>NC_133324.1:482286981-482641981 GCF_042186555.1 Aquarana catesbeiana | reverse complement strand
GCCAGCGTCTGTTTTACATGGTGCAGGAATACCTAGGGGCAAGATCTGACTTGGACACCTTTCCCACTGAAAATCTTCTGGGTTACTGGGTCTTGAGGATGGATCACTGGCCAGTAGACATGTGCATTCGTTTTCATCCGAATGCATTTTCGTCCGAATTTCAGGTATTTTCATTATCGTTTTAACAAACGATAACGAAAGTGCAGAATCCGAAAAACGAAAGATCCGACATAAACAAATGCTTTATTGGGGCGGAGCTAGCAGCGGACATGTGAGCAGCTCTTCACAGGAGCTCCGGCCGGGATGCAACATACTGCCTTAATCCTGAGTGTCAGAGACACAGATCCTTTACAATACCGGCACCCCCTCACTCACCGGATCCTACAGATCGTCTGGGTATGGTTAAATACCGGCCGGCATCCATGGAACCGGCCGCGGAGCATCTGTCCCGCTATGCCTGGGGAAGCCAAGATGGCAGCGCGCACGAGGTGGTGGAACAAGGCCCCAGCAGAACACAGCGGAGCAGAGCTGACAGAACATCCCCACAGCCTGGAAAGGTAAGCCTGCTGCCCCACAGATCTCCGGGTAGAAAAAGAGGCTTATCCCTGGATAGACTCCCCTGTGATGGTATAAAAGATAGAGTCAGCAGATGGTGCAGAGGAACCCTCTTTAAAGCAAATTATGGAGGCCATTTACACATGCCAAACTAATTTGACTGAGCATATTGATGGGATGAGGACAGAAATGTCCTTTCTGAAGCAGGATGTGCAGACTATTAGAGAGAGGGCCTCGGAAGCTGAGCAAAGAATTAGTGACATGGAGGATGTGGTGCGCCCTATGGAGGATAAGGTACAATGTCTACATAGAGAAATAAATGCACACACAGATAAGCTGGGAGACATGGAAGACAGACAAAGGAGGAACAATGTGCGTTTTGGAGGTTTCCCTGAAAAAGCTGAGGGAACGCAGCCGGAAGATTTTTTGGAACTTTGGCTTAAAGATAATATGGCTGACACTACTTTCTCTCGCTTGTTCGCCATAGAAAGGGCACACAGGATTCCTTCTAAACCTCCTCCTCCTGGAGCACATCCGTGCCCTATGATTGCATGCATTTTACACTTCAGGGACCGTGAAAGCATACTTAGAGCAGCACGCACTGGAGGTGAATTGCAATATAATGGGAACCGTATATCCATTTATCCCGACTTTTCTGCGGCTACACAGAAACAGAGAGCCAGCTTCATCCATGTTAAAAAGAGACTCCGAGACTTACAACTTTCTTACAGCATGCTGTACCCGGCGAAACTAAGAGTGGTGGATGGGGGAAAGGTGTCGTTCTTTAATAATCCCACGGAGACCTCAAGATAGTTGGATACCAGAGGGCGTCGCAGCCCAAATGGTCACCGGTAACTGTGTAAGGGGATAATGCTGAATACACATGATGTTTGTTACAGAGCACCCTATACCAGTGTGTAGAGGTGAACATGCTCATGATACTTTCTGACATTACAATACTATGGTACAGCGTCCCGCCTGGTTCGACATACAATATATATCAACACTTACCTGGACTGTTCCTGATATAGGAGAGAGAGGGAGGAGATAGGGACTACTGGAGGAAAAATTTTTTTTTTTTAAGAGGGAATATTTTTTGTTCCTCCATTGAGTTGTTATTTTTTATTATTTTTTTCTCTCTTCATTCGTATCTCCTTTCCCTCATGCATTTTCCTTATCATCTATAGGGAGATACCCCCTGGTTGAACTGTATCAGGTTTTTTTTTTTCAAGTTGGTTGATGTTACGCCTTTATATGACACATCATATATGATTATGTGGTGGTTCTGTTCTTCTTAGAGAACCGTGACCCCCTGAGGTCACTTTAATTCCTCTGCCTTTTTGTTATGGGAGTCAGGCACACAACAAGTTGGGGGTGTGTGCAGGGTGGGGGGGACGGGGTTCATGTTGTTGTTCAATGGTGGTTTGTGCTGTGTGCTGCTGGTGTGCTTTGTTCTCTCCCCACAGGAGATCTGTCCATTCCGAATGAGACTTGCAAGCTATTATTCCTGGGTACTCTGCAATTGTGCTTTTCTACAATGGAGGGTAATAAAATGCTGTTGTCATGGAATGTGCGTGGTATGAACTCCAAGATTAAGAGATCTCTCATCTTTGACTCATAAAACGATACAAACCTCATATCATACTATTGCAAGAAACGCACTTGCAGGGATCTAAGGTTATGGCACTAAAAAAAGCTAATGTGATGAGAGTACTGCACGCTGAATACTCAACGTATTCTAGGGGTGTAGCTAGTCACAAAGAAAGAAGCGGCGTAAATATTGCAAGTCAAACTAGATCCAAATGGCAGATGTGCTATCCTGGTTTATCGAATGTATAATGTGTCTTTGACATTGGTATGTGTCTATATTCCACCCCCATTCTCCTTCCCAATACTAGATAATATTATTAAGGAAGCTATACTGATTGCTCAAGGCCCATTACTACTTTTAGGAGATTTTAACGCAGTGTCGGATGGAGCTCTAGACAGACATGGGACCGTTTCTGAGTCCCGACATAATTTATCTTCTTGGTTGGAGAGTTATGCACTCACTGATGTTTGGGGAAAGAGGAATCCTGGTGTCAGGGAGTACTCATGTCATTCTGAGACCCATAAGACACTCTCTTGAATAAACTTGGCACTGTCATCTATAGATGGCCTTCCTTACATAACCGCTGTCAGGCATCTCCCTAGAGCTATATCAGACCATTCCCCTTTGGAGGTTACGTTGGATCTAAACACTCCACGGGGAAGGAGACAATGGCGGATGAATACAAAATGGCTCCAGGAAGACTATATTACTATAAAATGCAAAGAGAGCATTGGTCACTATTGGAAGGAGAATGGGAAGGAAACAACATTGGCTACTCAATGGGATGCCTTTAAGGCAACTATGAGAGGGGTATTTGCCTCGGAAACAAGGAGTTTCACCAAAGCACTTAACTGAGATATGAAAGATGCAGAGATTAAGGCCTTGGAAGCTGAAAGGGAATACATTCATGATACATCTCCAGGTAGATAGCAATTTTGGCAGGACAAAACACGACAATATAACCTACTTCTAACTGAGCACACTGTTAAAACACAATTACGTCAGGCTTGATCCTTTTTTGAGTTTGGCGATAAGAGTGGACGCCTCTTGTCTTTTCTGGTGAGCCCGCTTTATGCCTCGGTTTCAATAGGGAAGATTAGGAAACTAAATGGCGAGGTAGTTGAGGAACCCCAAGAGATTCTAAATGCCTTTCTAAACTTTTACGAAACTCTCTACCAGACGCAAACACAACACACTAATCAGGAATTGGCGCTGTATATTGAGAATTTAACTCTCCCATCTCTAACCCAGGAAGATAGAGAACTTTTGGAACAGCCGATATCACTGGAGGAGATTGGTGGCGCAATCTCATCCTTCAGGCTGGGCAAATCACCCGGCTTGGATGGGTTTCCGGCTGAATCGTACCAGTTGCATAAAGAGCAGCTGGTGCCAACACTACAAAAAGTTTTTATAGCTGCAGAAAGAGAAGGCATATTACTGGAATCTATGCGGGAAACTTTAATTGTAGTGATACCTAAACCAGGGAAGGATCTGCAGGAATGTGAGTCATACAGGCCAATATCTTTGATAAATTCCGACGTCAAGATACTGGCCAAAATCTTGGCCGGTAGGTTGAAGTCGGTGATCCTTAAATTAATTAATTCAGATCAAACTGGATTTATACCTGGCCGTTCTACTCAAATGAACCTACGTAGACTATATGTTAATCTTCAGACCCATCATCTTAATAAAGGTAAAAGAGTTGTAGCGTCCTTAGACACCAAAAAGGCGTTCGATTCCGTAGAATGGAATTATTTATTTTCTCTTCTAGGTAAACTGGGTTTTGGACCAAAATTTATTTCATGGATCAGACTTTTGTATAATGACCCTCGAGCAAGTATTAGAGTAAATGGCTCTGTTTGTGCTTCTTTCAAGATCTAGAGGGGAACGAGACAGGGTTGTCCCCTGTCTCCTCTCCTATTTGCTTTGGCCATACAGCCACTGGCTGCTAAACTTAGAACTAATGACACTTTACAGGGGTTTCTGGTTGGAGACCTGGAAAAGCGTGTGTCGCTATATGCAGACGACATGCTCCTATACTTGAGAGATTCAGATGAGTCGCTGGCCACGGCAGTCTCGTTGATCCGGGAGTTCGGAGATTTCTCTGGCTTCCGAATCAACTGGACCAAGTCAGTCCTCTTTCCGCTGGATCCACAGCCGGACTTAATACTTCCAGCCCAGTGCCCTCTGGCCATTGTAGAGAAGTTTAAATACCTGGGAATAGTGGTCCAATTACTGGTAGATTCATTCATTGAGGCCAATTTATGGCCTATAATCAGAACGTTTAGTGAAAGAATACAGAAATGGAAGGATCTTCTGCTTACACTCTATGGCAGGGCCAATCTATTTAAAATGATCTTCCTTTCCGAAATTTTTGTACGTTCTTTCTAATGCACCAATATATATCCCGAAAAAAATATAAACTCCCTATTGACATCTTTTTTATGGGGCAATAAGGCTGCAAGGGTCTCTCTTATGTGTTACAGCTACCAGTTCACAGAGGTGGTTTGGCAATACCTGACCTACGATTGTATTATCTAGCATCCCAATTGGTATTTATCCATTGGAGAATGTTCCCACAATTAAATAATGCTGCGGTTGCAGTTGAAACAGCAGCTGTGACTTCATATTAAACCTTACTGAATTTATTTTTTAGGGGAGAAGTCCCCACTGAAGGGGGCAAGGAGATTCTAAAATCTGCTAAAAGGATATTGGGGATCTGTGTAAAACATATAATAGATAATCCCCTTCATTTATCCCCTAATGCACCGTTGTGGTTCAACCCTAACCTGAAAGAATTTTTCAATTTGGAAGACGGATTTAGATGGGCTAAATATGGGCTCACATACTTACACCAATTGTATATCAATGGGGAACTAAAAACCTTTTCACAGTTGAGAAGAGAATTGAATATCCCGGAGGCATGGGAATACCAATATACCAGATTGAGACATGCTGCCTATGCTCAGTTTGGGGTTGGACCGGTGCCACTGGAGAAGATAGAAAGACTACTTGCTGATCCAGATCATACTAAACGAATATCTACATATTACAATACACTAGCAGAAACGGAGAATCCTAGAGAAAGTAAACTTAAAGAAAAATGGGTGGAGATCATTCCAGAAATTACAGATGGTCAATGGGAGGGAGTTCTTGCATCATACTTACCTACAGTTATTTCTGCCAGAGACAAACTAATACAGCTTAGGTACTTGCATCAAATGTATTATACTCCTTTGAGGCTCTATAAAATAGGACGAAAGGAGGATCTTATTTGTCATAAATGTATGAGGGCAGAGGGCTCTTTTATACATATGGTATGGGAATGTGACAGATTGAGGCCATTATGGTCCCAGGTGACCCAATTTATTGCTGACACTTTAGATATACCAAACATATGTAGCCCACTGTTGGGCCTTCTAGGGATCATAGAAGATGAAGTTATGAGCAATAACATGAGAACACTACTAAGATCACTGTTTTACTATGTAAGGAAACTAATTGCACTTCACTGGATCAGAAGAGACTATCTTACACTGAATGCCTGGAAAGGTTTGGTTAATGCCAATATCACCATGTATAAAATGACGTATGAATCTAGAGGATCGAACAAAAAATTTAATAAAGTATGGCGAATATGGATTAATTCTGAAAACACGCTACAATCTGTCCTGTAACTACGCAAGGTATTAATATCTATTAGATAGTAACTAAATGATCTCGTGGGGAGTTGAATCACAGCAGCACACAGCACAAAGGGTTTTTGAGGGACATTTCCCTCTGGTTTTCTCTTTTTTTTGGAATATTGTATGACCGATAGTTTCTGTTTATAGAAATGTAAGATAGCTTTTCTGCTATACTACTGTTTAGACTAAGTTCAGTTAGTCCTGATTTTCAAAAAAACAGCCAAATGTTTAAAGAGTAATGACAAAAGTAATATAATAAATGCACTATTCTTTAATTTGTATGCAATATTAGAATCTGAATACATTTTGGATTGTATTTTTTATATATATATATATATATATATATATATATATATAGTTTGTTGCATTTTGCTAATAACATGTATAACTATTTGGCAAATAAAATCTTTAAAAAAAAAAAAAAAAAAATGCTTTATTTTCGTTTTTCGTTGCTACAACAGTTCGATATAGATAGGAGATTCGACATGATGATGACAATAACAATCTGTGTCCATCAAACCTGTGGTCGAATGTGCCTAACTTTAACTCTATTAGTCCAAGATTATTCTACATAGAGAGAAAAGATTCGACATAGAGAGAAAAGATTCGACGTAGGGGAGAAAGATTCGATGTAGGGGAGAAAAGATTCGACGTAGGGGAGAAAGATTCGACGTAGGGGAGAAAAGATAGATAAAAATAATGATGATGATGAATGTTATTGGCTGATTGTAACCAAAGAGGAGGAGCAGTAAAATAGCTAGAACTAAGTACACACATAGTTTGGCTTATAGTGTCTGTTGAAAGTTCTAAGAAGATTCGACGGAGCAGGTAAACTATACGGCGTCATACAGTTTAGCTGCTCCGTCGAATCTTTGTTGAACATTCGACAGACACCATAAGCCTTCAATGACAGATTCGACCTTAATTTGGATTTTCGGATGCAAGTTTTAATGAAAAACGAAATAAATAAAAAAGAATTTTGGGAGTAACTAAATAAATTTATTTTTCGGACGAAAACAAAGTTCCGAAACAAAATATTTCAGTGTGCACAGTATGGCCAGAGCTTGCACAGTATACAATTGAGCTACTGGCCTGTCCTGCATCCAGCGTTCTTTTGGGGCTATATAGGGCAGGCCCCTACTTTCAAACATCCAACCTACAAACGACTCCTACTTGCAAACGGAAGGAGACAATAGGAAGTGAGATGAAATCTACCCCTAGGAAGGGAACTTCTCTCCTGTAAGAGTTAATCTGGGAAAAACTTTTCTCCTTTCCACTGATGCTTTATAACCAATCCTTGTTTCACAAAAAACCCCACATTTTCAAAAAAAATTTGTCATTGGGACAAAAAGTGAGGTGAAATCAACTGTCACAAATGTCACACGGGTGATAACCCTTCCCTATGTTTTCCAAAAAGCTTAAAATAGAGTTTTTGGCTGGAGCTAAACACGTTAAAAATGTACCAGTTCAGAATTACAAACAGATTCTACTTAACAACAAACCTACAGTCCCTGTCTTGTTTGCACCGCCTGTATACTGCTGTTCAGAGTACAGAGCCTGTATACTGCTGTTTACTTTTTTATTTGGGTGTGGGGTTCCCCTTAAAATCCATACAAGACCCAAAGGGCCTGGTAATGGACTGGGGGGTACCCATGCCATTTGTCTCACTGATTTTCATCCATATTGCCAGGACCCGACATTACATTAAAGCCGCAAGCAGTTTTAAATGACTAAAAGGACAATACCATGAAAATTAGCCTTTAAAATGAGCACTTTTGATTTCGAACGTTCGAGTCCCATAGATGTCAATGGGGTTCTAATGTTCGTGCAAATTTTCGGTCCGTTCGCAGGTTCAGGTGCGAACCGAACTGGGGGGTGTTCGGCTCATGCCTACACACCATGATCTCCCCAATGAAAAAAAGAGAGAGAGAGGAGCGCCTCTAAGTAAAAATGCTTTATTCCATGTAATAAAAAGAAAATAGCCACTTACATATTGGCAAAGAACAAAGCTCTCCACAAGTCGGTAACTGGTAGTAGGCTGCAAATAAAACCACAACTGGAGTAATGTCACTAGTCCGTGGAAGGAGAGGACAGCTCGCCGAGCCAGTGTATGACGTCAGCCGGGTGAAGGAGACACGCTGTCTCTGCGAGCTGTCCTCTCCTTCCCCTGCATGAGCGGCTGTTCCCGTCCCGGTTCCTTGTCATCATTGTAGCCACGGACTAGTGACACTCCTCCAGCTTGTGGTTATATTCGCAGCCTACTACCAGTTACTGACTTGTGGAGAGCTTTGTTCTTTGCCAATATGTAAGTGGCTATTTTCTTTTTATTACATGGAATAAAGCATTTTTACTTAGAGGCGCTCCTCTCTCTCTCTCTTTTTTTCCCTGGATGATTTCGAGCTGGCTTCACTCCTGAGAAGAGCTGCCCTTTGCTGACGGTGCTAAAATTATTTCCTCTACTAGCAAATCATCCATCACCAGTAATTATTGGTTTTATATTTATGGACTTATTTATGGACCTAATTGTTCTATACATAATTCTAGATTTTTGTAGAGTTTTTATTGCCTGTTTGTTGTTTTCCTATCAGCAATTCTGAGCGTCAGTTTTATGTTTTTTTTCTATGATCTCCCCAATGAGGATGTGTGCATTTGCACTGGTGAAATGAGTTTCATCTTCCACAACAACCACCACATCACCTAAAAATAAAAAAACACACCATGTATCAGGGGCATTGCTAGGGGGTGGCTTTTGGGGCTATAGCCCCAAATCTGGGGCCCATAGCCCCGAGTCTCTCTGAGACAGTCATGGTCCTGGCCTCTCTGCAGCTGGGCTGCAAGTGTGGCGGGCAGCACCAGAGCACAGGAGAGCCGGGCGGGAGAGAGAGCAGAGAGATGACATCATCTCTCATCACCCACCCTGCATCACTGCTGTTCTGCTCTCACTGTGCAGCCACGGGCAGCAGAGAGATGACATCATCTCACTGTCTGCCCTCTCTCTGGTGAGCCTGATGTAAGGAGTGGCTCTCTGGGGACTCTGTGGTAAAGAGGGGCTCTCTGGGAACCTTGAAAGGGGCTCTCTGGGGACCCTGATGTAAGGGGGGAGGCTCTCTGGGAAACCTGATGTAAAGATAATATATGTAATATACCGTGTGTGTGTATATGTATATATATATATATATATATATATATATATATATATATATATATATATATATATATATATATATATATATATATACACATACATACACACACACACGTATATTATATACATGTGCATGCCCGCCCAAGCTTATGACTTTCTTTACTTCGCTGCTGTGGGCTCTAGCCCCAGATCTTTTGTAGACCTAGCAACGCCCCTGCCATGTATTATAAATATGCAGGCATACATCTATTACCTGAAGCTGTGGTCACAGACACTGACCTGTTGTGCTCACTATTGCCCACTTCCTTAACCTCTCCCTCCACATCTTCTTCAGGGTTTGTGGGGATTTCCCCTTCTTTAGGAGGTGTGGGGTTCTTGGTGTCCTCAGATGTCCCGAGTCTTTTCTCCCTTATGTGAAGAAAAAAAAAGGTATACTTAGCACACAGATATTTTGAGGCAAGAAAAAGGAATATGAAACATTGCTTGGTTGTGTCGTACAATTTTCAGTTTTGGCAGAGTTCCAAGCTGAAAATCATTTTTTTTCCCTTTCTAAAGCTGGAATACTTACCTTTTTTGTTATTAAAGTTTCACAGATGGAGAGACCCCTAGTATCCACTGAAACACCTACGTGGAACACCCTAAAAAGGGTGTTCTGGTGTCCCACACTAGTGCTCCTGCGTCCTGATGTGTAAACAGCTGCTGAGTGTCCTCTCCTTTACACTGAATCAAGTTTGCATTTCATTCTAGTTACAAACACATCTAGACAACAATGTACTAAACTTCTTTTCATACAAATAGACCTGAACAAATGTAGTTAACCTGCATCTGCCAAAAACATTGTATTAAGGGTCGAATGATATTTAGTGTGACCGAACGATGTTTACTGTGAACAAATGATGTTTACTGTGAACAACAATTACTGTCGCCACAGCATTTTAAAATGTACAATAGTAAAGAAAAGCACATGGAGCAGCATGTAAGTAATAATAATTGGAGCACACAACAAAATACTTACTTTTTTGTAGCACTCTCTTGTTCCTTCTGTACTGATCCTGCTCCCTCAATTTGAGGTCTGACCAGTGTTTCCTTAATTGCTCCTTGGATCGTCGTACCCCAAAATTCTTCTGCAGACTTCTCACAACTTTAGTCATGATCTTGGCCTTTCTCACATTTGGGTTGCTGTACGGTCCATACTTCCCATCATAGTTGGCCCTCTTCAAGATGTCCACCATCTCCACCATCTCTACAAATGACATATTTGATGCCTTAAATCTCCTCCTGGATCGGGACGTTTGTGGCTCTGGGCTTTCGTCGTCCTCCTCGTTGCCGAGATTATCATGCACCTGTTGTCTCTCTGCCATGTGCTCTCCCACTCCGCCGAAAGAGAAGGGGCGGGAATATACTAGAAAGAAGGTCAGGGGCGGAGTTTCACGCATGTGCAGTGTAGATAAAGCGTAACATGCGTGCGTCGTACGTATGATCTGTGAGTGGAGGACGGAGTAGTGTAAGCGCCGATCGTGCAAACAAAGGTAGCATTTTAGCTTGGGGCATCAGTGGTTAGTGGCTTATACTGCTTTTAGAGATTGAGGCCTATATTGGGACAAGATTAGGAGAGTTTAGCCTGACATTAGGGTTTGTCTTGTGTTGTGTCTTGCAGATAAAATGGATAAATTTAATGACCATGACTTCCTCCCCAACTTCATTGATAAGTACAGGGAGCTGCCCTGCCTGTGGCAAGTGAAACACCAATTTTATAACAACAAGCTAAAGAGGAAGGCAGCGCTGGAGCAACTGTTGGAATTGGTGAAGCCGGTGGTTCCCACAGCAGACATCACCTATTTGAAATGCAAAATTGGTGGCTTGAGGAGCACATACAATAGGGAGTGCAAAAAGGTCCAGGATTCCATGAGATCAGGAGCAGCAGCAGATAACATGTATGTCCCCAGGCTGTGGTACTATGACAGACTGCGGTTTTTGTCAGACCAGAGTGAACCCAGGCCATCACTCACAACACTTCCTTCCACTTCAGATGAGGCTTCAGACGTACAACCTGGGCCTTCCACCCAGGAAGATGTAGAGGAGCCCAACTTGAGCCAGGTATAGCATTGTTCAACATATTTCTGATCAAAATTTTTATGATGTTAACTAGATGTTATTATTGATTACTAATTTCTGATTTAACAAAGTGGTTTACATATCAATAGACAATAGTAGCCAAAAATGATTGCGACAAGAATGAAAAATGCTGGGATCAGAATGATAGTCTTTTCTATTTGTAAAATTCAATTTGCAACAGTCATGAGCTCAAAATTGTATGTGATTGATGACCAAAAAACTAAAACTATGTCCCATTTTCATACACAGGAAAGTCTCAGCCAGGAGTAAGCCTTGGAAAGTGGCAGCCAGGAGGTGGCTGTGGAAAGTGGCAGCCAGGAGGTGGCCGTGCCCAGTAGCCTGACCGAATCCCAGGTTCCTCCCCTCCACCTTCGAACAAAAAGGCCCAGGAAGGGGAGGAACATGGAGGAGTCAGCGCTTGGTTTGATTCGGTAGGCTACTGCAGTCCTCACAAACACCCCTAATGTCCAGGAGGCCTTTGCCAGTAAGATGCAAGAAATGGAGGAGGGCCAATGCCTCATCTGTTAGGAGGTCATATTTCAGGCCCTAAATAAGGGGGTGAGGGGCCAACTCACCAATAAAAGTCATGTATGTGAGTTGGACCATACTCCTCCTCCACCTCCTGCAACAACTCCAACACCACAGCCACAGCCTGGAATGAAGCGTGGAAGGAAGTCAAGAGAGTGATGGCCTGGGTTTGGTCTGGCAAAAATGCACACCCGGGTGAGCCAACCTTTATAGTGCCACCACTTAATAAAAAACTTGCTTACCAGATAGTAAGCAGAGATGAGCAGATGGCTAAAACCCAGCCAGGGCCTTTTAAGCACAAGCAGAGGCGTCCAGACAGGGGCGGTCACTGACTTGGATCCATACTCTATTCTCTCCTCAGCGTGGATAGCCCATAGAACTCAGTAGTAATCACTTAGTCCAGTTCCACTTGGTCAGAGATCCAGCAAGCAAAAAGGTAGCAAGCTTAGTCCAGTTCCACTTGGTCAGAGTTCCAGCAAGCAAAAAGGTAGCAAGCCTTTGTCCAGTTCCACTTGGTCAGAGTTCCAGCAAGCAAAAAGGTAGCAAGCAATTTTTCTGGAGATCTGGCGAAAAAAATAAATAAAGATTAATCAGGAGATCATGAGAAATAATAAAGAAATCAGTTTGTCAGAACTGTGTGTGAATATCAGCAGCAAAGCAACTTCATTATTCTAGCATTATAAAGAAGAAAAGAATGCGCTGCATTTAATTATTTTTAAAATTTGCAGCGTGACGAATGTGCTATCTCCATTACAAACGCTAGTTTTACCAGACCGAGCGCTTCCGTCTCATACTTGATTCTGAGCATGCATGGAATTTTGTGCCTTGGACTTGTGTACACACGCTCGGAATTTCCAACAAAGTTTTTTGTCGGAAAATTTGAGAACCTGCTCTCAAACAGTTGTTGTCGGAAATTCCAACAGCAAATGTCCGTTGAGCATACAAACGGTTGGAATTTCCAACAACAAGCTCATGTCGAACATTTCCCGTCGGAAAATCCGATCGTGTGTATGAGGCATTACTCTTGTTGGGTTAACAATAGATTATTGAGCTGTGGATCTCTGCAGGTCCTCCAGAGTTACCATGGGCCTCTTGGCTGCTTCTCTGATTAATGCTCTCCTTGCCCAGCCTGTCAGTTTAGGTGCGACGGCCATGTCTTTGTAGGTTGGCAGGTGTGCCATACTCTTTCAATTTTTTGATGATGGATTAAACAGTGCACCGTGAGATGTTCAAAGCTTGGGATATTTTTTTATAACTCAACCCTGCTTTAAACTTCTCCACAACTTTATCCCTCACCTGTCTGGTGTGTTCCTTGGCCTTTATGATGCTGTTTCAGCACTAAGATTTTCTAACAAACCTCTGAGGGCTTCACAGAACAGCTGTATTTATACTGAGATTAAATTACACACAGGTGGACTCTATTTACTAATTAGGTGACTTCTGAAGACAATTGGTTCCACTATATTCTACTTAGGGGTATCAGAGTAAAGGGGGCTGAATACAAATGCACGCCACACTTTTCAGACATTTATTTGTAACACATTTCTGGAAACCATATATAATTTTCCTTCCACTTCACAATTATGTGCCACTTTGTGTTGGTCTATCACATAAAATCCCAATAAAATACATTTACGTTTTTGGTTGTAACACAACAAAATGTGGACAATTTCAAGGGGTATGAATACTTTTTCAAGGCACTGCATATATATGATGCATATTTATATATACATATTGTGACACGCAGCTCAATGGGAGTGCCAAAACAATGAGTTTATTCCTGGTTCCATGAGTTTTTAGGGGTTTCCTGCCCACTTTTATTTAAAAAAAAGTCAAAGTTCATACAGGTCTGTCTTTCATGGAGGGGGTTCTCACTATCATTGCAAAAACATTCAGCCTCCTGCCTCTCTTGTAGCAGCTATACTGCTCAAAGGACCTCTTCAGGGTTCCTCCTGAACTTTAGTAACTTTGTTTGGTCCTCCTAACCAAGAAACACGTCCCAGTGTTTATGCACAGACACTGCACCTTAGCTCTGCGTCTTCCTTACAGCTTCCTAACTGCTCTTTCCCTCCTGGACTCTCTCACAGGCTCGAGTCTTGGCCTGTCCCGACTTGGAGATCATGGTGCATAGCAGCACCTGTCAGAGCTCCCTTCACACACTGGCCCCCTCGGGAAGGTGGGGCTCTGAACTCTATCTCTGGCTCTTGTATGAAGCCAGTACACATCTGTGCCATTAGTGTGCTCACTTCCTACAAAATCTGGTGTAAGCCACCATTTTACCCAGGGGAATGGGGGTCACCCTGCCACAATATATATGTATGGAATATTATGCATAAAAATGTGCCAGTACATTTCTTTACTGTTACATAGTTTTATACCAGTGGTTCTCAACCTGGGGGTCAAATGACGATTTGCTAGGGGTCACTGAATCACTGCATCACTCTCCCAGCCTTTTTGCGGCCGCTCAGCAGGGCTGTCCCTGGAGCTTGTGGCTGCCCAGCTGGCCTGTTCCTGGAGCCCACGGCCGCCCACTCAGCCTCTTCGCAGCCGCCCAGTTCATGGCATGGCTGAGGGGTAGAGACTAGAGGTCAGTTGACTGGTGAGGAATGTGAAGTAGAAGGGGCTGGAGGAGACCCTATCTCCTGATTTCGGCATAGGTATCACTGCTGCGAGACACCACAAAGTCGGAGATGCAGTGAAGCCGGAGACACAGTGAGTAACACTACCTGTGATTTTAGTTGCCATTAAAAGTCTGCACTACAGTTCTCAGATCAGCAAATGACCTTGATCAAGAGCACCTAAGTTGGCTGATCAGAATTCCCCCCCAGCACTGCCACTGATCCCACCCCCCACCAGCACTGCCACTGATCCCACCCCCCACCAGCACTGCCACTGATCCCACCCACCACCAGCACTGTCACTGATCCCACCCCCCACCAGCACTGCCACTCATTCCCATTCCCTCCCCACCAAGGAGTAAGAGAAGGAATAAAAATAGAAAATACATGGAAGGGAGAGGAAAGGAGGGGAGAGGAAAGGAGGGGGAGGAACAAACAAAAAGGGAGAGGAAGAATAAGAGAAAGAACAAGAAAGATGGCTAGGGAGAGGGATGGGGAAAAAAAAGAAATTAGGATAGAGAGAGATAAAAGGGAAAGAAAGGAGAACAAAGAGAAAGAGTGGTACAATCTAAAATGTACCAAAAGGGGTTTTAATATTGTACGAGTGGAAGGGACTCAGGGAGCACTAAATGTCCATGGGTTAGGGGCACAAATTACTTGTCTTGCCTTGGGTGCTGACAACCCACACTACAAAAATAATTTTACTGTTAGGGGTCCCCACAACTTGGGAAATTTTATCAAGGGGTCAGGGCACTAGAGAGGTTGAAAACCACTGTTTTATACGATGTTTCATTACTGTTATGCCCCGTACACATGGTCGGATTTTCCGATGGAAAATGTCCGATCGGAGCGTGTTGTCGGAAATTCCGACCGTGTGTGGGCTCCATCGGACATTTTCCATCGGATTTTCCAACACACAAAGTTGGAGAGCAGGAGATAAAATTTTCCGACAACAAAATCCGATCGCATCAATTCCGACCGTGTGTGGCCTGTTCCGACGCACAAAGTGCCACGCATGCTCAGAAGAAATTTCGACACGGAACAGCTCGGTCATGTAAAATTAGCGTTCGCAATGGATACAGCACTTTCGTCACGCTGCAATGTTAAAAATTGTTTAATACAGCGCACTCTCTTCTTCTTTATAATGTGACAAGAATTAAGTAGTTTTGCTGCTCATATTCACACACACTTCTCACAAACTTATTTTTTGTTTTTTTTCTTGGGATTCCCTGAATATATTATTTGTCACATCTGACAGAATTTTTTTTTTTTTGTTTTCTTTTTTTTTTTGATTTAAAGCCATTTTTGGTTTAGATTTTATGTTTGTATTTTTTCCAAGGCTGATCTTTGTTTAATGTTATTTTTAGTTTTACTCCAGACTATTTTTGTGTGTGTTTTGTGTGTCAAGTTACCACAACACCATTGATATCTTTTATTATTTAATCTCAAGGAGATTGTTTGGTGTTGGTGTCCCTTGTTAATTTCACATTGTATTTTTGAAATGTACCTGAATCCTCACAAACAAACTGTCCTTTTTGAAGTAAAACACACATAGGCAAGTATAATTCAAAACAAAATTCCTTTATTAAGGGCTCAGAACCAAACAAAGAGGGAGGCAACGCTGGATAAACAGGAGAAATTAGCGAAGCCTGGGACCCCCAGGGCAGACATCAATTCTTGAACATCAAAATTGGTGGCCTGAGGAGTCCATATGTAAGGGAGGGCAGTCTGGTCCAGAAGTCGCAGAGATCCGGAAAGCAGCAGATGACATCTGTGTCCCCAGGCTGTGGTACCACAAGAGGCTGCATCTTTTGGCTGACCAGACTGGATCCAGGGTCCTCACTTTCTGGTCTTCCTTCCACGCTTCATTCCGGGCTGTGGCTGTGCTGTTGGAGATGTGGCAGGAGGAGGAGTAGGACCTAGAGGAGGAGGAGGACTGGGAGGACCTGGAGGAGAAGGAGGAGCAGGACCTGCAGGAGGAGGAGGAGGACCATCTATGAGTTCGCAAAGGTGTGTCTGAGATGTAATTTGGCCCCTCATACCTTTATTAAGAGCCTCCAATATGAGCGACTCACACATGAGTTGTTGTCCCTCCTCCATCCTCTGCATTTTAGAGGCAATGATGGCAGCAATGTCCTCCTCCACGGTGTGTGGTGCTCCCAGGGCCTCTGTAGCCCTCCAAAAGAGGCCTATGGCAGCCTCCTCTAGGGCACTCCTCCTCCTGCCACTTTCTCTTTCCAGGTGTTGGGGAGGGACCGGCATATCAGGCAGCCGGCTCGGCCCGGCCACCTCCTGGCTGAGACTTCCCTGTGTATGAAAAAGGAACATGGTTTTAGTTTTTGCATCATCAATCACAATCCTAAATTAGTACTCCAAACTAACATCTAGTTAACATCATTGATTGGACAACCTGAACTATTTAGAGGAATGCTATACCTGGCTCAATCTGGGCTCCTCCACATGTTGTTGCCTGGAAGGCCCAGGTTGGGCATCAGAAGCCTCAGCCGGGGGGGGAGGAAGCGTGGAATGAAGACTGTAGAGTGATGGCCTGGGTTCAGTCTGGCCTGCCAGAAAATGCAGCCTGTCATAGTACCATCTCCTGGGGACATAGATGTCATCTGCTGCTCCAGATCTCTGCGAATCCTGGACTTTCTGGCGCTCCCTTACATATGTGCTCCTCATGCCACCAATTAAGATCTTCAAATATGTGATGTCTGCCATGGGGATCACCTGCTTCACAATTTCCAACAATTGATCCAGTGCTGCCTTCCTCTTTGTTTGGTTCCTGTAATGTGGGTGGTTGATCTCCCACAAACAGGGCAGCTCCCTGAACATGTCAAAGAATATTGACATGAAGTCATTATCTTGTAATAAGATATCCATGTTCACTGCAAGACACAACACAAGACAAAGCCTAATGTCAGACAAAACTCTCCTAATCTTGTTACAATATAGGCCTCAATCTAGAAGCAGTATAGGCACAAGTTTGTCTCTTACCTTCGTTCTTACGATCGGCACGTCCAATGCTCCTTCCTCCGCTCACAGATCATATGTAATACGCACGTGTGTTATGCTTTATACACACTGCGCATGCGTGTAACTCCGCCCACCCCTGACGTTCTTTCTAGTCTATTCCCCGCCCCTTTTCGTTCGGCGCAGTGGGTGCGTGCTAATTATAGCAACGAGGAGGAGGAGGAAAGCCCGGAGACAGAAACGTCCCGATCCAGAAGGAGAAGATTTAAGGCCACAAATATGTCCTTTGGGGAGATGTTGGAGATGGTGGACATCCTGAAGAAGGCCGACTATGATGGAAAGTATGGGCCTTACCCCAACCCCAATATCAGAAAGGCCAAGATCATGGCGAAAGTGGTCAAAAGTCTGCACCGGAATTTCAGGGTACGACGATCGAATGATCAGTTCAGGAAGCGGTGGTCGGACCTCAAATTAAGAGAGCCCGAGCAGTACCGAAAGATCCGGAGAGTGCTGCAAAAAAGTAAGTAGTTGTGCTGTGTTCCTATTCTTTTTGTCTTTATTATGTTCGTGCTGCTCCATATGCTTTTCTTAATTGTACAGTTTAAAATGTCAATTTTAATGTTCATGGGGCCATTATTCGTTCGTATCAAACATTTTTTTTTTGCCCTCTAAAACACCATTGTTTAGGCCATATGCATTTTCCTACATTTTTTAGGACCTACTTGGATGCAAAATATTTGGTTGTGTAGATGGGTTTGTTACTAGAATGAAATGCAAACTAGATTCTGTGTAAGGAGAGGACACTCAGCAGCTGTTTTCACATCTGGACACTGGAGCACTAGTGTGGGACACAAGAACACCATTTTTATTAGGGGGGGCACACAGGTGCTCCAGTGTATACTATAGGGGGGTCTCCATCTGTGAAGCTTGTACTAAACAAGTAAAGTATTGCAGGTTGACAAAGGACAATAAAAAAGCGACATCTTGGAACTCTGCTAAAATTGACAATTGTACCCCACTTCCAAGCAATGTTTCCTATTTATAGTTCTGCCATCAAATATCTGTGTGCTAATTATACCATTTTTGTTTTACATAGGGGAGAAAAGACACGGAGGACATCCCTCATCCGAGGAGACCAGAGACCCCCCCACCTCTGGAAGAAGGTGAAATACCCCCAACACAAGCGGAGCAGGAGGAGGAAGAAGATGTGGTGGAAATTGGCACCACAACAGGTGAGTGTCTGCGACCACAGGCTCAGGTAAGAGATGGATGCTGGCAGGTTTTTGTTTGGTTTCTCTCTTTTTAGGTGATCGTGAGGTTAGGGATCGAGATCCTTTCACATCAGAAAGTGCCCAGATCCTGATCGGGGAAATCATGGGGTGTAATTTAGAATTGGAAAACATCAAGAAAAAAATCAATGATGTGATTAAAAAAAATAACATCATTGATGTTTTGGGGCGAATTTAAAACCCCACAAAATCACTTTTGTTTTTGTGTGGTACAATGTTTTAACTTTTTTAGCAATGTTTTGAAAAGCCAAATTTGGAGGATGCACACAGTGTGCCAACATGTGCTATCTGCCATCACGGGAGATCAATGGACGTGTTTTGGGGGTGCAACCCCTTCTTCAATAATAAAGTAGCGGTGAGGAAGGGCTTGCTCCCACAAAACACGTCCCTTGATCCCCCGTGATGGCAGCTAGCACATGTTGACATTCGTAAATTGGTGTGCATCTTCCAAATTTGGCTTTTCAAGGGGTGAATTGACCCCATATGAACGCAATATCAAACACAGTTGCTAAATACTCATGTCTGATATTGCCTTCAAGTTTTACCAAATGTGAACTTTGTAAGTTCAAGTTTTTTGTCTTTCTTGTTGGTTTTACACAGGCCTGTTTTATCGTAAATGGACATTTCTATTTTTGATAATGCCACCCCAAAAATTGTTATACAACAAACATGTTGGTTTGTTTTAAAAACCGTTTCTAAATGCACATGTGATTGTGCAGGTATTAAAAAGTTTGTTAATCAAGAATGTGTGGATTATTGTCTCAACGCTACAACACTTTTGTGGTGATGTAATTGCCGTTTTCTGTGAAAATGGGGGTTATTTCCTAAGGGCAAATCCTCTTTGCATTACAAGAGCATTTTCATTGCAGTTTCAAGAGCACTTGTAGTATAAAAAGTGTATACGCCTTTAGTAAATAACAGCCAACAGTGTTTTGTATAAGGTTACACAATCACGCCATTTTCTGGACTCAACACATTTCTGTCAGGGTCAGCTAAAACAAACATAAGCAGTAAATGTCCACAAAGAATTTCTTTTTTTTGCTTTTTTATTTGAAAAAGGCTTCACAAATTTGCAGGCATATTGATGGCCCCCCTACCCGCAAAGAACTCCAGGTATCGTAACCGGACATCACGGCCACTCAGGGAGGGCAAGCCAGGACGGCCGCTTTCAAGCGCCGTCAGTGTTGTTTCAGGTATCACTCCGGCCTCCGGCCCAACTGAGCCAGCATAGCTGGCCGAATGTTTCCGTAAAAAGTTATGGAGAATACAGCACGCCATGATTATATGATTACGTTTATACTCCGCCATATGGATAGGTGTCAGAAATAGGCGGAACCGGCTGGCCAGGATTCCAAATGTGTTCTCCACCACTCTTCGGGCTCTTTCAAGCGCCATCAGTGTTGTTTCAGGTATCACTCCAGCCTCAGGTCCAACTGAGCCAGCATAGTTGGCCGAATGTTTCCGTAAAAAGTTATGGAGAATACAGCACGCCATGATTATATGATTAAGTTCATACTCCGCCATATGGATAGGTGTCAGAAATAGGTGGAACCGGCTGGCCAGGATTCCAAATGTGTTCTCCACCACTCTTCGGGCTCTGGCCAGCCGGTAATTAAAAACCCTCTGTTCCGGGGTGAGGGTCCTCATCGGGAATGGCCGCATAAGATGGTCCCCCAGCGCAAACGCTTCATCAGCAATGAACACGAATGGAGTCCTTCCACATTGTCCTCTGGAGCTGGCAAGTCCAAGCTGCCATTCTGGAGACGCCTGTAGAACTCCGTCTGGGCGATGACTCCACCATCGGACATCCGGCCATTCTTCCCCACATCCACATACAAGAAGTCGTAATTAGCCGACACCACCGCCAACATCACAATACTATTGAACCCCTTATAATTGAAATAGTATGACCCTGAGTTGGGTGGTGGGATGATGTGGACGTGTTTCCCATCAATTGCCCCTCCGCAGTTAGGAAAGTCCCACCGCTGGGCAAAGTGGGAGGCCACAGTCTGCCATTCCTGTGGCGTGGAAGGAAACTGTGCCTAATCTGCTTGCCATGTTTCTGAGCAAAAATATTAATTTTAATTTTTTTTCCTCAACAAACATTCTGGGGCAACCTCCAGATAGCATTTATCAAGGGGAATTTAACAACACCAAAGTATAAGGTACACCTATCATATTCCCCCTCCCCCCTCTCATGGGCCATTTCTAACATTATGGGTGGTGGGGAAATCTTGGACAGGTAACCCTCTCCACTTCATTGAGAGATGAATGCCTAAATACAGGGTATTACTTGGAACAGCCCCTCCTTAGTTACACTATTGGCAGCCCACTGGACAGGTAAGAAGTGTCATAATACAAAGATATAAATACACACTGTACACATTTGAGCACATTTGGGCATTCTGCTATTACCTATCAAAATAATAATAGGATCTAAAAAGTTTAAACAGTACCATTTGAAAGTATACAGGCAGGCCCTTGCACTACATGCTTTGGGGAATTCATCCATAAATCTGACCAGTAAAGAGGTGGGTATAGTGTGTATGGGTTTGGCAAAGTCAGCAGATAGATGATTGAGGATAGATAGAGAATTGGGATCAGCTGACTTAGCAGTTGGGGGAGGGAGGGTTACTAAAAATGATTTGGGGACACCACAAAAAAAAAGCCTCTGCCACTCTGTCTGAATTTAAAGCTAAAATAACATTTCAAAACATTTTAGGGGGTGTTTGGGGTAAAGCACTACTATGGAGCTGATAAAATACATTGTTTTAAGTGACTACATGAGGTGAATATAGGGCCCGTAGACCATGCTGGGGAGGTTAGTGAAGGACAATCTGTATGAAGGACCTAAAAAATTAATTACATAAAAATCCAGCATGCATGAGGACAAAGGGGACATTCACAGCATATTCCAATCATGGTAATTAGGGAATGAGGAAAGAGATACAAGATATTAGCAAACATTAAATACAATAAAATGTGATATTAAAGGATAAAAATCTTACCTTCATATACTCCTTCTGCAGGACCTGGATGATGGCAGAACAGGTCTCTGGGATAATGATACCCAGAGCCTGGGGGGAGATGTCTGTCGAGAACTTCAAGTCCTGCAGGCTTCTCCCAGTTGCTAAGTACCGCAGGGTAGCGACGAGCCTCTGCTCCGGAGTGATGGCTTGCCTCATGCAGGTACCCTGCCTGCTGATATAGGGGGTCAGCGAAGCCAGCAGACGGTGAAATACAGGGTCCGTCATCCTGAGAAAGTTCCTGAAATCATCAGGATTATTCTCACGGATCTCACGGAGCAAAGGCATATGACAGAACTGGTCACGCTGAAGCAACCAATTCTTGGTCCATGAACTCCTCCCCACCCTGTTCATGGACTGGACTTGTGTCAAGGTCAGGACCCCAACACCAAGCCCCCGCACAGCACGAACTCTATGAGGAGTATGCATACGCAACATGGCTAGAAAACGGTCGGCTGCTCAGAACGAAGTAACAGAACGCACTGAAGAACAGCAAGGCCTGTGAAGAGCGACCTGAAAAACAGTAACGAACGCACAAGAACACACTGACAAGTCAATGGTACTTGCTTGCATGCACTGAAGAGCAGATACAAACCCACAAGCACAAACTGAACGGCAGAAAACGATCTGAAAACCACGAGTCTGAAAAAGCGCGAATCGTCTCTCACCAAACTTTTACTAACACGAGATTAGCAAAAGGAGCCCAAAGGGTGCCGCGCTTGGTTCTGAACTGGCCTTTTCTAGTCTCGTAGTACGTGGTGTACGTGACCGAGTGGTTGGCGATCGGAAATTCCGACAACTTTGTGCGACCATGTGTACGCAAAACAAGTTTGAGCCAACATCCGTCGGAAAAAATCCTAGGATTTTGTTGTCGGAATGTCCGAACAAAGTCCGACCGTGTGTACGGGGCATAACAGAGCTCTCAAAACTGCATATACAAAGTTAGTGCATAAGGAAGTAATTGCGCAAACTCACAACATATTATCACTGTACACATTAGAAATACCAGACAGAACCCCAAGAAACGCATTAGGCAGAAGTATAACAATATCCAAATAAATAGTGCTGAGACATGCAGTCAATTACCTCTGTCAGTGAGTGTGGAGATGGAGTGGTTTTGTGTAGCCCAGATACATTGTATTCTGGAACCCAGAAGCAGAAGCCATTGTGCATTCTACCCACTTGAAGTAGTCATAATGTTCTTCCCACAAGCTTTGCTATCCAGCTAAAGAAAGTAACTGCCATCTCACCTGACCCAAGTCTAAAAACAGTGTTAATGCTAATTTAAAGAAACAATTGTCAAAACAACATAATGACAGATAAAGTGTACAGAAAAAAACATGAAAAAAACTATACGTGTGGAATACAAAAAACTAAATAGACAGGGAGAAAATCAGAATAGTAATACCAGTCTATAAAATTATTAACAATTAGACCAAAAGGGTAAATAGGACACACTGTTTAGACCTCTGGGAGCCACCAGGGGTTTGGACTTCAGTGTACTGTATATCTTCAAGTTTACTTTTGCAGGTGAAAGAGGAGAAATGTTTCAAAGCGGACACTTGTTCTGGAGAGATTTCCTTTCATATTCTGTTCTATATACTGTATATATGGGATGACAAGTTAGAGGAAATCTCCCCAATTGGACTCAGACAGCTTAAAAGTAAAAAAAAAAACCTAGGTTTTATTGTTAGGTCCATGTATCGATGGGCAAATGCTATTTGCTTTTAACTTCAGTTTGAGCTGCTTCTAAGATCATTCAGCATTTGACAGGTGTGTTTGACCTGCATTTGACCTTTTTCTGACCTGCATTTGACTTGATGAAGCTGCTTTTTGCATCCTGCTATCTGTAAACACAACCTTTAGCCGGAGGAATTTCTCCAAAATTAGAAAAATCCCCTTACAGTATTGGGAGCTGTCACTCAAAATATTGTATTTTCCTTTCCTTTTCATTCCTGAGGACAATGGTCACTAGGATGAATAGAAAAGGTGAATATTTCTAGCAGGGACACATACCTTAACCCCTTAAAATGAAATGAGCAGCCAGTGGTGATACAGTAAAAATCCAACAAAAATAGTTACCATGCCAGAAGTTAAATACCGCACATTATGAAGACAACAAAGAAGATCATCCCCCTTAGTTCATGAATCTGGTGCTGACCTTGTACAAAATTAACTGCAACTTCTGTGTCACAATTAATTGCTTTTTGAAAATGATGGCGATCGAGAGCCAACTTGATTTCACTCCTATGTTTGTGAAAACAACATTTGAATGGTAAATCATTAATCATGCAAAACGTATTTAAATATATTCCTGGGACATAGCTTTACCTTGCCTGTGACATGTATACAACCTACTGCAGCAAAATTTACATTTATAAAGAAAACAAATGCTGTTTAATTTAAAGTGATTGTAAAGACAGAAAGTTTTTTTTTCTTAATGCATTCTATGCATTAAGATAAAAAGCCTTCTGTGTGCAGCAGTTCCCCCTCAGCCCCTCTAATACTTACCTGAGGTCCCCCTAGATCCAGCGATGTTGCAGGAATGTCTTGGCTGTCCGGGACTCCCCTCCTCATTGGCTGAGACAGCAGTGTGGCGCCATTGGCTCCCACTGCTGTCAATCAAAGTCAGTCAGCCAATGAGGAGAGAAAGGAGGCGGTGCCGGGCCACGGCTCCATGTCTGCATGGACACAGGGAGCTGTGACTGTAGGGACACTCAACAGGAGGGAGGCTAGGAGAGCTAAAGAGAGACCCGAGAAGAGGTGGATCTGGGCTGCTCTGTGCAAAACCACTGCACAGAGGAGGTAAGTATAGCATGTTTGTTGTTTTTAACTATAAAAAACAAGACTTTCAATTACTTTAATGATAAATGATAGCTTTGGCCGCTTACTTTTGTTTGGCTGGGCATTTCCTTCATCTGTATTTCGCCCTTTATCCTTAATGAGGGTCTAGTATAAATGTTAATACTGGAACACCACACAAAAACATTGGCATGGGGTTCCCCCTAAAAATACATACCAGACCTTTATACTTGATGAGGTTTTGCTATGGATTTCAAGGAGGCCCCCATGCAAAAAAAATAAAAATGTTGTGCTCTTGAACCTGCATCAATGCTTTCTCTAATACTTGGATGTCATAACTTTCCAAAACTCTTTTAACATTTTATTTCTTTGTTATAATTTTGAACATCAACATAGGAGGACATCTGCAGAATACTCAAAACTGGGAGACTGGTATCAAACGGGGTGGGGAAAGGAAAAGTGCTGTAGTGTGTTCTGATCTGTGGGTCTGGAATACAGATTAGTAACGAACTGTCCTTCACCTCTTATTTTATTGTCAGGAGTCCGGTTGGAGGCCAAGGTGCTGAGAGGGCTCCCCTTGCGGCTGAGTGCAGTGTAACCCTGAAGGTGAAACAGGGAATGCAGTGCCCAGAGAAGCACAGTTTGCCAGTGGCCATGGTTGAAGGCTTGATCACTGTGGGGCGACTGGAATAAACGAGATGCTCTGTATGGCATGCGTGCTTGTGGAGAGCCAGCAGCGGAAGGCAGTTGGGTGATCCAGAAGGAGTATCAGAAGTCAGGCTGGGGGTCATACACAGCAAGATCAGTCAATAGCAGGTTTGGGATTCAGGCAGTAATACTGGAACATAGGGATGAGCTTTCTGTTCGGGTCGAACATGAGTTCGACTCGAACATTGCCTATTCGAGCGTTCGTCAAAATACGAACATCATGGGGCGTTCGCGGCAAATTCGAGCACCGCATCATGCCCCATAATGCACTGTGACATCGCAGTGCATTGCTGTCTGATGACTGGCCAAGCATGCACTATTACCCACATGCTTTGGCCAATCACAGCGCCTCCAGCAAAGAGAGCCATAATTGGCCAAAGGCTGGGTGCCTTTGGCCAATTATGGCTCAGGGGGTTAAAGCGGTTGTATACCCGCTGACATTTTTTTTTAACCCCTGTAAGGCAAAAGGCATAATGAGCTAGTATGCACCGCATACTAGCTCATTATGAAATACTTACCTTAGAATGAGGCATCGGTATCTTACCTGGTCCACGTCGAGGTAGCTGACATGTTGCCTTGGCGTGTCTTCCGGGTATCATGGCTCTAGAGCTGTGAGTGGCTGGAGCCGCAATGTCATCACTCCCACGCATACGCGCGGGAGATTGCTTTCCCGGCAAGGTCCGGCAGTTGCCGGGCCTGCAGCCGAGAATCCCCTGTGCGCATGCGCCGCTGCAGTCAGTGGCTCATAGCAAGGGGAATATCTCCTAAACCGTATAGGTTTAGGAGATTTTTTTTTACCTACAGGTAAGCCTTATTATAGGCTTACCTGTAGGTAAAAGTAAAAAAATGACTATACAACCGCTTTAAATCGATATATATATATATATATATATATATATATATATATATATATATATATATATATATATATATATATATATATATATATATATATATATATATAGACACACACACACACACACACACACACACACACAGTCAGTCTCGTATATATATCTACTGTATCCAGTTTAGCTAGATCTGACTGCAGTCAGTTTCTGGTGTACTGTTTCTATCATACTTATACAGTCTCCTACATATATATTCACTGCATTCTAGTCTAGCCAAGCCTATATCTGACGGCAGGCCATTCCTGGTGGACGTTTTCAAATACACTTTCAGGCAGGCAGGCAGGTGATTCGGTGATCTGCAGTGCATAAAATATATATACAGTCTCCTACATATATATCCACTGCATTCTAGTCTAGCCAAGCATATATTTGACTGCAGGTCATTCCTGGTGTATGTTTTCAAATACACATTCAGGCAGGCGATTCAGTGATCTGCAGTGCATTAAATATATATACCAGTCTCCTACATCTATATATATCCACTGCATTCCAGTATAGCCAAGCCTATATCTGACTGCAGGCCATTCCTGGTGTACATTTTCAAATACACTTTCAGGCAGGCAGGTGATTCAGTGCATTAAATATATATATACAGTCTCCTATATATATGTCCACTGCATTCTAGTCTAGCCAAGCCTATATCTGACTTCAGGCCATTCCTAGTTTACGTTTTCAAATACACTTTCAGGCAGGCAGACAGGTGATTCAGTGATCTGCAGTGCATTAAATATATATATATATATATATATATATATATATATATATATATATATATATATATATATATATATACAGTCTCCTATATATATGTCCACTGCATTTTAGTCTAGCCAAGCCTATATCTGACTTCAGGCCATTCCTAGTTTACGTTTTCAGATATACTTTCAGGCAGGCAGGTGATTCAGTGATCTGCAGTGCATAAAATATATATACAGTCTCCTACATATATCTACTTCATTCTAGTCTAGCCAAGCCTATATCTGACTGCAGGCCATTCCTGGTGTACGTTTTCAAATACACTTTCAGGCACGCAGACAGGTGATTCAGTGATCTGCAGTGCATAAAATATATATATATATATATATATACAGTCTCCTACATATATATCCACTGCATTCTAATCTAGCCAAGCCTATATCTGACTGCAGGCCATTCCTGGTGTACGTTTTCAAATACACTTTCAGGCAGGCAGGTGATTCAGTGATCTGCAGTGCATTAAATATATATACAGTCTCCTACATATATAAATCCACTGCATTCTAGTCTGGCCAAGCCTATATCTGACTGCAGGCCATTCCTGGTGTACTTTTTCTAGTAAACGTCAGGCGGTGTTTTGCTAATAAAATTTTACAGCATTTCCTAAAGGCCGCCAAGGAGAGGCAGATGCCCACAGGCTCTGTGTCTACAGCCAAAAGTGCTGGTCGTGGACACGGTGCATTTCAGCACGTGGCCATGGGGCACGTTTGTCCTTTTTTTTGGCAGCTGGCCGTGTTGATCCACAACATGCAGAAGAGTTGGTAGAGTGGATAACTAAGCTGTTCTCATCCTCCTCATCCTCTGTCACCCAGGCTCAGAGTAGTTTGCCTGCCAATGCAGCTGCCAAAGCGGCCTAATCCATCGGCTCAGTGTCATCAGTCACTCCTTCCCTAGCCCCACCATCATGCACGGAGGAGTCCCCTGAACTGTTCGACCACAGTGTAAGGTACATGCTACAGGAGGATGCGCAGCATTTTGAAGGCTCCGATGATGGTACCCAGGTTAAGGAAGGCAGTAACGTGAGCAAAGAGAGAGGGGGTGCCCAAGAAGGACAAGAAACTGGCAGTCATGTTCCCCCATCTGCAACATACTGCCAGGTTTGCTCCAGTGACGAGGAGGGAGGGAATGATGAGGTCACTGACTCTACATGGGTGCCTGATAGAAGAGAGGAGGAGGAGGCACATCTACAATGAGGCAGGATGCCCTCCAGGGGCCATCTTAAGGGCAGCCACCCGACTGCATCACACACCGCAGAGCTCCACATGTGCAGGGTGCTGCTGACTCCCCACGTATTTTAAAAAGTTCTTCGGTGTGGGCCTTTTTTGATACGTGTGCAGAAAATCGCACTGTTGCTGTTTGCAACATAAGTGTATCAAGCGTGGCCAAAACAGCAGCCGCTTGGGCACCACATGCTTGACCAGACAAATGTCGACCTCCCATGCAGTCCGTTGGCAACAGTACTTAACCACTTGAGCCCCGGACCATTATGCTGCCTAAGGACCAGAGGTCTTTTTCCAATTTGGCACTGCGTCGCTTTAACTTTTAATTGCGCGGTCATGCAATGCTGTACCCAAACGAAATTTGCGTCCTTTTCTTCCCACAAATAGAGCTTTCTTTTGATGGCATTTGATCACCTCTGCGGTTTTTATTTTTTGCGCTATAGACGGAAAAAGACCGAAAATTTTGAAAAAAAATGATATTTTCTATTTTTTGTTATAAAAAAAATCCAATAAACTCAATTTTAGTCATACATTTAGGCCAAAATTTATTCGGCCACATGTCTTTGGTAAAAAAATGTCAATAAGCGTATATGTATTGGTTTGCGCAAAAGTTATAGCGTCTACAAACTAGGGTACATTTTCTGGAATTTACACAGCTTTTAGTTTATGACTGCCTATGTCATTTCTTGAGGTGCTAAAATGGCAGGGCAGTACAAACCCCCCCCAAATGACCCCATTTTGGAAAGAAGACACCCCAAGGAAATTGCTGAGAGGCATGTTGAACCCATTGAATATTTATTTTTTTTGTCCCAAGTGATTGAATAATGACAAAAAAAAAATATTTACAAAAAGTTGTCACTAAATGATATATTGCTCACACAGGCCATGGGCCTATGTGGAATTGCACCCCAAAATACATTCAGCTGCTTCTCCTGAGTATGGGGATACCACATGTGTGGGACTTTTTGGGAGCCTAGCCGCGTACGGGGCCCCGAAAACCAATCACCGCCTTCTGGATTTCTAAGGGCATAAATTTTTGATTTCACTCCTCACTACCTATCACAGTTTTGAAGCCCATAAAATGCCCAGATGGCACAAAACCCCCCCAAATGACCCCATTTTGGAAAGTAGACACCCCAAGCTATTTGCTGAGAGGCATGTTGAGTCCATGGAATACTTTCTTTTTTGACACAAGTTGCGGGAAAGTGACAATTTTTTTTTCTTTTGCACAAAGTTGTCACTAAATGATATATTTCTCACACAGGCCATGGGCATATGTGGAATTGCACCCCAAAATACATTTAGCTGCTTCTCCTGAATATGGGGATACCACATGTGTGGGACTTTTTGGGAGCCTAGCCGCATACGGGGCCCCGAAAACCAAGCACCGCCTTCAGGATTTCTAAGGGCGTAATGTTGTGATTTCACTCCTCACTACCTATCACAGTTTTGAAGGCCATAAAATGCCAAGATGGCACAAAACCCCCCCAAATGACCCCATTTTGGAAAGTATACACCCCAAACTATTTGCTGAGAGGCATGTTGAGTCCATGGAATATTTTATATTTTGACACAAGTTGCGGGAAAGTAACACTTTTTTTTTTTTTTTTTTTGCACAAAGTTGTCACTAAATGATATATTGCTCAAACATGCCATGGGCATATGTGGAATTACACCCCAAAATATATTCTGCTGCTTCTCCTGAGTACGGGGATACCACATGTGTGGGACTTTTTGGGAGCCTAGCCGCATACGGGGCCCCGAAAACCAAGCACCGGCTTCAGGATTTCTAAGGGCGTTAAGTTGTGATTCCACTCCTCACTACCTATCACAGTTTTGAAGGCCATAAAATGCCAAGATGGCACAAAACCCCCCCAAATGACCCCATTTTGGAAAGTAGACACCCCAAGCTATTTGCTGAGAGGCATGGTGAGTATTTTGCAGCTCTCATTTGTTTTTGAAAATGAAGAAAGACAAGAAAAATGTATTTTTTTTTCTTTTTTCAATTTTCGAAAGTTTGTGACAAAAAATGAGGTCTGCAAAATACTCACTATACCTCTCAGCAAATAGCTTGGGGTGTCTATTTTCCAAAATGGGGTCATTTGGGGGGGGGGGTTGTGCCATCTGGGCATTCCATGGCCTCCGAAACTGTGCTAGGCAGTGAAGAGTGAAATCAAAAATTTACGCCCTTAGAAAGCCTGAAGGCGGTGCTTGGTTTTCGGGGTCCCGTGGGGGTCCGGGGGTCCGTTTTAGGCTCCCAAAAAGTCCCACACATGTGGTATCCCCATACTTAGGAGAAGCAACAGAATGTATTTTGGGGTGTAATTTCACATATTCCCATGGCATGTTTGAGCAATATATCATTTAGTGACAACTTTGTGCAAAAAAAAAAAAAAAAAATATGTCTCTTTCCCGCAACTTGTGTCACAATATAAAATATTCCATGGACTCGACATGCCTCTCAGCAAATAGCTTGGGGTGTCTACTTTCCAAAATGGGGTCATTTGGGGGGGGTTTGAACTGTCCTGGCATTTTATGCACAACATTTAGAAGCTTATGTCACACATCACCCACTCTTCTAACCACTTGAAGACAAAGCCCTTTCTGACACTTTTTGATTACATGAAAAAATAATTTTTTTTTGCAAGAAAATTACTTTGAACCCCCAAACATTATATATTTTTTTAAAGCAAATGCCCTACAGATTGAAATGGTGGGTGTTTCATATTTTTTTTTCACACAGTATTTGCGCAGCGATTTTTCAAACGCATTTTTTGGGGAAAAAAACACACTTTTTTAAATTTGAATGCACTAAAACACACTATATTGCCCAAATGTTTGATGAAATAAAAAAGATGATCTTAGGCCGAGTACATGGATACCAAACATGACATGCTTTAAAATTGCGCACAAACGCGCAGCGGCGACAAAATAAATACATTTTAAAAAAACATTAAAAGCCTTTACAGGTTACCACTTTAGATTTACAGAGGAGGTCTACTGCTAAAATTACTGCCCTCGTTCTGTCCTTCGCGGTGATACCTCACATGCATGGTGCAATTGCTGTTTACATTTGACGCCAGACCAACGCTTGCGTTCGCCTTTGCGCGAGAGCAGGGGGGGACAGGGGTGTTTTTTTTTTTTTTTTTTATTTTTTTTTTTTTATTTATTTTTTTTGCTTTTTTATCTTATTTTTAAACTGTTCCTTTCATTTTTATTTTTTTTTTATTAATTTTATTGTTATCTCAGGGAATGTAAATATCCCCTATGATAGCAATAGGTAGTGACAGGTACTCTTTTTTTTTAAAATTGGGCTCTATTAGACCCTAGATCTCTCCTCTGCCCTCAAAGCATCTGACCACACCAAGATCGGTGTGATAAAATGCTTTCCCAATTTCCCAATGGCGCTGTTTACATTCGGCGAAATCTAAGTCATGAAATGCTCGTAGCTTCCGGTTTCTTAGACCATAGAGATGTTTGGAGCCATTCTGGTCTCTGATCAGCTCTATGGTCAGCTGGCTGAATCACCGGCTGCATTTTCAGGTTCCCTGTTGGGACAGGAAAGCCAGAGAAAAACATGGAAGACGGTGGGGGGGGGGCATTCCCTCCCACTGCTTGCAAAAGCAGTCTAGAGGCTAATTAGCCGCTAGGATTGCTTTTACATGAAAGCCGCCCGCTGGCTGAAAAGAATGATACCAAGATGATACCTAAACCTGCAGGCATCATTCTGGTATAACCACTCAAAGTCCAGCAACATACCAGTATGTTGCTGGTCCTTGTTAGGCATATATTGTAAACTTTTTTTTCATGCAGCCTGTGGGCTGAACGAAAAAAAGATATTGATCGGTGGGTATGCCCACCATTAGAATACCTCCCTTGATCCACCCACTTCTAATGATGGGCATACATGCACCATTTATATATGCCGAAGCATGGGGGCATCCTCCCGCAAAAGGCAGGAGCAAATTGCTCCTCCACCCACTGCTGCCCCCACGCTTCGGCATATATGCTGAAGTATGTAACTGTGGTGGTGAAATCACCTCCGACAGCGCTGGAGTCACGGCTTTATATATCGTGGGAGCAAACGCTGTTGCTGTCAAGATAAATAAATCCGCGCTGCAACTGAATGGCGTACCTGCTAAGCAAATGATGGTTAACAATAAAACAAAGTAACATTACAGTATAACAGTAAGACTTGCCATACCTGTAAAGCAAATACAACAAAAAAAAACATAGTAAAAAATAAAACATTTAACGCAACCTGTGCCTAAAATATATATATGCCGAAGCATGGGGGCATCCTCCCGCAAAAGGCAGGAGCAAATTGCTCCTCCACCCACTGCTGCCCCCACGCTTCGGCATATATGCTGAAGTATGTAACTGTGGTGGTGAAATCACCTCCGACAGCGCTGGAGTCACGGCTTTATATATCGTGGGAGCAAACGCTGTTGCTGTCAAGATAAATAAATCTGCGCTGCAACTGAATGGCGTACCTGAAAACAATAAAATGGTTACCAACAAAACACAGTAAACGGTAAAGTATAAAAAATCTGAAAAGCAAACATGGTAAAACATAATAACAATAAAACATTGCAGAATAGAATAGAGTAAAAAAGAGCAGAACAATAGAGAGAGAATAGAGAGAGAGAGAACAATAAAACAACAGCTATTTTTGTTTTTTTTATTTTATATTTTTTTTGTGTTTTTATTTTTTTTATTTTTTTTTTACACTTTTTTTTAGTAACTTTTAACTTTTGTAACTCGTTCCAGGTTTGGGTCTCTCAAAATTCAATGGCATCTTGGGAGACCCTGTGTTAGTGTGCCTAGTCTGTGCAGTGCTGAACCCTACGCTAATACTCAACTAATGTATGGTAGCGTTCAAAGCATTCACCCATGCAAAGACCAGGATTGCCAGGACAGGAGGGACAATAAGACCGGGTGTCACGCCTAAATCCGCGCTTGCTGCAGACACGACATCTTTTTTGGGGGGCTTTTTGGGTAGGGGTACTCGGGATGGCATAAAGAAAATGCCGCTCATGCAGCCGGCTTACTGCATTTGGTTGGGGAAGGTGAGGTAGAGCACCGTCTGGAAACAGAAGGGCTCTGACGATCTCTTCCTGGAATTTAAGGAAGGATCCAGTCTGTCCTGAAGCTCTGTATAGCACATGAGCGTTCAGCAAAGCCAATTGAAATAAATAAACAGACACTTTTTTGTACCAGCGTCTGGCCTTACGGGCAACTAGGTACGGCGCCAACAACTGGTCGTTGAGGTCCACCCCTCCCATATTAAGGTTGTATTCGTGGACACAGAGGGGTTTCTCCACAACACCAGTCGCCGTAGGAATTTGGGTCGTCGTGTCTGCATGAAGGGAGGTGAGAACGAAAACATTCTTCTTATCCCTCCACTTCATAGCCTAGCAAATTATTATACTTCAAGCAGGCTCTCTCCCCCAGCCTAAGACGGGAATCTACAAGCCGCTGGGGAAAGCCCCGGCGATTAGGTCGCACGGTGCCACATGCTCCAATCTGCTGATCAAACAAGTGACTAAAAAGTGGCACGCTCGTGTAATAATTGTCCACGTACAAGTGGTACCCCTTTCCGAATAAGGGTGACACCAAGTCCCACACTATCTTGCTAGCGCTTCCTATGTAGTCAGGGCAGTTTGTCGGCTCTACGTGGCTATCTTTGCCCTCGTAAACCATAAAACTATATGTATAGCCTGTGGCCCTGTCACAGAGCTTATACATCTTGACCCCGTATCTGGCACGCTTGCTGGGAAGGTACTGTTTGAATGACAAGCGGCCAGAAAATTTAATCAGGGACTCATCAATGCAGACAACTTGATGGGGGGTAAACAAGTCTGCAAAACGTTGGTTGAAGTGGTTTACGAGAGGCCGAATTTTGTAGAGCCGATCATATGCAGGGTCTCCACAAGGATGACAGAGTTGATTGTCGTTGAAGTGCATGAACCGCAAAATCTGTTCGTATCGTGCCCTGGCCATGGAAGCAGAGAACAAGGGTGAATGGTAAATTGGGTCAGTGGACCAATATGACCGCAACTTACTCTTTTTAGTCAACCCCATGAGGAGGGAAAGGCCCAGAAAGGTCTTAAATTCGGAGACCGTAATTGGTCTCCAATCTCTGGCAAGGGAGGACTGGGGATTAGCGGCGATGTGTTGGCCAGCGTATAAATTGCTTTGGTCCACAATAGATCTATAGAGATCTTCGGTGAAAAACAGTGAATAAAAATCCAGTGGCGTAAAGTCAACTGTTTCCACCTGAATTCCGGGTTGGCCAGTGAAAGGGGGAAGTACGGGTGCTGCAGAAGTGGTAGGTTCCCAATTCGGATTGGCCAATGCAGCAGGAAGGGCACTATGGGCACGACGGGCCTGTCTTTGTCTTCTTGGTGGCAGCGGGACACTACTAGTGCTTGCCACCTCGCCAACTTGAACTGCACTTATGGGACTCATCACGTCACCACGTGATACTGCAGTGCTGGATGTACGACCAGGGTGTACTAGGCCGCTGGTGCTTGCCAGTTCACCAGAAGGAATAGCGGCGCTAGTACTTCTCTGTTCCATACGAGAGCCCTGCGGTTCTTGCACTTCAAGGACAGAAGAAGATTGGGGTCTGGTACGCCTGACCTTAGCAGGGACCACAACTCTGTCGTCAGAGCTATCTGTCATGGAGCCGCTGTCCTCTACAGGTTCATATTCTGAGCCTGAACTTGACAGATGAGTGACTTCCTCTTCACTATCTGTCATACTCAGAAACGTGTAGGCCTCTTCACTAGTGTACCTTCGATTTGCCATTTTGGGCTCTAAATTTAGGGGTACACTAGTGAGACTCACAGGCAAAAAAGCTCCTGACTGTCAGCGACTGTATCAAAACGCTACTAAAAAACTGTTAGCGATCGCAGGGATCAGGCCTGACTCTGCGAACGCTGCAGTTATGTGTGCTTAGTGTTTTGTAAGTGGCAGTTATCGATCGATACTGCACTTGGGTGGGCTGGGCAGGGCTGGGCCGAGGAGCAAAACGCAGGTGCTAGCAGGTATCTGGGCTGATCCCGCTAACACTGCGTTTCAGGGAACCCTAAACTGCTGGGGAGTATAGATCTGATCGGATCAGATATCGATCCGCTCAGATACTATAGCACTAAGGGAGGTGTATGCTGCGTGCGTGGGTTTTAGCGGTACTGGCGCTAACCTGACGCTGCCTGGGGCGACGCAGACCTAAGCTGACCCTAAAAATGTAATTTATATCACCAACGGACAATTAGGGGGTTAAACCTTTATAGGGTAATAAACGGCGGGTGCCCTAAAACTATAATAAACTTAAATAAACTGTAATAAACTACAAAAAACAAACTAGCTAACCAGCGTCACCCGTAACACTTATACGGTGATCGCTGGTGAAAGGGTTAACTAGGGGGCAATCAGGGGGTATATACTTACCTCCCTAACTAGCGTCACCTGTGTCACTAATACAGCGATCAGAAAAACGATCGCTTAGCGACACTGGTGACGGGGGGGTAATCAAGGGGTTAACTTTTATTAGGGGGGGTTAGGGGGGTACCCTGGACCTAAGGGGGGGTACCCTAGACCTAAAGGGGGCTAACCTAACTGCCCTAACACTTGTAACTGACACAAACTGACACCAATGCAAAAAAAAAAAAATGCTATTGGTGTCAGAGTGACAGGGGGTACAGGGGGGTGATCGGGGGGTGATTGGGGGGTGACAAGTGTGCCTGGCGTGTTCTACTGTTAGTGTAGTGTTGTGCAGACTTACTTGATGTCTTCTCTCCTCGGCGCCGGATCAAAAAGACCGACTCGAGGAGGGATGACATCACTTCCTTTCCCTCTGTTTACATTACAGAGGGAAAGGAAGCATTCTCATTCGCCGGGAGCGATCGGGAGGGGTGGCCAACAATGGATGGCCTCCCCCTCACCTCTCATCGCCCGGGAAGAAATGGCGACCGCCTCGGGCACCGGGGGGGGGACCGATCGGACCCCCCCCCCGCGGAAGGCAAATCACGTATATGTACGTGATTTTGCCTATCCGTGCCACCTTGCCGACGTAAATCGGCGTGAGGCGGTCGTCAAGTGGTTAAAAGACCCACACCAAAGAACAAGATGGACCTCTCCTTGCTCCTCATCAGCTGGGATCTCCAACCCCACTATACCTTCAGCCCTCTCAGAAACCTGCACTGAGAGGAATGAAGGTGTTGAATTAGGTGTGCCAAGTACTTGCGGGCAATTTGCTATCGCTACACCAAAATCCGATTGTAGCAGGCAAATTTCCCTACCCTAGTTGCTAAACTATTGAAAGAAATTCGGTCCCAACTATCCACATGCTCAGCGGCTGAATGCTAGCTTGGCTAAATTGCTAGCACTCCAACTGCTGCCTTTTCAGCTGGTAGACTATGCTCCCTTTTGTGAATTTGTGGAATGTGCGGTACCTCAGTGGCAGGTTCCCAAATGCCATTTCTTTTCACGGAAGGCCATTCCAGCTTTCTGCCGGCATGTGGAAGGTAATGTCTTGGCCTTGTTGGACAGGGCGGTCAGTGGTAAGGTGCATATTACTGCTGACTCATGGTCCAGCAGGCATGGACAGGGACGTTACCTTTCTTTCACGGCGCACTGGGTAAATCTGCTGGCAGCTGGGAAGGATGCAGGACAGGGTGCAGTATTATTGGAGCTTGTTCTGCCACCACGCCTCCAAATTGCTAGTAGTGGTGATTCTGCCACACCTCTCTCCTCCACCCCCTCCTCTTCTTCTTCCTCTATGGCCTCTTCCTGTGCAGATTTCTCCTCGGAACCAGCAGTGCTCCGTAGGCGTTCAAGGGGCTACGCAAGCAATCAGGCAAAAAGATACCATGCCATAGAGCGACACATATATGAGAGTCTGAGAGGGCTGCACACCCCAATTACAATCTTTGAAAAGAAAAAAGTGGAAAGTTCCCTACGGGGCTTTTTAGTAGCAATTAGGAGTCAAATATTTTGTAAAAAAAGTCACAGATTTTTTATTATCTCAAAGGATGGTTAGACATAAAACATATATAAAAAAATTAATTAAAATATGAGCTCTGGTATATACAAGGCAAGACAAATATATATAGAAATGCCCCAATGCATTTCGACCTCAAAGGTTATGGTCTTCTTGAGGGGGTCCTTACATTTCTATAAATACATCAAGAGGACAGTTTACAATATTCTAATTGTTATGTAATATCCAATACAGTATCATTTATTACGTCTACATTGTTTTGTGTTTGATTTATGTAATCACAGTGTATTTGCCCTTTCCGCCAGGAAGGCTCGCTTAACCAGAGACTTCTTTAAAAAAACAGATAATCCTCTCAAGTACGATCCCGGACCCACTGAGAGCCTGTCCATGCCCTCAACCCAAGGGGGCGACCCTGATCTGTGAGGCTTACGAGTGGTCACATGTTTAACGGCCCCCCCAATGGATTATCAAATGGGCAGGAGCACCTGAAATTTGTAATTATACATAATTAGCATACCGAAGAGGTAAGGGTAGTTTTTTAGGACATTGTGAGAGGGGGAGAATCTTAATGAAAGGAGTCCCCCTCTGTGCGCTGCCATGGTTGTTTCAATGTTAACTTAGTATATAATCTTGGTATTTTCTCCATAGAGGGGTTGGGAAGTTTATATCCAATCCCTATATAGGAGAAACCATGTCACGCCGTACATGTTATATCATTTTCTATTTGGTTGCAAAGGTGAATTATGCGTTGTTCCCACAATGATCTTAGTATTAGGCATACAACAGATGATCTGGATATATTATAAACAATAAGGAGTGACACAATGATATTGTGTCAGCAAGATAAAGAGAGGAAATAGGTGCATGTGTGTGTGTGGTTACAGCTTATGGCGGCCAAATGAGTGTAATACCATTAGAAAAGATGCATATGGAAAATATATTTGTATTAAATCAAATATAAGTTGAGGGTGTGCACATAAGCAATTCATGTCCATGCAACAAAACAGGCAAACACAAGTGAAAATAAAAATAAATAAAATAGGTTAAAATGTTAAAAAGGTGACAAAAAAACTCACAAGTGTATTATATTCAACAAGGTTTACAATGAATGAGACAAAATACGTGGTGTGATACTAATGCATCCAAACCAAAGGGACGAGAGGATGCCTAGTGAATGTGAGTGTTACAAAGAGTGCTATGGAGTAACCATGTATTGCATAAACAAAAAGTAAAGGGGATTAAAAATAAAATAATGAGTATCTTATTGCGTTGTTAAAGTAATTGTGTGATCAGAAGAGTATACCGTATATATTTGAGTATAAGTCGAGATTTTCAGCCCTTTTTTTAGGCTGAAAGTGCTCCCTTTGACTTATACTCAAGTCATCGCCGTCTGCCTACATGATCAGCGTGTCATGCAGACAGACGGCGGCCATTCCACTGTTCAAAAGTCGCGCCTCCTCCTCGTCTGTGAGAGGCAGAACACTCAATTTCCCAGCAGTCAGTGTACAGCCTATCACGGACATTCTCTCATCCTCGTCCTTGGTATGAAGATGAGAGAATGTCCGTGATAGGCTGACCGCTGACTGCTGGGAAATAGAGAGTTCTGCCTATCACAGACGAGGAGGTGCAGCTTTTGAACAGTGAAATGGCTGCTGAATGTTATTATGACAAGCTGATCGGTGGATGCAGAGCGGCACATGGAGGATGCAGATCGGCACACGGAGGCATGCACTGGACACAGGGACACATGCACAGGACACAGGGACACATGCACAGGACACAGGGACACATGCACAGGACACAGGGAGGCATGCAGCTGCAGATGGGCATTGTTGACCCTCTTTTCCACTTACAGCAGCTGCTGCATTTCTCACCCTCGGCTTATACTCGGGTCAATAAGTTTTTCCCAGGTTTTTGTGGTAAATTAGGAGCCTCGGCTTATATTCGAAACGATCTATACTCGTGTGTATATACGGTAAATACTGCATCTGTGTTGAAGAGATTTGTAATAAACTAATCAGTAATAGATTTTTTTCAATAATGAAACCCAGCAGGTACACTAATGATCGTTCTTACCCATCCATCTTGCAAACATATATGTGTGCTCTCCGCGGGCATCGTCTGAGGACTGCTGGTGTGGGGCATATCATAAGTACCTTAGTAATTAATTTGAAAATGGGTAACAGGTGTGTGCTTCTGCCTCTGGAAGTTCCCCTGGGGGGGGGGCAATGAGCCGCCTATGGCGGCCCTTCTGTGGCCACCTCGGCATTCTGGAAGGCTGAGCTGCCCCGGTTTCCTCCGTCGCCTCCGACGTATTAACGTGACGTGAGAGGTGACATGCATGCGCGGTGACACGCATGAGTCGGTCATACCTCGCTCGATGTCACCCCCCATCTGACGGCGATCACAGAATGCCGCCGACACGGTATAAGCTCCCCACAGTGGTAGATGTTAATATTGCAGGGGCTGAAAAAGGGGGATACGTGAAATACACACATTTCCCTACCGTGCCGGGGAGCCTAACAAGTTAGAGGTAACGTCCCCAAGGGCGAGAGGCAGACAAAAAAGACAGCAGCTTAAGGGATCTGTGAGAAGAGAATGAAAAGAAATGGAAAATTTATTTTTTACTTTGCTTTTGATTTTGCACATAACTTGCATCCTTTTTTGACATTGCAATAGTATTGGTGTCTATGCACATAATTGTATTCATAAATAGTGATTTGTAATGAGCAGGTAAGCAGGTACATTGCATACTGAATAACAAAGCAATGAATAAAACGGTATAAAGTATAGTTCCCTTTAACCTCATTCAGCAGGAAAGGCCGGTCAGAGATGGATGGACACGAGAGCAAGACTTGTACTCTAGAGAAAGGCTCCACTACTGTGAGTTGCTGTGTGACTTGGCACATGTCAAGTCGCATGACAAGTCAAAATCTGTATATTTCATTGGTCCCTGGTCAAAGCGGTGCGACTAAAGTCGCAGCAACTACCAAAAAGGTTGTTGCACTATTGTGTTCCCACTTCGGTGCGACCTGCACTACCACGGCTCTCACCAGTCGCATAACATCGCATCAAAAATCGCACTGCAAAGTCGCACCATAAATTGCGCGACCCTGGGGTCACAATCGTGGAAACCTAGCCTGGGAGACAAAAGGGAGAACCAACAGGTCCTAATTTAATTGCATGTATTTATATAAAAAGATACCATGCGTGCTTGAGTTGGTCTGCTTAAGGGACAGGAGCCACACTGGGGCAGAGATTCTGTCAGCTCTGCAGGGGCAGACTCAGAAGTGGTTGACGCCACGCCAGCTTCAGCCAGGAATGGTGGTTTGCGACAATGGTACCAACCTCCTCTCCACCCTCCGACAGGGACACTTGACCCATGTTCCCTGTTTGGCTTACATCCTTAATTTGGTGGTGCAGCGGTGCTTGTGCAGGTACCCGGGCTTACAGGATCTCCTGAGGCAGGCCAGGAAAGTCTGTGGACATTTCCGCCGGTCATATAATGCCAGTGCTCAGCTGGCTGAGCTTCAAAAGGAATGCCTGCCCAAGAACCGCCTCATCTGTGACATGCCCACCAGGTGGAACTCAATGTTGGCAATGCTGCAATGGCTGCACATGCAGCAGAGGTCCATCAATGAGTACCTGTGTGAGTATGGCACCAGGACAAGGTCAGGGGAGCTTGGATTTTTTTCGCCACGCCAGTGGCTACTGATCAAGGATGCATGCATTGTCCTGTTACCATTTGAGGAGGCCACGAGGATGGTGAGCAGTGACAGTGCAGGCATCAGTGACACTGTCCCTCTTGTCTTCCTGTTGGAACACATGCTTCGTGGAATAATGGACAGGGCACTTGAGGCAGAACAGAGGGAGGAAGAGCAGGACTTCCTTACCTCTCAAGGCCCCCTTTATCCAGACAGTATTCCTGCGGGCCCGCCGATCACACAGTTAAAGGGGGAGGAGGAGGATGAGGATTGTGTCAGCATGGAGGTGGAGCTTAGCACTCAGCATCAGCAGCAGTCTTTAAGGGATCGTTTATGGTCCCCAGAAACCCATGGACTTGTACGTGGCTGGGAGAAGGTGGCTGTGGATCATGTCATCCTTAGTGACCCAGAGGACTCGATTGAATGCCTCAGCAAACTTTCGCTGCATGGCCTCCCTGATCCTGCAAAGCCTGCAAAAGGACCCTCGGATTTGTGGTATCAAGGAGAGGGATCATTACTGGCTGGCAACCCTTCTTGATCCACATTATAAGGGTAAGGTTGCGGAATTTATCCAGCCTTGACAGAGGGAGCAGAGGATAAAACATCTTTGAGGCCTTGCAGAAAGGATAGTGCAATGCGTTTCCAAAGCCTGAGAGGTTACAATTTCATGGTCCTCTTGGACAACGTGTTGCTGAGGCTTCGGTCAGTCACAGAAGGAGCGGTGGAGAAGGTGGCCGTCTGACCGATGCGTTCAGACAATTCTTTAGTCCGCAGCCTCAAGGTCTGATCAGTTCCAGCAACCATCGCCAGCATCTGATTTACATGGTACAGGAATGCCTAGGTGCAAGATCAGACTTGGAGACCTTTCCAACTGAAAATCCACTGGGTTACTGGGTCTTGAGGATGGATCACTGGCCAGAGCTTGCACAATATGCAATTGAGCTCCTGGCCTGTCCTGCATCCAGCGTTCTTTCAGAACACACATTCAGTGCTGCTGGAGGCTTTGTAACTGATCACAGAGTGCGCCTGTCCATAGACTCAGTTGATTGGCTGACCTTCATAAAAATGAATCAGTCTTGGATCACCAGCTACCAAGCACCTGATGCTGATGTAACCGATTAATTTTTCTATGAATGTGAGATCCCTTGAAGACTGCCTATGCTGAGTGACTATCCTGTTATGCTGAGTGACTATCATATTCTTCCTTAATGTTCATGTTGATAGCTTCTAAGAACAATTTTGTTTCAGGGCACCACCACCAGTGCCTAAGCCCCAATTTTTCTACCCCTGTTTAACAGGGGCATATAAGTATAATTTTTGCGGTAATATTTTGCAGCAGGGCTCATTCTTGCGCTCAACTAGAGTATCTGTGAGGGGTTGCAGTGATGTGGCACCAGCACCGGTGCCTAAGGTCCAATTTTTCTGCCCCTGTTGAACAGGGGAATGTAATTACAATTTTTGCTGTAATATTTCACAGCAAAGCTCGTTCCTGTGCTCAACTAGAGTATCTGTGAGGGGTTGCAGTGTTGTGGCACCACCACCAGTGCCTAAGGCCCAATTTTTCTGCCCCTGTTTAACAGGGGCATGTAATTACAATTTTTGCTGTAATATTTCACAGCAGGGCTCGTTCCTGCACTCAACTAGAGTATCTGTGAGGGGTTGCAGTGTTGTGGCACCACTACCAGTGCCTAAGGCCCAATTTTTCTGCCCCTGTTAAACAGGGGCATGTAATTACAATATTTGCTCTAATATTTCACAGCAGGGCCCGTTCCTGCACTCAACAAGAGTATTTGTGAGGCTTTACAGTGTTGTGCCACCACCACCACCACCACCGCCTAATGCCCAATTTTTCTGCCCCTGTTTAACAGGGGCATGTAATTACAATATTTGCTCTAATATTTCACAGCAGGGCTCGTTCCTGCACTCAACAACAGAATCTGTGAGGGGTTACAGTGTTGTGGCACCACCACCACTGCCTAAGACCCAATTTTTCTGCCCCTGTTCAACAGGGGAGTGTAATTACAATTTTTGATGTAATATTTCACAGCAGGGCCCATTCCTGCACCCACCAAGAGTAACTGTGAGGGCTTACAGTGTTGTGGCACCACCACCACACCACCACCAAAGGCCCAATTCTTCTTCCCCTGTTCAGCAGGGGCATCTAATTACAATTCTTGATATAATATTTCACAGCATGGCCCGTTCCAGCACCCACCAAGAGTAACTGTGAGGGCCTACAGTGTTCTGGTACCACCAACACCTAAGGCCCAATTTTCTGCAGAGTATATAGGGCAGGCCGTATATTATATACAGGTGGTCTCCTACTTTCAAACATCCGACTTACAAATGACTCCTACTTACAAATGGAGGGAGACAACAGGAAGTGAGAGGAAATCTACCCCAGGAAGGGAAATTCTCTCCTGTAAGAGTTAATATGGGAAAAAGTGTCTCCACTGATGCTTTATCACCAATCCTTGTTTCCCTAATAACCCAAAATTTTCAAAATCCAATTATCATTGGGACAGAAAGTGAGGTGAAATCTTCTGAACAGGGGCACTGACACTCACAGGTGCAGGGGAACAGGGGCACTCACACAGCTGTATGCAACTGACCTTACCATATGCGATTTATTCTGCTGAAAAGTGTGAGTGAATTTTTTACCCTTATTATATAGGGATTACATATCACACTGCCTGCACAATGGTCTTTCTTTCTTTGTTGTTTCATACTGCGGAAGTTCTTTGAAAGCCAGAAGCCAGCCCATGCTAATGAGCAGCTGAATATATGAGCAAGCCAGCTATCACTGGGGATTACTCATTGAAACCTGTCTATATTCATCAAATCACCAAAGACGGTATATTTTTTCACAGCAGTATGCTGTCCTATTGAGATACCTGTGCACTGTGGTTCATCACATTAATATATCTTATCTTTATTTTTCTCTGTTTAATTGTGTTCAATAATTTATTATCACATTGATATTTAGTTATATGATTTTGTTATTGTGATGGATGTTATGTTAATATATAATAGGCTCTATTTGATTATTTTGCACATGATTCACTGATTAATCATTAAGAGATCACACCGTGTTATATTGGGAGGTTAATATTAGCGCATTATACATTTTGAATATATACAACACTTCAATGTCTAAAATCTTGCAAAGGTTTCTCCAAAATTTGGAGGTAAATTGTACCCCTCTATCCGAGATGATATTGTTTGGTAGACCATGCAGCCTGACTACTTCCTTTATGTCCATGGCGGAGGGTGTGCCTATCATAGGCAAAAAGTGTTCCATCTTGGATAATTGGTTCACAACTACCAAGATGGTTCTTCTGGGGGCAAGTCCACTATAAAATCCATTGATATCTTCTGTCAAGGTAGCTCCGGAATGGGTAGTGGTCTTAACAAGCCCCAAGATCTAGTGTTGGACCCCTTGTTTCGCTGGCAGGTAGTGCAAGAGTTAATATAATTTTTACAGTCAAGTTTCAAGGTGGGCCACCATAAGGATAGTTGAATGAGTTTGGATGTTTTCCGTACTCCAAAGTGCCCAGCAAGTTTATGATCATGGAAGGTTTTCAGGACCTGAAGTCTGGCTTGCTGTGGAACAAAGATCTTGTCCTGGTGCCATAGGAATCCCTCTTGACTTTTTAGTGAAGATGCCTCTGGGTCCGTACACTGAACTGATGCCTGTTCAATTGAAGCTCTTAGATCAGATTGAATTAATAGGAAGTTATGTGCTGACAGAATTGTACTGGGCATCATTTCCTCAGGAGTATCGGGAAACATTCTAGATAATGCGTCGGCCTTCCCATTCTTGGACACGGTGATAGGTGATGTGGAAATTAAACCTGGAAAAGAACAAGGCCCATCAGGCTTGGTGGGGTCTTAAGCGTTTGTCAATTCTGAGATATTCCAAGTTTTTGTGATCTGTAAAGATCATTATAGGATGGGTGACCCCTTCTAAAAGATATCTCCGTTCTTTTAGGGCAGTTTTTATAGTCCATAGTTTCCAGTCCCCAACATCATAGTTTTTCTCTGGCTGGCTCATTTTCTGAGAAGAAAGGGCCACGGGTTAGAGCAATGCCTTGGGCCCTTGATGCTGAGACAGAACTGCCCCTGTGGCTATTTCCAAAGCATCAACCTCCAGTACATTGGGAAGAGCGGGGTTTGGATGTTGTAGTACTGGAACTGAAATGAACAGAGAGACTTTAGCTTGTTAAAGGCTGACTGGGCTTCTGGAGACCACTGAAATCAGATATGGTGGTGAGTTGCTTGGGTAATAGGTGAAATGATGGAAGAAAAGTCTTTCACAAACCACCTGTAAAAGTTTGTAAAGCCCACAAACATTTGAACGCCTTTTTTATCAGCCGGGGCAGGCCAGTCCAGAATAGCTTTCACCTTTTGTGGATCCATTGCGATCCCATCTGTAGAAATGATGAGTCCCAGGTTGAATGAATGGTTTTTTTGAAGTTGCATTTTTCAGCTTTAACATACAGTCCATGTTTCCTCAAGGTAAGAAGTACTTTCTTTACATGAGTTCTATGAAGCTTTAAGGTAGCTGATAAGATGAGGATGTTATCTAAGTAAACAATGACAAAGTGATCAAGGTATTCTTAGAAGATGTCGTTCACGAGATGTTGGAACGTGGCTGGTGCGTTACAGAGTCTGAATGGCATTACTAGATACTCAAAGTGTCCAAACTGTGTCCAGAACATTGTTTTCCATTCGTCCCCCTCTCGAATGCGTACAAGGTTGTAGGCACCTCTCAGATCTAGTTTGGTGAAATCCGAGCTGTACGAAATCTTTGGAAGAGTTCAGGAACAAGTGGAAGTGGGTAGTGATTTTTATGGTAATTTTATTAAGCTCCCTGTTGTCCACACATGGTCTTAGTGTTTTATCTTTTTTTTCAACATGTATAGTAGGCGTGCTTGTGGAGAGCCAGTAGCGGCAGGCGTTTGGGTGATCCAGAAGGAGTATCAGAAGCCAGGCCGGGGGTCATACACAGCAAGATCAGTCAATAGCATTGTCGGGATTCAGGCAGTAATACTGGAACAAGCCGGGGTTGGTAATTCCAGATGATGAAAATTTTACCAATATATACACCAGCCCCTCTGTATATACACCAGCCTCTCTGTATACACCAGCCTCTCTGTATATACACCAGCCTCTCTGTATATACACCAGCCTCTCAGTATACACCAGCCTCTCTGTATATACACCAGCCTCTCTGTATACACCAGCCTCTCTGTATATACACCAGCCTCTCTGTATATACACCAGCCCCTCTGTATATACACTAGCCTCTTTGTATATACACCAGCCTCTCTGTATACACCAGCCTCTCTGCATATACACCAGCCTCTCTGCATATACACCAGCCTCTCTGTATACCCAGCCTCTCTGTATATACTTCAGCCCCTCTGTATATACATAAGCCTCTCTGCATACATAGCCTCTCTGTATATACACCAGCCTCTCTGTATACCTAGCCTCTCTGTATATACACCAGCCTCTCTGTATACCCAGCCTTTCTGTATATACACCAGCCTCTCTGTATACACCCGCCTCTCTGTATATACTCCAGCCTCTCTGTATATACACCAGCCTCTCTGTATACCCAGCCTCTCTTTATATATACCAGCCTCTTTGTGTACCCAGCCTCTCTGTATATACCCCAGCCTAACTGTATATACATATATCTATGCAGCACAGTTTAGTTTGAAAGACAAAGGGAAACTCTATGGGCCCATTCACACCTACTTGTAGGCATAATACGTCCTACATGCACATGGGAGAGTGTAAATCCAGCTTTTATGTCAGTTCCAATGGTGCCAAAGTCACCAAGAGGAATACAACTGATCTAAGGGAGGTTTCACACTGCCCAGTGCAGTCCTGCTGTGCATTGGGCAAAGGTTTTGTGTAGGTTAGCTGTGCTTTCTAATAGACTTCTATGATGTCCAGCAGTTTTGGTGTAGTTTCAGAAAGTGCATCAAAGATGCAGCATGCAGGAGTTTTGGTGTGCTTTCAGAAACTGCACAAAAACCACAGGACCTCATGATCCATAACTATGGGAAAATGCAGCTAACTAACATGAAACAACGGGTTAGCTGTGCTTTAGCAAAAACACAGTGGAGCAGTGTGAAGCCGCCCTTAGTCCTGCAATGTGTAGCAGTGTTAACTGCATTTTGTAAACCAAAGAAAGTCATAATTTTAACTGTCTTTTGCATTTAAACCATTCCATGTCAAGTGTAATTGCAATCCATGGAAAGCATTCAAGAAATAAGTAGAACAGAAGGTTTCTAACCTACTCATCTCGCCCTTGCTCAGTGGTCTAATAGAATAATCACTGCGCTGGTTTGTAATTTTTCTTGGAATCCATTTAAGACCTCAGATTCTCTAATTTTATTGTGTTTGCGCTGCCCCTCATTGGTTTATGTTTGGCATTGTCCTGTGAAAAGGGGCTACAGCAGGGGTAGGCAACCTTAAAGAGGTGGAGGTCTACCTGAACAACATGGGAGAAGTAAAAAATCACAAGCATAGTGTTGCCCTGTGTCACCTCCTCACACCTGATTTAAAGTCTAATTGATGTACTACCATGTCGCAATCTCATGCATTGCACTGCAATCGTGGGTTTAAATCAGGTGGTGAGAAGACAACATATCGCCTCCTCACCACCTGTCAAATACACTGGGATTGCATTTCAGAGGAGCAGCAGTGCTTGCTGCACTTGTGAATGAGCCGTTAGTTGCATTCCGGTAGTGGAACCCTTAGGGCTCGTTCACACGTAAAGTTGGGGGTGGTAAATCCTTGCGGTTGAGTCGCTGTTAAGTGTGAAAGCAGCCCTATACTATTATGCTCAGTGCATTGCTTCACACTGACCTTAAGATCTCTTCTTTCCTGTTGCTGATACCACTCTGGAGACCGCCAGCCAGGATAAGATGTGGAGTGCAGTTGGTATTACTCCGCATGAGACAGGAGCCAGCACTACAGAGGAGGCATTGGCTTATGTGGCTCATGCGCTCTACTACAGCTCCAACTTTACAAGTAGTCCCTCTACATTGCACTCTGATGCTTTGGAATGGCTGGTCCGCAATCCCAGACCGCGATCTACCAGTCACCTGTCTGCGATCTACTGGTAGATCGCGATCTACAGGTTGCTGACCCCCGGTCTACAGCTAGGGGGGCAGATGAGGTCGCCCCTTGGACAGTGCATTATCAGAGGATACATTTTTGGTAAGTAGATCACTATCTAAAGATAATCATGCTTGCCTTCAGGAAGAGTTCTTATCACCACTACTTCTTTGGAATCTTCTCTGGCCAGTCATTGAACTGGTCAACTAGTGGTTAACCCTCCCCTCACTATCGACCGATTTGACTCTGTCACTCTTTTGTTTCAGTTTATCTGCATAGGCAAAGATGTCCTTTTTCGATTCTTTAAAATCTGAAGTAATGTAACTTTCAGAGGCCATTTTCTCTTTTTCAGAATCAAGGGCAGTAATCTCCAGTGTTCATTGATAAAGCTGCACTTTCTTCTCTTCTGTAACCAAAAGCATTACATTTAAAGAAATTAGTCACCACAATCCATTTCTTGAGTTGATATTTAATTTTGAAACCAATTAATTTTGAATGTTTTTAAGCCCTATAGAATTCAGACAGCATGAAACCATGTAATTATAAATTAAGTAAGACAATGGATAAGTAGAAAAAGGGGCCTCTGATTCAGTACATACAATATTTATATAAATATAGAATATATATTTTTTAGAGTATAAATACCAGCATACAATTTTCAAAACCAAACACACTACACACATACACCCCCCCCCCAAAAAAAAAGTTAAAAATTGCACAGGGTCCATTCCAACAAAAACATTATGAAATCCATATGTTATATACCATTTAGGATCTTGAATCAATAAGAAAAAAATCAAAGTCAGACATCTGAAATGGTAATGGTTGTAAGATTACAATAATTGTTGTGCCAGCACACAATTGATTAGTCAGAGCTATTCACTATGCTTAAGCCAAGTGTATAACACTGTAAAATATAAAAATAATTTGTAATTTGGCCCCCTGTAACACCTTAAATACCTGGCTGATCCTGCCTGGTTCTGCCCGCCCCTTTGTAAACTGACCACGGTTTATCATAGGTGGTGAGCCCTGGCAGCATGGTCAGTTTACGTGCCTCCGTCATCCACCCTGTCTCCTGTCCTCCTCTGTCCTCTGTCTTCTACCCCCTCCCCTCACTGCCTGTCAGCTCTGTGTCCGTGCCTGCCCCCTCTCCTCCTGCTGCTAAAATTACAGTTCACAATTCACACTATCCTCTCTGTTTATTAATGTAATATGCCCCTGTGTCTGTGGCTTATAAAAAAAATGCAGCTATATACCTAATTTTAGATCAGCGCTCAGCGCTCACTTGACTGGCTGCAGAGGCGAGGCCGAGTAAGCGGGGGGAATCTCGGCCCTGCACTTGCTGCAGAGGTGAGGCCGAGAGAGCCGGCCGGTCACATGAGCGCTGAGTGCCGTTCTGAAATCAGTTATATAGCTGCATTTTTTTTATAAGGCACAGACACAGGGGCAGATTACATTAATAAACAGAGAGGATAGTGTGAATTGCAAACTGTTGGTAACAACCCCTTTAATTTTCTTTACCCACGTAAACATTTTTAAATTTTTCAGAATTTTTTTTATCTCGTTTGGTTTGTAATTTTATTTTCATATTGCACATCATTTTTAGATTTCTGCCTTTTGCCCTTTGCCTTGTTGAGGTAGAGCACCCCTTTAGTTTTTTTTTTTTATATTGTTTTTAGGTTTTAGTACCTTTTAGCATTATTGTTCCTTTTTTGTTTGATTTGCAGTTTTGTCCTTCTTTGATTTTTCTCACTTCAAATTAATATTGGTGTCTTTCTTTGTTTTTTGTTTTTCCCCCCTCTTGTTGCAAGTTAGATGTTCCTTTCTTATGTCATAGTGATCTACCTTATTGCAATGTCACTTCTGGTTCTGCCAATGATGCCAATTCCAGTCCACGGAATGCACTGACATGCCCAGGTGTGATGATTTATGGCCATTGGGACACACACCGCTCTCCATCCTGATTCAAGGGCACAATTGGTACCTGTTATTTGGCAAGTGGTTATCATTTATACTCAGTAATTGTTGCAGCCAGTATAGCATCTAGTATGTTTTATAATGTATGCCTTTGTACAGTGTGGGACATATTTACAGTATGTTACACCATTGTCTGCTTCATTCTGTTTTGCCCTCTTGCACTCAACCCAACACTGCGTTACTTTAACTGACAATTGTCGTGCGACGCTGTACCAAAACAAAATTGTTGTCTTTTTTCCCACAAATAGAGCTTTCTTTTGGTGGTATTTGATCACCTCTGCAGTTTTTTTTGTGCTATAAACAAAAAAGAGCGTCAATTTTGAAAAAAAAAACAATATTTTTTACTTTCTGCTATAAAACATATCCAATAAAAATATGTGAAAAATCAAATTTCTATATCAATTTAGGCCAATGTGTATTCTGCTACATATTTTTGGTAACAAAAACCCCATTAACGTATATTGATTGGTTTACGTAAAAGTTATCGTGTCTACAAACTATGGGATATTTTTATGGCATTTTTATTTTTTACTAGTAATGGCTGCGATCAGTTATTTTTAGTGGGACTGCAACATTGCAGCGGACACATTGGGGACCAGTGACACCAATACAGTGATCAGTGCTAAAAAAATGCACTCTCACTGTATAAATGACACTAGCAGGGAGGGGGTTAACATCAGGGTCAATCAAAGGGTTAAGTGTGCTCCTAGGCAATGCTTTCTAAATGTGGGGGGGGGGTGGACTAACTGGAGGAAGAGAGACATCTGTGTTCCTAATTAGCAGGAATCACAGATCTCTCTTTTCCTCTGTGGCAGAACGACGGTCTGCCTTGTTTACATAAGCAAGCCCCCGTTCTGTCTCTTCTACAAATGATCACGAGTAGCCAGCGGCCATCGTGGCCACTGGACCCCTGATTGGCTCCTGCTGTGTCCAATTACAGCAGCAGCGGGTCTCCGGAAGCATCCCAGACCTAGGAAGAGGAAACAACATACAGGTACATTGTTTCTGCCGCAGTATATGTGCAGTGGGTGGTCCGGAAGCGGTTAAAACATTATTTTTAGATATGCATATATACTACAAATTCTAGAACTCACATAATACAAGCGATAGACATAATACAGCATTAACATGTCCCTCACTAACATGTGAGGCTGTTGAATGTGCTGTATAATCTGTATGTAGCTCAAGGCTACATACAGAATACCTCACTGTGTGCCGAGTTCAAGCCGAGACCTTTCTGTCTCATACCCAGAACACAATAGAATCTTTGTGATCTGCACTTAGCCCTTCAGAGAAAGCAATGTATTCTAGCAATGAATACAAAGCTTCTTTTGATTGGCTGAGTCAGAGAGGCGGGCTGATGATGTCACAACCTCTGATTCATTGCTAGAATACATTTCTTTCTCTAAATGGCTGAGCAGCGATTACATAGTCTATTGTGTTCCGAGCATGAGACAGGAAGATCTTGGCTCTTACCCAGAAGGCAGTGCTGTATGCTGTATGTATCCTCAGCTACATATAGTTTACACAGCACATCCAGCAGCCTCACATGTTAGTGAGGGACATAGTTTGTTTGGGCCACCTTGGTCCAAACAAACTATGTGAAGTGTGTGCAAAGCTGGAGTTCAGCTTTAAACTGTCTTAGATACTTTCATCCAGTTTTGGTCTGGCACTCCTTTTTGTATCTCTAGAGTTTGACAGGTAGGGACAGGTGCATAGACCTGGATGCACAGGGTCTGGGTTTGTGCACCCTGCAAAAGCCCTAAATCTGTATATGCTGCTACAATACAAGACTCATGAGTGCCGCTTCCAGTTGAGGTATCTACTTACTTTGAGTCTCCTGGCAGTCTCAGCCCACTAATGTGTATATATATATTTATACATATTCCTAAGGCTCCATTCACACCTAGGCAGAATACTTGTTAATGGCACCCCATTAAATCACGCTGCAATCATGGCAAAATCACAATGCGCAAAGTTTGTCACTCACTTTCCTTACATTCAATATAAGCTTCAAAAAAAGCCCTCAATGACCTTTGTGCTCGCAGATAATGTAAATTAATTCATACTCAAATTTCAGATAAGTAGGTCTCAGCACTCAATGCTCCCACTCTTCACTCCTGAGACCAGGGTACGCAGAGCTGCCTGAAATGAAATCATCATTTAACCCAAAAAGGGGCATCCTTGGATCGCTGACTGGGTGAATCTGCAGGGGACAGTGCCAGAGATAGAGTGAGTATAGTAGCCCTAAAACATCTTTTTTGTTTTTTAAAGATGTTAGGCATTGAGCCTAACAAGCTGGAGTTTGTCTTTAAAACATGTTGCATCGGTAAGGTTTGCAAAATAAAGTATACAGGTTGTATTGTCTAGGGGTGGAAAGGGCATTGTGTACTTTTTTCTAAAGGTAGGTGAAAAATAATGAGATTTCGAATCTTAAGGAAAAAGTTCAATTCCAGCCTATCCCTTTTTGTCTACAGTGCTTTTAAAAAGTATTCATACCCCTTGAAATTTTTCACATTTTGTCATGTTACAACCAAAATCGTAAATGTATTTTATTGGGATTTTATGTGATAGACCAACACAAAGTGGAACAGAATTTTGAAGTGGAAGGAAAATGATAAATGGTTTTCAAAATGTTTTACAAATAAATATGTGAAAAGTGTGGTGTGCATTTGTATTCAGCTCCCCAATACTTTGTAGAACCACCTTTCATTGCATTTACAGCTGCAAGCTTTTTTGGGTACATCTCTACCAGATTTAGGTCTGGGCCATTCTAACACATGGATATGCTTTGATCTAAATCATTTAATTGTAACTCTGGCTGTATGTTTAGGGTTGTTGTCCTGCTGGAAGGTGAACCTCAGCCCCAGTTAAGTCTTTTGCAAACTCTAATGCCCCGTACACACGGTCGGACTTTGTTCGGACATTCCGACAACAAAATCCTCGGATTTTTTCAGACGGATGTTGGCTCAAACTTGTTTTGCCTACACACGGTCGCACAAAGTTGTCGGAATTTCCGATCGCCAAGAACGCGGTGACGTCAAGCACGTACGACGAAACTAGAAAAGGCCAGTTCAGAACCAAGCGCGGCACCCTTTGGGCTCCTTTTGCTAATCTCGTGTTAGTAAAAGTTTGGTGAGAGACGATTCGCGCTTTTTCAGACTCGTGGCTTTCAGATCGTTTTCTGCCGTTCAGTTTGTGCTTGTGGGTTTGTATCTGCTCTTCAGTGCATGCAGTCAGTTCGTATTGGAGTTTTCTGTGCGATCTTGTCCGCTCGTTGCTGTTTTTCAGGTCGCTCTTCACAGGCCTTGCTGTTCTTCAGTGCGTTCTGTTACTTCGTTCTGAGCAGCCGACCATTTTCTAGCCATGTTTCGTATGCGTACTCCTCGTAGAGTTCGTGCTGTGCGGGGGCTTGGTGTTGGGGTCCTGACCTTGACACAAGTCCAGTCCATGAACAGGGTGGGGAGGAGTTCATGGACCAAGAATTGGTTGCTTCAGCGTGACAAGTTCTCTCATATGCCTTTGCTCCGTGAGATCCGTGAGAATAATCCTGATGATTTCAGGAACTTTCTCAGGATGACGGACCCCGTATTTCACCGTTTGTTGGCTTCGCTGACCCCCTATATCAGCAGGCAGGATACCTGCATGAGGCAAGCCATCACTCCGGAGCAGAGGTTGGTCGCTACCTTGCAGTATTTGGCCACAGGGAGAAGCCTGCAGGACTTGAAGTTCTCGACAGGCATCTCCCCCCAGGCTCTGGGGATCATTATCCCAGAGACCTGTTCTGCCATCATCCAGGTCCTGCAGAAGGAGTATATTAAGGTAAGATTTTTATCCTTTAATATCACATTTTATTGTATTGAATGTTTGATAATATATTGTATTTCTTTCCTCATTCCCTAATTACCATGATTGGAATATGCTGTGAATGTCCCCTTTGTCCTCATGCATGCTGGATTTTTATGTAATTATTATTTTAGGTCCTTCATACATATTTGCCCTTCAATAACCTCCCCAGCATGGTGTCTCCTGCCCTATATTCACCTCATGTAGTTACTTAACAATGTATTTTATCAGCTCCATAGTAGTGCTTTACCCCAAACACCCCCTAAAATGTTTTGAAATGTTATTTTTGATTTAAATTCAGGCAGAGGGCCAGAGGCTTTTTTTTGTGGTGTCCCCAAATTTTTTGTAACCCTCCCTCCCCCAACTGCTAAGTCAGCTGATCCCAATTCTCTATCCTCAATCATCTATCTGCTGACTTTGCCAAACCCATACACACTATACCCATCTCTTTAGTGCTCAGATTTATGGATGAATTCCCCAAAGCATGTAGTGCAAGGGCCTGCCGGTATACTTTCCAATGGTACTGTTTAAAGTTCTTGTATTCTATTATGATCTTGATAGGTAATAGCAGAATGTCCAAATGTGCTCAAATGTGTACAGTGTGTATTTATATCTTTGTATTATGACACTTCTTACCTGTCCAGTGGGCTGCCAATAGTGTAACTAAGGAGGGGCTGTTCCAAGTAATACCCTGTATTTAGGCATTCATCTCTCAATGAAGTGAAGAGGGTTACCTGTCCAAGAGTCCCCCCCCCCCTATAATGTTAGAAATGGCCCATGAGAGGGGGGGGGAATATGATAGGTGTACCTTATACTTTGTTGTTGTTAAATTCCCCTTAATAAATGCTATCTGGAGGTTGACCCATAATGTTTGTGTCTAATCTGCTTGCCAGGTTTCTGTGAAAAAATAGTAATGTTTATTGTTTTTTCCTCAACAGTTTCCTTCCACGCCACAGGAATGGCAGACTGTGGCCTCCCACTTTGCCCAGCAGTGGGACTTTCCTAACTGCGGAGGGGCAATTGATGGGAAACACGTCCACATCATCCCACCACCCAACTCGGGGTCGTACTATTATAATTACAAGGGGTTTAATAGTATAGTGATGTTGGCGGTGGTGTCGGCTAATTACGACTTCTTGTATGTGGACGTGGGGAAGAATGGCCGGATGTCCGATGGTGGAGTGATCGCCCAGACGGAGTTCTACAGGCGTCTCCAGAATGGCAGCTTGGACTTGCCACCTCCAGAGGACAATGTTGAAGGTCTCCCATTTGTGTTCGTTGCTGATGAAGCATTTGCGCTGGGGGACCACCTGATGCGGCCATTCCCGATGAGGACCGTCACCCCGGAACAGAGGGTTTTTAATTACCGGCTGGCCAGAGCCCGAAAAGTGGTGGAGAACACATTTGGAATCCTGGCCAGCCGGTTCCGATTATTTATGACACCCATCCATATGGCGGAGTATAAACTGAACCATATAATACTTGCCTGCTGTGTTCTCCATAATTTTCTACGAAAACATTCAGCCAACTATGCTGGCTCAGTTGGGCCTGAGGCCGGAATCCCAAATACATCAACAATGACGGCACTTGAAAGCGGCCGTCCTGGCTTGCCCTCCCTGAATGCCCGTGATGTCCGGTTACGATACCTGGAGTTCTTTGCGGGTAGGGGGGCTATCAATATGCCAGACAATATGTGACACCTTTTTCAAATAAAAAACAACCAAAAGAAATTCTTGGTGGACATTTACTGCTTGTGTTTGTTTTAGCTGACCCTGACAGAAATGTGTTGAGTGCAGAAAATGTCGTGATTGGGTAACCTTATAAAAAACAGTGTTGGCTGGTACTTCCTAAATGCAAAAACACATTTCACTACAAGTGCACTTGCAACTGCACTGAACCTGCACTTGTAGTGCAAAGAGGATTTGCCCTTAGGAAATAACCCCCATTTGTGCATAAAACAACAATTACATCACCCCAAAAGTGTTGTAGTGTTGAGACAATAATCCACACATTCTTGAGTAAGGCACTTTTTTATACCTGCACAATCACATGCGCATTTACCAAAGGTTTTTAAAACAAACCAACATGTTTGTTGTATAACAATGTTTGCAGTAGCATTATGAAAAATCAAAATATCCATTTCAGATAAAACAGGCCTGTGTAAAACCAACAAGAAAGCCAAAAAACTTGAACTTACAAAGTTCACATTAGGTAAAACCTGAAGGCTAGATCAGACATCAGTATTTAGGAACTGGGTTTGATCTAGCGTTCAGATGGGGGGAAATTACCCCTGGAAAAGCCAAATTTGGAAGATGCACACCAATTTACGAATGGCAACATGTGCTATCTGCCATCAGGGGGGATCAAGGGACGTGTTTTGGGGGAGAAAGCCTTTCCTCAATGCGACTTTATAATTGAGGAAGGTGTTGCACCCCCAAAACGCGTCCATTGATCTCCCGTGATGGCAGATAGCACATGTTGGCACACTGTGTGCATCCTCCAAATTTGGCTTTTCTAAACATTTTAAAAATTTTTGGAAGATTGGACCACAATAAAACAGGTGATTTTGTGGGGTTTAAATTCGCCCCAAAACATCAATGATGTTATTATTTTTTTTAATAACATCACTGATTTGTTTCTGGATGTTTTGCAATTGGAGATTACACCCCATGATCTCCCCGATAAGTATCTGGGCACTTTCTGAAGTAAAGCGTTCAGGATCCCTCACATCACGATCACCTAAAAAGAGATAAAGAACAAAAAAAAGGTCTCAAAAATCTGCCACCATCCATCTCGTTTACCTGAGTCTGTGGTCGCAGACACTCACCTGTTGTGGTGCCAATCTCCACCACGTCTTCTTCTTCCTCCTGCTCTTCTTCTTCGTTTGGGGGTATTTCACCTTCTTCCATAGGTGGGGGGTCTGTGGTCTCCTCGGATGAGGGCTGTCCTCCGAGTCTTTTCTCCCCTATGTAAAACAAAAATGGTATAATTAGCACACAGATATTTGATGGCAGAACTAGAAATAGGAAACATTGCTTGGAAGTGGGGTACAATTGTCTATTTTAGCCGAGTTCCAAGATGTATATTTTTTTTATTGCCCTTTGTCAAGCTGCAATACTTTACATGTTTGGTACAAGCTTCACAGATGTAGCCCCCCCTATAGTATACACTGGAGCACCTGTGTGCCCCCCTAATAAAAATGGTGTTCTGGGGTCCCACACTAGTGCTCCAGTGTCCAGATGTGAAAACAGCTGCTCAGTGTCCTCTCTTTACACACAATCTAGTTGTCATTTCATTCTAGTAACAAACCCATCTACACAAACAAATATTTGGCATCCAAGTAGGCCCCAAAAAATGTGTGAAAATGCATATGGTCTAAACAATGGTGTTCTAAAGGCCGAAATAAAAATGTTTGATACGAACGAATAATGGGCCCATGAACATTAAAGTTGCCCTTTTAAACGTTACAATTAATAAAAGCATATGGAGCAGAACGAACGTAATAAAGACAGAAAGAATAGGAACACAGCACAACTACTTACTTTTTTGCAGCACTCTCCGGATCTTTCGGTACTGCTCTGGCTCTCTCAACTTCAGGTCCGACCACCGCTTCCTGAGCTGATCTTTAGATCTTCGTACCCCGAAATTCCTCTCCAGACTCCTGACCACTTTACCAATGATTTTGGCCTTTCGGATGTTGGGGTGGGGGTAAGGCCCATATTTTCCGTCATAGTCGGACTTCCTCATGATGTGTACCATCTCCAACATCTCCCCAAACTACATATTTGTGGCCTTAAAACGTCTCCTTCTGGATCGGGACGTGCCTGGACCAGGGCTTTCCTCCTCCTCCTCCTCGTTGCTATAATTAGCATGCACCTGCTGTAACTCTGCCATCATGCTCTTCACCCACTGCGCCGAACGAAAAGGGGCGGGGAATACACTAGAAAGAACGTCAGGGGCGGGCGGAGTTACAAGCATGCGCAGTGTGTATAAAGCGTAACACGCGTGCGTATTACGTACGATCTGTGAGCGGAGGAAGGAGCATTGGACGCGCCGATCGCAAGAACGAAGGTAAGAGACAAACTTGTGCCTATACTGCTTCTAGATTGAGGCCTATATTGTAACAAGATTAGGAGAGTTTTGTCTGACATTAGGCTTTGTCTTGTGTTGTGTCTTGCAGTGAACATGGATATCTTAATGAGAGATACTGACTTCATGTCACTATTCATTGATATGCTAAGTGAGCTGCCCTGTCTGTGGGAGATTACCCACCCCCATTTCAAGAACCAAGCAAAGAGGAAGGCAGCACTGGAGCAATTGTGTGAAATTGTGAAGCAGGTGATCCCCACGGCAGACATCACTTATTTAAAGATTTTCATTGGTGGCCTGAGGAGCACATATCTGAGGGAGCGCAAGAAAGTCCTGGATTCACAGAGATCCGGAGCAGCAGATGACATCTATGTCCCCAGGATGTTGTACTACGACAGGCTGCACTTTCTGGCAGGCCAAACTGAACCCAGGCCATCCCTCTCCAGTCTTCCTTCCACGCTTCCTTCCCCCCTGGCTGAGGCTTCTGACGCCCAACCTGGGCCTTCCAGGCCGCATGTGGAGGAGCCCAGATTGAGCCAGGTATAGCATTCCTCTAAATATTTCTGCTTGTCCAATCAATGATGTTAACTAGATGTTAGTTTGGAGTACTCATTTAGGATTGTGATTGATGATGCAAAACATTACAACCATGTCCGTTTTTCATACACAGGGAAGTCTCAGCCAGGAGGTGGCCGGGCCAAGCCGGCTGGCTGATCTGCAGGTCCCTCCACCCCCCCTGAAAAGAGAAAGTGGCAGTAGGACGAGTGCCCTAGAGGAGGCGGCTATCAGATTCTTTTGGAGGGCTACAGAGGTCCTGGGAGCACCACACACCATGGAGGAGAACATTGCTGCATTCATAGCATATAAAATGCAGAGGATGGAGGAGGGCCAAAAAGCCATGTGTCAGGCCCTCATATCAGAGGCTCTGGAGAAAGGTATGAGGGGCCAAATTACACCTCACACACAGCTTTGGGATGGTCCTCCTCCTCCTCCTCCCTCTCCTCCAGGTCCTCCCAGTCCTCCTCCAGGTCCCCCCAGTCCTCCTCCTCCTCCAGGTCCTACTCCTCCTCCTGCCACATCTCCAACTGCACAGCCACAGCCCGGAAGGAAGCGTGAAAGGAAGACCAGACAGTGATTGCCCTGGGTCCAGTCTGGTCGGCCAAAAAATGCAGCCTCTTGTGGTACCACAGCCTGGGGACACTGATGTCATCTGCTGCTATCCAGATCTCTGTGAATCCCGGACCAGACTGCCCTCCCTTACATATGGACTCCTCAGGCCACCAATTTTGATGTTGAAGAATTGATGTCTGCCGTGGGGGTCCCAGGCTTCACTAATTTCTCCTGTTGATCCAGTGTTGCCTTCCTCTTTGTTTGGTTCTGATCCCTTAATAAAGGATTTTTGTTTGGAATTATACTCTCCTATGTGTTTTACTTCAAAAAGGACAGTTTGTTTGTGAGGATTCAGGTACATTTCTAATATACAATGTGAAATGAACAAGGGACACCAACACCAAACAATCTCCTTGAGATTAAATAATAAAAGATATCAATGGTGTTGGGGTAACTTGCCACACAAAACACACACAAAAATATTCTGGAGTAAAAATAAAAATAACATTGAACAAAGATCAGCCTTGGAAAAAATCCAAACATTAAAGAAAAAAAAAGGCTTAAAAACAAAAAAAAAAAACATAAAAAATATAAAACTGTCAGATGTGACAACTAATAACAATATATTGAGGGAATCCCACTAAAAAAACACAAATAAAAGTTTGTGAGAAGTGTGTGTGAATATGAGCAGCAAAACTACTTAATTCTTGTCACATTATAAAGAAGAAGAGAGTGCTCTGTATTAAACCATTTTTTACATTGCAGCGTGACGAAAGTGCTGTATCCATTGCGAACGCTAAGTTTACCAGAATGAGCTGTCCCGTGTCGGAATTTCTTCTGAGCATGCGTGGCACTTTGTGCGTCGGAACAGGCCACACACGGTCGGAATTGACGCGATCGGATTTTGTTGTCGGAAAATTTTATCTCCTGCTGTCCAACTTTGTGTGTCAGAAAATCCGATGGAAAATGTCCGATGGCGCCCACACACGGTCGGAATTTCCGACAACACGCTCCGATCGGACATTGTCCATCGGAAAATCCGACCGTGTGTACGGGGCATAACAGGTTTTCTTCTAAGATTGGCCTGTATTTGACTCCATCCATCTTTCCATCAACACTGACCAATTTCCCTGTACCTCCTGAATAAAAGCAACCTCACAACATGATGATGCCACCACCATGTTTCTCAATTGGGGATGGTGTGTTCAGGGTAATGTGCAGTGTTAATTTTCCACCACACATAGCATTTTGCATTTAGGCCAAAAACTATAAGTTTGGTCTCATCTGACCAAAACTTGACAATTATTTCACCTGGATCTGTCTTCCAGGTCCACAATTTTAGATTTCATCCAGGAGATGTCATCATCATGGAAATTATGGGAGTCTATCAGATCGTTAAATGTAGAAGCAAAGTCACCCATATTTTCTTCTATGTGTGTGACTCTGTTTCTCACCTCAGTGACTTCTGTTTTAAACTACTGCGCCAGTGTCAGTATGTCTGCAATGATTGTGCTTCTCAGGGAGACCAACATATCTTTTAAGGTGGTGTCCAGCACAGGTTGGTTTGTTGTAGGAAATTCTAGTATAGAGTCTTGTAACTCTCTAGTGTCCTCCAGGTTGCTTGATCACTTGCTTCTAGCGCTGTATTGAAGGAGGCATGTGATTGATTTTACAGGGCTGGAGGGATGTGAAGAGGATTGGAAAGCACAATCATCATTGTGTTGGTATCCGGGGATACTTGGTGAGAAGTGTATCTGCTTCTCCCCCTGCTTGTTATAGCTGCCATGTGAGGGACAAGAGGATGCCATCTTGGCTGGAGAGGTGGCGGGGTTGTGAGAAAAAGTCAGTCTTCTTACCCGGGCGAGTGTGGTTTTTTCCTCTTGCGGGACATGCAGTCAGTGGGTGCCCAGTCCAGAAGGGACTGAAATCACTGGTTTAGCAGGCACTGTGTGTCTACGATTTCTGGTGAGCAGATTCCATGCAGAACAGTCTGCTTATGCAGCCATCTTCCACACTAGCCGTCCATGCCCCCAAAGCTTGGGATATTTTTTTTAAACCTAACCCTGCTTTAAACTTCTCCACAACTTTATCTCTAACCTGTCTGGTGTGATCCTTGTCCTTCATGATGCTGTTTGTTAACTAAGGTTCTCTAACAAACCTCTGAGGGCTTCACAGAACAGCTGCATTTATACTGCAATTAAAATACACACAGGTGAACACTATTTATTTGTAAAAAATTTGAATACCATTTTACATTTTCCTTCCACTTCACAATTATGTGCCAGTTTGTGTTGGTCTATCACATAAAAGCCCCCAAAAAAATACATTTATGTTTTTGGTTGTAACATGACAAAATGTGGAAAATTTCAAGGGATATGAATGCTTTTTCCAAGGCACTGTATAATCTGGTGATTTAGGGACCCATGCTTGGTATGCAAGAATGTTATCCCCGAACATACCTACAACAGGCTCTTTGCTGTCTCTCAAATACAGAAAGTTTGAAGTCTCTCACAGCTACCATTAAGGTTCACACTTGCCTTGAAAGTCTGAAGGTGATTGGATATACAGGAAGCAGAAAGGAGATACATAGCACAGGTTAGAGGAATTATACTTCCAGTGACTCCCAGTAATTTACCATATCAATTTATCAAGTGATTTATGAACTGCAGTCTGAAAAAAAGTAAAATTTCAGACTGCAGTGCACTGTAAGATAGCTGCATTCTGACCAAGTGTTGGGGGGGGGGCATTCAGAATGAATTGAGTTGCAACATGCTAACACATGAATGGTGTTGTACAACACATGTGGTAACACAACGTTGCCACAATATGGTAGTGAATAGGTGCTAATATATTTGCAGTGTTTGACTGGAAGCATTAGCAACTCACTGATTGTTTAAACGTGTTATTTAAAATTCCTCTTTGTGCTGACGAGATGTGTAAAATTCTGGAATTATGTGGCTACAGATATTACATCTGTTCATGCAAAAATGCATGGTAAGTTAGCATATTTTGTCCTGACACATCGTTTGGGTAGTGCGTAAATGTACTTCTATTCTATTTGTCTTTAGTATATTTTCTTTAACAAGTAAAGGGCTTTCTGCATGTGATATGGGAGCAAGTTTGGACAACCATAAAACTCACTGTTTAAATCTAGCCTCCATATCTTTAGTTATGGCATTAGTCTAGTCTAGTTGATATTGGAGAAATGTGTGCCTGTCAGGGTTTCAAGTAACTCAGGAAATAGTGCTGTCTATTTTGTGTTCAATAACATTGATTCCCTGAGATAAGTCATATATTTATTTAGTGAGCTTATATGTGATACACTGGCTAGTTGTTTTACCGATAATTCAGAAAACCAAGCAAAAACAACATTAATGGAGCACTGCAATTGCTCCTGAGGAATATCTTCTACAGAGCTTATTTGACTTATTTGAGTTTGTTATTTTACCAATAGAGAAGGTTAGATATGAGCGAATATTAGAATTTTTAAAGGAGAACGATAGACAGTCCGCTGTATCTGAAGCCTAGAACCTATATTGAAGGTTGTTTTGAAGTTAGAAGGTGACCTCTGTGATGAGGAAGCAAGAGTGGAACCATCTTAACTGTGTAGTGTGAAAGAGGATTGGTTTCTTATTTTCTTTATTTAAAGAAGAAGTAGGGCCAAAGCTCTTTTGGCCCTACTTCTTCGGTGGATCACAGGAGTGCAGTTAGTTCTCCACTCCTGTAACCCAGATTCAGCCAAGAGTGGGTAAAAATCCATTGTCAGCTGGCGCCACTCAGCTGGTTCAGGCTCTGGAGAGATACCAACTTTAATGTTGGGATTTACCCAGATGCCTGGACTGAATGCTGGCTCAGCCTCTCAGCGAGCTGCTCCTGCCCCCTCCACATCCCAGTGCTCCAGTGACAGTCACTGGCTCTCATTCACTGAAGATGAAGAACTGAACGATCTTTTGGTCTTTGATTACTCAGTTCTTAGTCTAGAGGCAGCAGGGGACAGATGCAGCATTGGACGGATACTGCATCTACCTAGGTGAGTATGACCGTTTGTTTTTTATATTCCTGCACTTCTCATTTAAGTTTTTTCCTTATTTAAGTTTTTTCAATACAGAAAACAATTACCAAAGTAAGACTGGATATAACAGTGCAAATGTATGTAAAAAACAGTAGTGCATGTACAATGCATGCCGGAGAGATTAGATTCCTATACCCTTACAGAGGAAGTGTCCAGCAGTAAAAATGTCCCATTACACTGGGTTCCAAACACTATCTCAGAAAATGCTAATAGTGGGGGTAAGGAAACAGGCATAAGTTTGTTTCTTGCAAGGGGAAGTTCAAAGAGTTAAAAAATATTTGGGGAAAGAGTAAGAAGCTGTAGTTAAAGGAGAACTAAAGGCATTCTTTTGGGTAGAATAAGAGAGGGTTATAACCCCAGTAAGGTTTATTTTTGCCATCTGTGTCCCATTGGGGAGATTTCCATTCACTTCCTGTCCCATAGCCAAAACAGGAAGTGAGAGAAAATCCCTCTAAAGAGAGGGAATCCATGGTTATCACTAGGGTCACCAAAACTAATGTCCCCATTGGAAGATATCCCCACTATTTCTGTTGTAAGGACAACCCAAAATTTGGGATTTTCTTTTATTTTACTTTTAGTGATAATGGTAAACAGGACTAATAGAGAGGGCGAATATTCCTAACAGGGACACAAACAGCAATAAAAACAAGACAGGTGTTCTAATCCCTCTCTACTTTCTACAATTTTTTAAAAAAAGTATTAACTTTCAGGGGCGTGGCCTGGACAGAGACCAAGATGGCAGCTTAACTTGCTAGCTCCTGCGACCCGGAGACCGAAATTAGCCTTGTGGGGAGCTTACATTGCCGAACCTCTTCCAAATCACCATGAGCAGGTCCACCAGGAGCTCCTCCACATCCCGAGCTGTGACTGACCCAGGCACACAGCTCAGCAGAAACATACCGGAGCTATTCCGCACCCAGCGCTTATCTGTACACGCAGGCCTCACAGGCCCAGACCCCGAGCTCGCCTAGCCCTGTATCTGGAATGCCAATGACGGAGGAAGCTACACCCAGCGCGGTTCGAGCTCAACCTTCCAGTAAGGATGAGCCAAACACCCCCCCGGTTCGGTTTGCACCAGAATCTGCGAACGGACCGAAAATTCGCACAAACTTTAGAACCCCACTGACGTCTATGGGACTCGAATGTTTGAATCAAAAGTGCTCATTTTAAAGGCTAATTTGCATGGTATTGTCCTAAAAAGGGTTTGGGGACCTGGGTCCTGCCCCAGGGGACATGTATCAATGCAAAAAAAACTTTTAAAAACAGCCGTTTTTTCGGGAGCAGTGATTTTAATGATGCTTAAAGTAAAAAAAAAAATTTTATATTCCTTTAAATATCGTACCTGGGGGGTGTCTATAGTATGCCTGTAAAGTGGCGCGTGTTTCCCATGCTTAGAACAGTCCCTGCACAAAATGTCATTTTTAAAGGAAAAAAGTCATTTAAAACTGCTTGAGGCTTTAATGTAATGTCGGGTCTTGGTAATATGGATGAAAATCATTGAGACAAACGGCATGGGTACCCCCAGGTCCATTACCAGGCCCTTTGGGTCTTGTATGGATATTAAGGGGAACCCCGCACCCAAATTAAAAAAGGAAAGGTGTGTGGCCCCCAGGCCCTATATACTCTGAACAGCAGTATACAGGCGGTGAAAACAAGACAGGGACTGTAGGTTTGTTGTTAAGTAGTATCTGTTTGTAATTTTGAACTGGTACATTTTTAACGTGTTTAGCTCCAGCCAAAAAATCTATTTGAAGCTTTTTGGAAAACCTAGGGAAGGGTTATCACCCCTGTGACATTTGTTTTGCTGTCTGTGCTCCTCTTCAGAAGATTTCACCTCACTTTTTGTCCCAATGACAAATGTTTTTTGAAAATTTGGGTTTTTTTGTGAAACAAGGATTGGTGATAAAGCATCAGTGGAAAGGAGAAAAGATTTTCCCATATTAACTCTTACAGGCGAGAATTTCCCTTCCTAGGGGTAGATTTCATCTCACTTCCTGTTGTCTCCTTCTGTTTGCAAGTAGGAGTCATTTGTAAGTCGGATGTTTGAAAGTAGGGGCCTGCCCTATATACAGAAATCTGGGCTTGGGTGTTGTTGTGGCCACAACACTGTAAGCCCTCCACAGGCCCTGCTGTGAAATATTAGATCAAGAATTGTAATTACATGCCCCTGTTGAACAGGGGCAGAAAAATTGGGCCTTTGGTGGTGGTGCTGGTGTCACAACACTGCAACCCCTCACAGATACTCTAGCTGGAGTGCAGGAACTAGCCCTGCTGCAAAGAATTGCATCAAAAATTGTAATTACACGCCCCTGTTAAACAGGGGCTGAAAAATTGGGCCTTAGGCACTGGTACTGGTGCCACAACACTGCAACCCCTCACAGATACTCTAGTTGGAGTGCAAGAACTAGCCCTGCTACAAAGAATTGCATGAAAAATTGTAATTACATGTCCCTGTTAAACAGGGGCTGAAAAATTGGGCCTTAGGCACTGGTGGCGGGACTGGCGGCGCCCAGAACCAAAAATGTTCTTACAAACTATCATCATGATCATTGAGGAGGAAGAGGATAATTACTCAGTATAACAGGATAGTCACTCAGCATCAGCATAGGCAGTCTTTGAAGGGATCTGACATTTCAAAAAAATGTATTCAGTTACATCAGCATCAGGTGCTTGGTAGCTGGTGGTGATCCAAGACTGATTCATTTTTATGAAGGTCAGTCGATCGACCGAGTCGGTGGACAGACGCACCCTGTGATCGATTACAAAGCCTCCAGCAGCACTGAATGTGTGTTCCGAAAGAACGCTGGATGCAGGACAGGCCAGTAGCTCAATTGCATACTGTGCAAGTTCTGGCCAGTGATCCATCCTCAAGACCCAGTAACCTAAAGGATTTTCAGTGGGAAAGGTGTCCAAGTCAGATCTTGCCCCTAGGTATTCCTACACCATGTAAAACAGATGCTGGCGATGGTTGCTGGAACTGATCATACCTTGGGGCTGCGGACTAAAAAATTGTCTGAACGCATCGGTCAGACGGCCACCTTCTTCACGTCTCCTTTTTTGACTGACCGAAGCCTCAGCAACACGTTGTCCAGGAACAGGAGTTTGTAACCTCCCAGTCTCTGGGAACGCGTTGCACAGACCTTTCTGCAAGGCCTCCTGAAGATGTTTCATCCTCTGCTCCCTCTGCGACGGCAAGATAAGGTCCGCAACCTTACCCTTGTAACGTGGATCAAGGAGGGTTGCCAGCCAGTATTGTTCCTTCTCCTTGATACCACGAATATGAGGATCCTTCTGCAGGATTTTCAGGATCAGAGAGGCCATGCAGCGTAGGTTTGCTGAGACATTCAGTCCGGAGTCCTCTGGGTCACTAAGGATGACATGATCCGCAGCCACCTCCTCCCAGCCGCGTACAAGTCCATGTGTTTCTTGGGACTGTAAATGATCCCTTAAAGACTGCTGCTGATGCTGAGTGCCAGGCTCCACCTCCATACTGACACAATCCTCCTCCACCTCCTCGTCCTCTTCCTGTGTGATCGGCGAGCACGCAGGAACACTGTCTGGATAAAGGGGGCCTTAAGAGCTAAGGAAGTCCTCCTCTTCCTGCCTCTGTTCTGCCTCAAGTGCCCTGTCCATTATTCCACGCAGCGTGTGCTCCAACAGGTGGACAAGGGGGACATTGTCACTGATGCATGCACTGTCACTGCTCACCATCCTCATGGCCTCCTCAAATGGTGACAGGACAGTGCATGCATCCCTGATCATGGCCCACTAGCATGGGGAAAAAAACTGGCACCCACTGGCATGGGGAAAAAAGCTCCCCTGACCCTGATACTGCAGCTAGCAAAATCAACTGCCTGCCTGTAGTATGAGAACACCGCCAATCTTCTACAGGTAGCTTTAGATGAACACTGTGCAGAGGTTGCACTACACTAACTTGTAGCTTTAGCTGAACACTGTGCAGAGGACGCACTACACCAACATTAAAATAATGTAGCTGCCTGCGGTAGTGATAGGATCAGGAAAACACCACCAACCTTCTACAGGTAGCTTTAGCTGAACACTGTGAGGAGGACGCACTACACTAACTTGTAGCTTTAGCTGAACACTGTGAGGAGAACGCACTATACTAACTTGTAACTTTAGCTGAACACTGTGCACTACACTAACTTGTAGCTTTAGCTGAACACTGTTCAGAGGATGCACTACACTAACTTGTAGCTTTAGCTGAACACTGTGCAGAGGTCGCATTACACTAACTTGTAGCTTTAGCTGAACACTGTGAATGGAACGCACTACACTAACTTGCAGCTTTAGCTGAACACTGTGAGGAGGATGCACTACACTAACTTGTAGCTTTAGCTGAACACTGTGCATTACACTAACTTGTAGCTTTAGCTGAACACTGTTCAGAGAACGCACTACACTAACTTGTAGCTTTAGCTGAACACTGTGCAGAGGTCGCACTACACTAACTTGTAGCTTTAGTTGAACACTGTGCAGAGGTCGCACTACACTAACTTGTAGCTTTAGCTGAACACTGTGAGGGGAACGCACTACACTAACTTGTAGCTTTAGCTGAACACTGTGAGGAGGATGCACTACACTAACTTGTAGCTTTAGCTGAACACTGTGCATTACACTAACTTGTAGCTTTAGCTGAACACTGTTCAGAGAACGCACTACACTAACTTGTAGCTTTAGCTGAACACTGTGCAGAGGTCACACTAAGCTAACTTGTAGCTTTAGTTGAACACTGTGCAGAGGTCGCACTACACTAACTTGTAGCTTTAGCTGAACACTGTGAGGGGAACGCACTACACTAACTTGTAGCTTTAGCTGAACACTGTGAGGAGGATGCACTACACTAACTTGTAGCTTTAGCTGAACACTGTGAGGAGGACGCACTACACTAACTGTAAATAGTCTAGCTGCCTGACTGTGGTACTAATAGGATCAGAAGAACACCAGCAATTTTCTTCAGGTAGCTGTAAATACTGTAACAACACAAGCCTGCCTGTCAGTAGGAAGATAATAACAGGAACGGATCTAGCTAAACTGAATACAGTGTGTATATATATATATATATATATATATATATATATATATATATATACATACACCTGGGATGCATATATATACACAATACTGTAAGTGCAGCTAACTGACTGACCGTCCTGCCTAATCTAACTTAAATCAAATTACACTGTCTCTCTGTCTCTGTCTCTCAACGCCGGAGCACCCTACACAGGGCCGCTGTGCAGGCGGCCTTATATCATGTGGGGCATGTACTAAACCCCCGGGCCATAATTGGCCAAAGTCACCCTGGGGCCGTGATGCACCACACGAATTTGGCGCGAACGGCCCATATCGTTTGCAATTCGGCGAACGGGCGAACAGACGATGTTCGAGACGAACGTGGGTTCGACTCGAACACGAAGCTCATCCCTACCTCCCAGTCTATTCAATCTGGAAAATGTGGTATCCGACATCAAAAACACATTTACAGACCCCATAGCAGACCTCAGATCCGACATACAAACAGTGGTATATCGGATCGGAGATGTCGAGCAGACGACCCAGACCCACGCAGCTGCCATTCACCAGGTACAAAACACTTATGACTCCCAGCTATCCCTTCTCCTCGACCTCCACAGACATGTCAAGGACCTCGACAACCGAGGCCAAAGGCACAACATCAGGGTGCGGGGGGTCCCTGAGAGTGGTAACCCAGGAACCCTCCAACAGACTATTTGCACAATATTTAATGACTTAATTGACCTCCCTGCTGACTCTCCCATTGAGACGGAGAGAGCTCATCGAGCCTTACACCCTCAACCCTGTGAAAATGAACCACCAAGAGACATGATTTGTTGCATTGTTAACTTTTCCCTGAAGGAGGAAATTCTCCACAAAGCAAGAGAAAGGGGCCGAATCCTCCATAATGGCGCTGAGATCAAGTTATTTCAAGACCTGTCCCAGATTACGCTACAGAACAGGAGAGCGATGCGCCCCCTGCTGGAGATGTTCCGCTCTTGAAATATACAATATCATTGGAAATTCCCCTTTGGCTTATCAGCGTCCACTAGAGGGCGCTCCCTGCTGCTCTGTACACCGGAAGACCTGCAGATGTTCTGTGAACAACTTGATCTCCCACGCATTGAGCTTCCGGACTGGTACGCTTTTTACTTTCCTCCAGAACCTTGGCTCCCGGTCTCTCTCAACCCATCTCCAAAAGCCCAATGCCAAAGATCACGAAAGCACAGGGCAGATCCGCCATCACCGAACGCCCGGTCATCCCGCCAAGACCTCTACCAGCGCAGCCCGGGCTCCCCTTCATCACCATCCATGAGGAGAGATCGCCTGGTGGCCTAAAGAACTTTCCCTCTGTTCAGCCATGGATTTTGTCACGCACGTAAGTGCCTTCTTTACCAACGAATCTTATACCTGGTTTTCCTTTCTGCCTCTATTTTTCTCCTTAGACTGCTATCCTTCCTCACAGCACTCACCGACTACACTGGATCGGGAAGCAAACCGCTAACAATGCTTAGATGATGGAACACTCCCCTTAGATTGCTTGTGCCTATACCGTGAACATGGTCATCTCCCTGGACATCATCCAAACGCTTCATGCTGCAACGACTACTACCAGAGACCAAGCCCGCTGTGTTCTGATCCGCCTTTGAGAGGTAAAAAGAGCTATTACCCATTCATACCCAGAAAACTCCTATCCCTGGGACAAGACACTGTGGAACCTGTTGTGAGTACACTAGTGCTTGGCTGCAGGCCCCATAAGTACTTTTACCTGCCCATTGCATGCTTTAAAGTGCTCCTTCTCACACTCCAGGCCTACAAGAAGTACCCCTACCGCCTAACCCGCACCTTCATGAGTGACAATGTTGTATACAGCACCCTACCCATATTACGCAGGCTGCCATGGGGGCAACAATAGACTCATGTTAAAACAACCGCAAACTTGTAGTGACTTTAACCTTTCCTACATAATGCAGCCTTCCGGCTTCAATGGTTCGTTCAACTGTCACTAAACTATGCATGAGAGATGTAGCCATCTCTCTGTAGCTATGGACTGTTCAATTGCCTCTAAACTACGCCTAGGAGATGTAACCATCTTTCAGCAGCTATGGATTGATCAACTATCTCTAAACTATACTCTAACTAGTGATATAGCCACCTTTTTGCAGCTGTGCCACGTATAGTAGCTCAAAGATTGCATTTTTGATGTTATAACACTCCTCCTTCCTTTACAGCCTGCATCCAACACGTCCCTAGTTAATACTTTTTGCATATAGATGTGCCTTAGGCAGATGATGGGGACATGGAGTGTCTCGTGTGCCCAGGGGGGGAACACCATTCGGGACTTGACTAAACACAAAGCCCTCTTTTTCGCAGGAGTTTAACAAAACTTTTGCCAATCAATACACAACATAAAAGCAACTATCCAGTAGTCGATGGGGGGGATTTTGGGATTTTGGAATTTATGTTTTTACGCACACCTATTTAGTATCAATTACACAAATTTGACAGCCTGGGCTCCTGAGCTACTATCTAGTCTACCAAAATTACTAAAAGCAGCTATAGCCCACTCAATATTCTGGGATAACAACATTATATAAACACATGATCCCCCTCGAAATTGGGGAAATTTGAAGCTCACACTTGCTGTGAATTATCTTCAGGCTGCCTCCCTGCCCTTCCGCCCCTCCCCCACCACCTCCCCTATTTCCACCCCTCCCCCTTCCCCGTTACCCCCCTCTTTCCCTTCAACATCTTCTCTTTTTTTGTACTATTTTACAACCCGTTTGGTGATAAATGTTACTGATACTTTTGCCCTAGCGGGCCACTTGCAAGTTGACAAAACGCTCAGATACTGCAAATCTATCCTATGGCTGAGCTATTAGTACTGTTGTTGCTTTCTAAGCCATGGTTAACAAGTTGTCAAATGGTTTTTCTGTTTGGTTGGCTCCCCACTACCTTACCTTACACAATTTCAAATGCCCCCTTATTCTTGATCCCCGGTTCCCGGTTACCCCGTGGTTTTCGTCCCTCCTTTCATCCCCACACAGCAGTCCTCTGGGACTATTGCTGACACCCCCCATCATCTCCCTCTATAGGTGGAGTAGATAGTCTACTATCACCTCTGGTGTCTCTTTATTTCTCCTCTGACTCCTATCTGCTCTCTCCCTTACTTCTCATCCCCCTCTTTATCCTTGCTGCCCCACAACCCCTCTCCCCACCCTTCTGTCATACCCCGTACATCCCCCCACTCCCCTCACCCTATCACCCCTCACATCAGTCGGCTGGCCCTTGTGTGGATCTGCCCCCCCTCCCAGGAGAAACTTCTCCCTGCTCGCAGATCATCCCTCCACTTGATACCCACCACCACTTGTCTCGACACAAAAATTCCATCTCATCATGCAGAGTAAACCACTCGCCATGTCACCCTTGATGTTGAAATGTGTATCGCTAAATGTAAAAGGCCTCAACCTACCAGAAAAAAGATCCCAAATATTGTCCTCCCTTACTAAACATAAAGCCCACTTCATCAATCTGCAAGAAACACATTTCTGCTCGGATTCTATTCCTAAACTCTCTAACCACTCAGTTTTCCATGCCACCAACCCTGAATCTAAGACCAGAGGAGTCTCTATACTAATCTCTATACACGCCAACTTTCACATATCTGACTCTCTCATTGACCCTGTGCGGTTTATCTTCCTCAAAGGCACATACGCCTCAAAACCATTAACGCTAGCCAACATATACTGCCCAAATGAACACCACGTAACCTTCTTTAGGAAAACTTGCGATCTTCTATCTTCATTTCAGAAAGGATTAGTGCTCCTAGGTGGCGACTTTAATGGCCCTTTAAATCCTACCCTAGATTCTTCCTCAGGCACCACCACTCTACCATACAAGGCCCTCCACCAGATTAAACTACAACTTCAAAATCTTACCCTTCATGACACTTGGCGCACCATGTTTCCTTCCAACAAAGACTACACCTTCTACTCGACTCCACACCAGAAATATTCTAGGATTGACTATTTTTTCCTCTTCCAAACAGATCTACCCCTTCTACAACAGTCCACCATAGAACCAATGTTCCTCTCTGACCATCACCCGATCATGGTAACCCTTTCCTTCCCGGGATCATGCATTAAAACAAAAACTTGGCATTTGAACCCCTCCCTTCTTAAAGACCCTACAACGATAGAACACTTACGTACCCGCATCTGCCTATATTTCGCGGAAAACACCAGCCCAGAGGTTTCCCCAATTTCCCTCTGGGAAGCACATAAATGTGTGATCCGAGGTGAATTAATGTCTTTGGCTGCGAAAGCCAAAAAGGATTTCCAAGCACATATCAATGCACTTACCAAAACAATCAAAAATCTGGAAACTGACCACAAACAAACACATGCACAATCTACCCTCCAAGAACTAATGCATACCCGCTCCCTACTTCTGGAGGAACTAGGTAAGCTTACTAGGCGATGCTACATACTTGGCCAGAGGATTTTTTACGAACATGGCAATAAATGTGGTCGCCTTCTTGCCCGATCAGTTCATGCTTCCAAACTTTCCTCTACAATTCACCATATCCGTGATTCACAGGGAACCCTCTTGGCCAAGAATGAAGACATTGCCAAGGAATTTGAAAAGTTCTATGCAAAGCTTTACAACTTACACCCTAGTCACACAAACCAGATACCCACCGAAACTAGGGTTGCCACATCATCCCTTTAATCCAGGACACACATTAATTACACAGGTTGTGTGGCTGATTAAGGTGGTAATTAAATTCACTTGGTGCCTTATCTGCAATAAATCAGCCTCAGAACCTGTGTAAGTTATATGTGTCCTGGATTAAAGGGATGATGTGGCAACCCTAACCGAAACACGCCTTAAGAACATCAGAGAATTTTTATCCCAACACAGCCCAAAATCAATAACTCCTACACAAGTTCAAGAGATGGAGAGCCCCCTCTCAGGAGAGGAGCTGGAGATTGCCATCAAACAGATGAAGACTGGTAAAAGCCCCAGAGTGGATGGTATTACCCTCCAATACTATAAATTATTTGTTGATGTTCTCTCTCCTAAACTCCTCTCCACCTTCAATGCACTATCAGACCCACATACATTACCAGGTAGAATGTTGACAGCCCACATAACTGTCATCCCAAAGGAAAGGAAAGACCTCACCCAAGTAGCTAATTACAGTCCAATATCCCTTCTTAACGTAGACATCAAACTATACGCGAAGATCCTTGCTAATAGATTACTTCCCCTGGTACCTGGCCTCATCTCCCTGGATCAAGTGGGCTTTGTTCCTGGCAGGGAGGCCAGGGACAACACCATCCGCACTCTGAACCTCCATCACTGGCTGACATCCTTGAAAGCACAAGGATTTTTTTCTTTCCCTTGATGCGGAGAAGGCGTTCGACAGAGTGGCCTGGGACTACATGCGTGAAGTTCTTGTGGCCTTGGGCCTTGAGAATCGTATGCTAACGCGCATAATGTCCCTATACTCCTGTCCCACCGCAGCCGTAAGGGTTAATGGACACCCGTCGAACGCCTTCTCCATTAGCAACGGAATGCATCAAGGATGCCCCCTTTCTCCCCTTATATACATTCTGACTCTTGAACCTTTTCTCAACAGACTAAGAAACCACCCCGACATACACGGTGTGAACGTGAAGGATAGGGAATTCAAGGTCACAGCATTCGCTGATGACATTATTCTTTCTTTAACATCTCCTCGAATCTCCCTGCCCAATCTCCTTAAAAATATCAAGGCCTTCGGTATTTTATCCAATCTTAAAATCAACCACACAAAATCGCATGCCCTAAACATTACTCTCCCTCCAAATGAAGTAACCCATTGTGAAGAATCCTTCCAATCCCTATGGAAAAAAGAGGCAATCACAAACCTTGGCATCCAAATTCCCACCCGCCTGACGGATCTCTATATGAAAAACTTTCATAGTGCCCTTATCAAGGCCCAAAAACATCTGAAGGACTGGATGGGCCTGAATGTTTCATGGTTCGGCCGATTAGCCCTGATCAAAATTATCATTCTTCCACGTTTACTGTGCTTAATCCAATCAGTCCCAATACATCTACCACAAAGCTTTTTTACAACCTACCAAAAGGCCTGCTCTGCCTTCATATAGAAGAATTCCCCTCCACGTATTAAATACGTCCGCCTCACGTTGCATAAATCCAAAGGGGGTATTGGGCTACCAGATCTTCGCAAGTACTACACAGCATGTTATCTTACCAGAATCGCAGACTGAAACATACATTCTCTAAAAAAGACATTGATATACCTAGAAAATTGTTTTATGCCAAAACCCTTGCACTTGCTTTCCTGGCTACCTCACAATCACTGGCCTTCAACCCTCTCATCCCATCCGCTTATCTACCCCTCCCTTCTAGCATTCAGAAAAGCTTCACAATCTGGGACATTTGCGCCCATCCCAGGCCCCCTAACCACATTGAGAGGGAACCCTGCATTCACCCGGGCGAATCTCACTACTTTCTTAACCAAGAATGGCCCTATGAGGACGTGCTGGCCCTCCAATTTTTCTCGGGTAGGACCCTTATACCGCTAAAGAAAATGAACAATATCACCAGGACCGCCTCATTTCCCTTCTGGACTTACAGGCAAATCGGACACTTCCTCACGACCCATGCTCCACAAACTAACTGGACGAGACAACTCACACCTTTCGAGACCCTCTGCTATCGCAAGATACCTCAAAGGCATCTTATATCCCTCTTGTACACCCTCCTTTCGGAGGACACTACCCATGACCCACACCCCTCACAAGTCTCATGGAATAGGGAGCTACAAACCCCCCTAACTGATAAGGAATGGAACATCGTGTACGAATATGGCCAAAAATGCTCACTAAATGTTGCCATCCAAAAAATTGCTACAAAGTAATAACCAGGTGGTATAGAACTCCATCTCAGCTTCATAAATTTTCCCCTTCCTTTTCTAACACATGCTGGAGATGCGAGAAAGCAGAGGGTACTATGTTCCACATTTGGTGGGACTGCGAAAAGTTAAACCCTTCTGGAAAGAGGTTCACCACCTCATCACTCTTGTAACTACATTCACGATGGATTATACCCCTGCCCAGTTCCTTCTACACCACACATCTTTAGCAAAAAGATATTACTATAAGTCGTTAACCATGCACATGGTAAACGCAGCTAGACTCTTCATACCTAAACACTGGTGATCCAAGAACGCTCCAATGATCAGGGAATGGCTAACGAGAATCTCAAGCATAAAAGATATGGAAGAACTGATACACATCTCTCAAGAAAGAATGCACAAATTCCCTCTTATTTGGACGTGTTGGACCCACTTCACAACCACCGAACGGTATTGCCAATACGCCCCATAGGGATGACATGCAAAAACGGCCGTGGTCTCTGCTGGATTACAGGGGATGGGGGGGACTGGGGGGGTGGGCACCCCACGAGGCAGGCCGACAAACACTCCTCTCCACCCCACGCCCCCTTCCCTCGCCTACCCCTCCCTTCATCAAGGTTTCCTCACTTTCTTTCCCCCTCCCTCCCTCCCTCAAGGTTGAACGCTCGGCCTTCGACCTGAACCACCACATCCCCCACCCCTCTTCTTCTTATATCTTTTATTTTCTGTCACGATTTATGCCACACCAGGAAACGATATTTGTGTAGCTTTGACCCGGAGCGATCCTTTAAGATATCTGCCTCCCCCAGCTGTCCCGAGAGGGGAGGGGGAGGTGAAAGTAAAAAAAGAGACCCTCCACCTACTAATACTATGTCTTAAATCTCAGGTTTTGTTCCTAGTCAATTCACCTCAGACTGTTTTCATATGTTGTATCCGATTACTGTAACTTTCATTCAAGCTAGTAATGTGACTTAATTTACCTATTGTACTGTCTTGTCTGTTCACCCCTTTTTCATGCTAAATAAAAACTTTTTATGGAAAAAAAAAGTATTACATTTAGTTAAACATTTAGTACTGTAGGAGAACATGGAAATGGAAAGGTGTCAGAAGCTAGAAAAAGGTAAAAATAAAGGGTGGGGGTGAGGATGGGAAGGTAAGTGAGCAACAATAAGAAAAGAGAACAATGGTAGGGGTTTTCTGAGTGGGTGTAAGTCAGCGCATACCTTTATCTATGTTAGCATGGACCAAGCAAATTGCCTGGTCACTCAGGCAACTCCATTCACTGGAGTCATCTAGGTAAGGAGATTCCTATAGTCCTGAGAGTGAGCGAAATATTACCATAAATACCACATAGTTAGACATTTATTTATCCTATTCTGTTTAGTGAGGAGTAGTTCTTCCATTTCACAAATGTAATTAACCTGTCATAACCATTCCCTTACCAAGGGAACATTTGTTGATTTCCATAACCACAGAACTACTGCATGTGTTGCATTTACCAGTGGAAGTCTTGACCGGTGACCGGTGATGCAAGATGAAGCCCTGATTCATATTGATGCAATTTGGCATGCGATTTGACGTGTCAAATCGCATGCCAAATTGGCGGCTATTGCCCGCAATGGAACCATTTGAATCGGTGTGACGCCGACTTTGCGGTGCTGCACCAATTCCCAGAAGTAGTTTCTGTACTACTTTTGGCGATTTCAGATGCAATTTCAATAGACATCTGTGCAGAAAATTGCACAGATGTCTCTAAAATCATCAGACTGACATGCGGGAATGAAATTGTGTGAGTTCAGCTGAACTCGCACGATTCAATACTGCAGCAGTGTGAACCTGGGCTTACAGTAAAGTCATGTATTTTTTGCCAGTATGATTGCAATATCCAGCAATATCACATGATGTATGGTAATATGCCCACCTCTTTGTGACACCTCCAACAGGTAAGGGTATAAAATAATTAATTTCATATAAGACAGCCAGGGTCTTGTACCACTGTGTCAAAATCCTATAATTTGTTTCTTGGGTACAGCTGCTGACCGAGCTTTTGTGTATTGACAAACATGCCTCTTTCCATATTTCAACAGAAATCATTTTTTTCTCATTTTTATTTAACAGAGATGAAATAACCATGATTGCCTTCTCTGAGAAGCAAGTATAGCCAATATATAAAGTGAACACACATTTTTTAAAGGGGTATGCTTTTTTTAGCAAAGTTGATAACCCTTTGGGGGTTCTTCAAGTAGAGCTTAACCTGAGAATAGGTCCACTGAGGAAAGAAGCCAACAGTAGGTAGGAGCTTATGTCTGCTCTACCAAGAAATGCCTGGTTGCTGAAGATATGTTCACAAGTAGAGGACATGGGGGGACCACTGTCTCTGAAATTCCAAGGTTTCCCTGGGTGGGGAAATAAGTGTTCCTTCTTAAAGCAGTAAGTGGCTGTCTAAAATTCGAATATCTGTTTTCCTATGTATAGCTGAAAATAATTCTGTGGTGGCTCATGAGAGAAAGCATTTTAGATGTGTATGGATATCTGTATCCTTGAGCCAGGCAGTGGAATATAATGGTGTAGTGAGCCAGCTGTGTTCTATGGCAATTTGAGATGAGGTGGATGATTGCCAATCTATGATCCTAGCGAGGTGTGAGGCTTGATAATTTTTCATGAAATCATAAACTTCCAGGTCCTCATTACCTTTGAAAAAGAGAGAAAATTAAGTCCACATTGCAAAATGAGGAAAATGGCACTTCAAATAACAGCAGCATTACTGATATAAATGAATCCTCCAATTATCCCAATAAAGATAAAAATACAAATAATTAATTAGCTGGGGCTTGCTTTCTCTTATAGACTAAATAAATATCAAAGGTAATAATTCTGTTTTGCATGCTGACACCACTAGTCCTTCTCACAGTGTTCACACAAAAATGACAATAAATAACTGTATCCAAATGTGTTGCAAACTATTTTAGCTTGTGCCAATGGCCGACTAATAGACACAATGTTGCTGAATGGTGGAGATTTACTCACATGTGGGGAGATCTGTATGCAGCTTCTAAGTTGCAATCCTGTGATAGCAATCTACAGCTCTAATGACGGCACTCTGCCTCCATAGGCAGCAAAAAAGAAAAAGGAATACAAAGTGATAGGCTCACAACTGAAGGAGCGCCATTGATTTTTGTCTATGGCCTGAATGGTGACATATAAGAGAGAGCTTTTTTTGCAGTACAGCTGGCAAGTCTGCCTGAGAAACCTTGAGCAGCTGATTGTGACATCACACCTGTTCACCCATCCTCATTTCTGAAATGTTTCAAAGGAATCCTGTTGTTTTTACTTATTAACTTTAGTTGCCTTTGGGGCCATTGAGAAGAATCATTAAAGTCTAGAACGCTTATCAAACCAGACAAAGTTGAGAAGTAGTTCTCCAGTTGAGCAAAGAAAGTTTTGTGAAGTCAGATTGGTATGGTCTGTGGAAGGTAAAGCAGCAAAGGAAAAACATTAATCTTGATATCTGCTAATATACTGAGCCAGGTAAAAGAGACTTTCCGTCAGTGTTTAAGAACAGATTGAAGGGTGGTGTGGATTGGAGCAAAATTAGGTTGTAATAGCTTAGATGGGTCAGAAGGAAGTTTAATGCCAACATAGCTCACATAAGAATTATTTCATTTAAAAAAAAACTTCAGTCGCCCTAAAGAGTATGTTGCAGGATTAAAGTAGATCTGAAAGGCAGAAGGTTTTTTACCTTAATGCATTTTCTGCTATTGGCGCACTCAGAGCAGGTAAGTGTAACATGTTTGTTATTTAAAAAAAATAAAAATGTTATCCTTTACAATCACTTTACCATTTACGGTTTAGAATATTTGATTGTTAGGTTAGACAAGGTGCCATATTCCTCAAAGACACTAATTTGACTTCTAAAACTAGGATTGAGGGGGGAGGGTGAACTAGAATTACATCAGACAGGTCAGACATTAATGGAGGGTGGAATGGGGATAGATGGGAGGAGGGTTATGGCAGGTGACAAGAAATTTCCCATGTTGCAAACAGCCATTGGAAACTATAGTGCTATTTGTACTACTAAAAATGATATGAAAAACACCAGAGCAAACTGTAATAATGCATTAAAGTGTTTGTACACCAATGCCAGAAGTCTGCAAAGCAAAATAGGTGAGCTGGAAGCTCTGTTGCATGAGGAAAGTTATGATGTAATCGGTATTGCTGAAACTTGACTTCAATCCTCACATGACTGGACTATTAATATTCCTGGCTAGGCACTCTTTCGGAGAGACAGGGTAAAAAGGAAAGGTGGCGGTGTCTGTCTCTATGTGAGAAGTGATCTCAAAGCAAGTGTGAAAGAGGACCTGGTTGATGGAGAGTGTGATGAGTCTGAAGCATTATGGGTGGAACTGGATATAGATGGGCGTAGTTCAAAGTTAATCATTGGAGTTTGATATAAACCACCCAATGTTAGTGAGGAGATGGAGACTCAGCTCCTTGCACAGATGGAAAGGGCTGCAAGGGCTGGGACAGTGATAATAATGGGGGATTTTAACTACCCAGAAATTGACTGGAGTAATGGCACTGCTGGGACAGTTAAAGGGCAAAAATGTATAAACCTATTACAGTAAATTTTATGGTCCAGTTTATTGAGACCCCATCTAGGAATGAAGCTCTGTTGGACCTGGTAATCTCAAACCATGCAGAGCTTATTACTAATGTCCAGATAAAGGAACACTTGGGTAGCAGTGATCATAACATGATTTCATTTGATGTTAGCTGTAAACAAGAAATACATACGGGAAAGATAAAAACACTTAACTTCAAGAGAGCTAATTTTCCAAGGATGAGGGCTGCTCTCCAAGATTTAGACTGGGAGGGAATATTTGCATTGATAAACACAGAACAGAAATGGGAATTCTTCAAAAAGACTGTTTGGGACCTCACTGCAAAATATATTCCCATGGGCAATAAGTTTAAAAGGCTAAAAACAAAACCTATGTGGCTCACGACCAAAGTTAGAAAAGCTATAAACAATAGGAAAAGAGCTTTTAAAAAATATAAAAATGAAGGAACACTAGTGTCGTTTAAATGTTACAAAGAATTTAACAGAATATGTAAAAAGGAAATCAAGGATGCAAAAATTCAAAACAAACGACAGATTGCAAAAGATAGTAGGACAAACCCCAAGAAATTCTTCAAATATATTATTAGTAAAAAGGTCAGCTATGAGCATGTAGGCCCTTTACAAAATAATCTAGAGTGGGTGACCGGGGACAAAGAGAAGGCAAATTTATTAAATACTTTCTTCAGCTCTGTGTATACAAAAGAGCATAGGGAAGCTCATGTCCATAATGGGGGTGGTAGTGACACAGCCCAAAATGATCCACAATGGCTCAAAAGTGATATGGTCCAGAAATATTTAGACAGAATAAAGGTGGATAAAGCACCTGGACCTGATGTCATCCACCCAGGGATCCTAAAAGAATTGAGCTCTGTAATTTCAAAGCCATTGTATCTAATTTTTAGGGACTCATTAATGACGGGAATAGTACCACTGGATTGGCGCAGGGTGAACGTGGTGCCTATATTTAAAAAATGATCAAAGTCTTTACCAAGTAACTATAGACCTGTTAGTTTAACTTCTATAGGCAGGAAGATACTGGAGCGTTTAATAAAAGACCACATAGACGAGTTCTTGCTGGAAAAAAAATTTTAACCAACGGACAGCATGGATTCATGAAAGACAGAAGTTGTCAGACAAACCTGATTTCTTTTTATGAAGAGGTAAGTAAAACCTTGGACAGAGGGATGGCTGTGGATGTGGTATACTTGGATTTTGCAAAAGCGTTCGACACAGTTCCCCACACGCGGCTCATGTGTAAGCTAAAGTCTACTGGCTTGGAAATATCAGTTTGTAAATGGATAGAAAACTGGGTAAAAGACAGAATTCAGAGAGTAGTGGTTAATGTTTCTTACTCTGAATGGTCTAAGGTTATCAGTGGTGTACTCCAAGGTTCAGTGCTGGGACCCTTACTTTTTAATATCTTGATAAATGATATTGGGTCTGGGATCAAAAGTAACATTTCTGTCTTTGCAGATGACACTAAGCTATGCAGTGGAATAACGTCCTTACAGGATGTCTCCAATTTACAAGCCAACCTCAATGCTCTGTCTAATTGGGCGACTATGTGGCAGATGAGGTTTAATGTTGAGAAATGTAAAGTTATGCACTTGGGGGCTAAGAATATGCATGCATCATACATACTAGGGGGAGTACAACTGGGGGAATCCATGGTTGAGAAGGATCTGGGGGTTTTGGTAGATCATAAGCTCAATAACAGCATGCAATGCCAAGCTGCAGTTTCCAAAGTGAGCAAAGTCCTTTCTTGTATTAAGAGAGGTATGGACTCCAGAGAGAGAGCTATAATTTTGCCCCTGTTCAAATCATTAGTAAGACCTCATCTGGAATATGCAGTTCAGTTTTGGGCACCAGTTCTCAAAAAGGATATGGGGGAACTGGAGAAAGTGCAGAGAAGGGCAACCAAACTGATAAGAGGCATGGAGGAGCTCAGCTATGAGGAAAGATTAGAGGAACTGAATTTATTCACTCTTGAGAATAGGAGAATAAGGGGGGATATGATCAACATGTTCAAATATATAAGGGGGCCATATAGAGAACTTGGTGTTGAGTTATTCTCTTTACGGTCAACCCAGGGGACACGGGGGCACTCTTTACGTCTAGAGGAAAAGAGATTTCATCTCCAAATACACAAAGGTTTCTTCACAGTATTGCCCTGTACAGACGGTTGGATTTTTCGATGGAAAATGTGTGATAGGACCTTGTTGTCGGAAATTCTGACCATGTGTGAGCTCCATCACACATTTTCCATCAGAATTTCCGACACACAAAGTTTGAGAGCAGGCTATAAAATTTTTCGACAACAAAATCCGTTGTCGGAAATTCTGATCGTGTGTACACAAATCCAACGCACAAAGTGCCACGCATGCTCAGAATAAATTAAGACAAAAGCTATTGGCTACTGCCCCGTTTATAGACCCGACGTACGTGTTTTACGTCACCACGTTTAGAATGATTGGATTTTCCAACAGCTTTGTGTGACCGTGTGTATGCAAGACAAGTTTGAGCCAACATCTGTCAGAAAAATTCCATGGATTTTGTTGTCGGAATGTCCGATCAATGTCCGACCGTGTGTACGGGGCATAAGAGTTGTGAAAATGTGCTATAGACTCCCTCCAGAGGTGGTTCTGGCCAGCTCAGTAGATTGCTTTAAGAAAGGCCTGGATACTTTCCTAAATGTACATAATATAACTGGGTACTAACATTTATAGGTAAAGTTGATCCAGGGAAAATCTGATTGCCTCTTGGGGGATCAGGAGGGAATTTTTTCCCCTGCTATAGCAAATTGGAGCATGCTCTGCTGGGGTTTTTTGCCTTCCTCTGGATCAACTGAGGGTATAAAATTGGGTATATTGGATTGTACAATATTTTTTATTGTATTTATTTTTTGTTTTTAAGGTTGAACTGGATGGACTTGTGTCTTTTTTCAACCTAACTATGTAACTATGTAACTATGTAATGCCGCGTACACACGGTCGGATTTTCCAACGGAAAATGTTCGATGGGAGCCTTTTGTTGGAAATTCCGACCGTGTGTAGGCTCCATCAGACATTTTCCATCAAAATTTCCGTTGCACAAAATTTGAGATCCGGTTATCAGGTTTTGCAACAACAAAATCCATTCACTTAAATTCCGATCGTGCCTGGGATTGGGGCAGGCTACTGGGCCCGGCCACCTCCTGGCTGCCACTTACCCTTGCCACCTCCTGGCTGAAACATTCCTGTGTATGAAAAAGGGAGATAGTTTTAGTTTTAAAAAAGCTAGGAAAACACATATGCGGGAGTACCCGGAGCTGCACAACCCAAAAGTAGGATACAAAAAAATTGAAAATTTCCCCAGGGGGTTTTTAAAGCAGCAAAACATTGATTAATAGTTGAAGATAAAATAGATCAAATATTCATAATAATTCAAATTTACGATAAGTTTATTGTAAAATACAAACTCTGGTTCATGTGCAACAAACAGCAGCATAAAACATCACTCATGGCCAAAAGGCCCCCAGGTGAACATATTGTAGCGTAGAACAATAGCGTAACAAAATTGATATCCACTGAATACCCCAATGCATTTCAACCCATTCTGGTCTTCTTCAGGGGATTTAGATTCTAGAAAGATATATCAAAATTAAAATTGGACTTAGAACTTTGAGCAATATGCAAAACATTTGTAAAACATTTGAATTATTCAAAACAGTGTCTCATCGTATTTATAGAGGCATATTTACCATTAGGTGGATGATAAAATGAAGGCGCATCGCACGAACCAGGTTGTTTAAAAACATGAAAGTTCAAAAAATACCAAGGACCACACATACCCCATCGGTGCCCTCCAGGCGCATCCACAGTCCATTGGACTTACAAGGGGCCACACACTTGGACCTGGAGGAGACAACGGGGGGCAAGGCACCTGCCATTGGGTATAAAAACTTTGTTAGTGGGTATTCTGAAAGCATCTAGTGCAGTTGGGCGGTTGCAAACTAGCCCTCACTGCAACAAATGTTTATTTATAATAATCAAACCTATTGATTTTGAATTGGATTAGTCTAAGATTAGTGTAATAGATGGAGTAAATTTGTATTAAATGGGATATACTACCCAATTGGGTCAAAATTGGGAAATGAATGTACTAGGTGTGCCACATATGATGGTGAAGAATGTGAAAATAATCATGTTGTAAAGCACTATGGGATATATGGCGTGGGAAGCAAAAATGGTGTAATATAAACCAAAGTGATGAAAAGTTGAAAATGCATATTAAGTGCCTATAATGGTGAAAAAATGCATATATCGATTAATTTAAACCAAATAGAATAAAAATGTGTAGGAAGGAGTGGAAGTGTCAAAATATGAACACAAACAAAAGTGTTGTATTGATAAAGAAGTGGGATGGGTGTACTAGGTTAGAAATACCAAGAGCCCAAGAAGGGAAAGGTGTGGATTGATACTAAATTCATTAAAAGGAATACCAATGTCAGCCAGTCTTATATATTTGTTGTTCAAAACACTGCACTTACCTAGTGTTATCTTCTTCTTAATGTATGTTGGCGACATTCCCGAGATCAACTCAAGATCATCTAAGGACTGTCAATTTACCCCCGCCACCTCCTGGCTGAAACTTTCCTGTGTATGAAAAAGGGACATAGTTTTAGTTTAGGTTCATCAATCACACACAATTTTCAGCTCATGACTTTTGCAAGTTGAATGTTAATAAGTAGAAACGACTATCATTCTGACCCCAGGATTTTTCCATCTTGTCCCAATCATTTGTGGCCACTACTGTCTATTGATATGTAAAACACTTTGTGAAATCAGAAATGAATTATCAAAACTAACATCTATTTAACATCATTAATTTGACAACTAGAAATATTTTTAAGAATGCTATACTTGACTCATGCTGGGCTCCTCCACATGTTGCTGCCTGGAAGGCCCAGGTTGGTCGTTGGAAGCCTCAGCTAGGGGGGAAGGAAGCCTTGAAGGAAGACTGAAGAGTGCTGGCCTGGGTTCAGTCTGGCCTGTCAGAAAATGCAGTCTGTCATAGTACCACAGCCTGGGTACATAAATGTCATCTGCTGCAGCTCCTGATCTCAGGGAATCCTGGACCTTCTTGCGCTCCCTATTATAAGTGCTCCTCATGCCACCAATTTTGGACGTTAAATACTTGATGTCTGCTGTGGGGATCATCGGCTTCACAAATTCAAGCAGTTTCTCCAGTGCTGCCTCCTCTTTGTTTGATTATTATATAACGGGTGGTTCACTTGCCACAGACAGGGCAGCTCCCTGAACATATCAATGAATATTCCTAGAAATTCCCTATCATTGAAGGGATCCATTTTCTCTGCAAGACACAACACAAGACAAACCCTAATGTCAGACGAAACTCTCCTAATTTTGACCCAATATAGGCCTCAATCTATAAGCAGTATAGGCCACTGATACACCAAGTTAAAATTGTACCTTCGTTATAACGAACGTCGCTTCCGTTACTTCGTCCTTTGCTCACAGATCGTACGTATGACGCACACGTGTTCCACTTTATATACACTGTGCATGCGTGAAACTCCGCCCGCCCCGATGTTCTTTCTAGTATATTCCTTGCCCCTTCTCTTTCGGCTCAGTGGGTAGAGAACATGGCGGAGAGACAACAGGTGCATGCAGAGGAGAGCAGCAACAATGAAAGGCCGGAGTCACGAACGTCCCGATCCCAGAGGATATTGAAAGCCTCAATTATGTCCTTTGTAGAGATGGTGGAGATGGTGGACATCTTGAAGAGGGCCGACTATGATGGGAAGTATGGACCTTACCCAAACCCAAATGTGAGAAAGGCCAAGATCATGACTAAAGTTGTGAAGATGTATATATAATTATTCCTGCGCTATCATGTGTGTAAAGAACAGAGCTGATGGGAAAAGCTGCCTGCACCGAATAGGGTACAACCAGACCCTGTGGGTAAATAAATAATTGAAATAAGTGGTGCTGCGCTAATCCTTAGTAAAAGTGCAAATAATAATAATAATAAGGATGTAATCCTATTAGATTTAATAGAGTACACTGAGGTGTAAAAAAGTATAAATATCTGAACTAAAATGAGTGCTCACTAAACCTTGAAAGACTGATCACGCAAAATCACCAAAATATCACTAAAAATGCTATCACTTTGTTTAATTTATAGTGATATTTTGGTATGTAGAGTCACTGACACTCATTAATTATTTTACACTCTATGAGTGCACTTGTAACATGTTTTTTCTGTTGTTTGAGTGATCAGTCTTTCAGGGTTTAGTGAGCACTCATTTTATTTCAGATATTTATACTTTTTTACACCTCAGTGTACTCTATTAAATCTAATAGGATTACATCCTTATTATTATTTGCACTTTTACTAAGGATTAGCGCAGCACCACGTATTTCAATTAAAGTTGTGAAGAGTCTACACAGGAATTTTGGGGTACGACGATCCAAAGGTCAACTGAAGAAACGCTGGTCAGACCTGAAATTGTGGCAGCAGGATCAGTACAGAAGGATCAGAAAACTGCTTCTAAAAAGTAAGTATTTGTCCTGTGTTTCTATTATTATTATTACTTGCATGCTGCTCCATGTGCTTTTCTTTACTGTTGTACAGTTTAAAATGGCAACTTTCATGTTCATGGGCACAGTAATCAGTCGTAGGAAACATCGTTCTTTCACCCACTTATAAGATGTTTTTGGCAGATGCAGGTTAACTACATTTGTTCAGGCCTATTTGTATTAAAAGAAGTTTGTTGTCTAGATGGGTTTGTAACTAGAATGAAATGCAAACTTGATTCAGTGTAAGGAGAGGACACTCAGCAGCTGTTTACACATCTGGACACAGGAGCACTAGTGTGGGACACCAGAACAAACTTTTTAGGGTGTCCCACACAGGTGCTCCAGTGGATACTAGCGGTGTCTCCATGTGTGATACTTTACCAAAAAAGGGAAGTATTCCAGCTTTAGAAAGGAAATGAAATGTTCTTCAGCTTGGAACTCTGCTAAAACAGAAAATTGTACTACACTTCCAAGCAATGTTTCATATTCCTATTTCTGCCCTCAAATATCTGTGTGTTAAGTATGCCTTTTTTTCACATAGGGGAGAAAAGACTCGGGACATCAGAGGTCACAGGGACCCCCCACCTCTGAAAAAAGGGGAAATCCCAAAACCACAAGCAGAGGATGAGGAGGGAGAGGTTTATGAAGTGGCGAAATAGTCACCACAACAGGTGAGTGTCTGAGACCACAGCTTCAGGTAATAGATGTATGCCTGCATATTTATAATATATGGTGTGTTTTTTTATTTATTTTTAGGTCATGTGGATGTTGTGGAAGAAGAATCTAATTTCACCAGTGAAAGTGCCCAGATCCTCATCAGGGAGAGAATGGGGTGCAATCGTGATTTAGAAAATATAAAGGAAAACATCAATGATGTTCAACAAAAAATGAAGAACATCATTGATGTTTTAGGCAGAATATAAAACACACAAAAATTGTACCATTTTCTTTTGTATTTTTGCTTTGAAAACAAATTTATAAAGTATTTTAAAAGCCAAATTTTGAATATGCACACAGTGTGTCAACATGTGCTATCTGCCATCACGGGATATCAATGTACATGTTTTGTGGGTGCAACCCCTTCCTCGCAACTCAATTAGGTGAGAAGAGGGGGTTGCACCCCCAAAACACGTCCATTGATCCCCCGTGATGGGAGCTAGCACATGTTGACATTAGGCATGGTATCAGGAGGGAAATCCCCAGTTTGAATCCCAATTTGTGTGCATCTTCAAAATTTGGCTTTTACAGGGGTGACATCACCCCATCTGATGAAGGCAATATCAACACAGTTTGGACATACTAATGACTGATATTGCCTTCATTTTATCAAAGTTGAACTTTGAAAGTTCCTGAGTTGTGTATGTTATGGTCTGAAACATGCCTGTTGAACCAAAAAAAGGATATTTACAATGTGAAAATAAAAAAATGTATACACCAAAGATGTTGGTTTGTTCAAAAACCCTTTTCTAACACACATGTGAATGTGCTTTGAGTAAATTTTTTTCTACTCAACAATGTGTGGCTTCTTCTTTCAATGCTCAATAGCAATTTTATTAGTAAGTTGGTTTTTACAGTGACAATGGGGGTAAGTTACTAAAGGAAAAGAAAAGAAGGAGGGCGCACCGACCTAGTGCATTACTACTGGTAAAGCTTTATTAAAGCATAAAAAACAGCAAAATATATACTCACAAACGAGCATTTGTATGAGGCTTTGACAATTTAGCAGGTTCGCTGTTCAGAACACCTGTAAACCAGGACCTGATGTCGAATGGGTTAAACCGATATCTCAAGATGGCTGATGCGTTTCAGGGGAGTACCCCTTTCTTCAGAGCCTAAGCGGGCAATGGCTACTCTCTCATAGTCACCTCTATATATGTGTCTGCGCACCCCAATCACTAGCGATGCCCACCCTCATGAGTCATGCCCACTCACATGGACTGGCCCTCCCTGGCTCCACCTGGTCAGTCACATGCACCACCATTGTCTCCTCAGATAGGACAACATTCCAAACAATGCCCCCATATACTTAACTAGGGGGTATAATTTACAATATACAGTAAATAAAGTAGAAACTATGAATGGTCAAACAGTATAACCCCTCAGGGGGAAGTAATCAGGCACATCTTACCTCCTCTGTGACACCCCCACACTAATCCCATGCTGTAAAGGGGTATGGGGGAAATATGATAAACCATATTAGGTACCAGAGAACCACAAGCCGCAGCCGGCAGTAGGTGGAATGCACGCCACTCGGATGACCAGGAAGTGCGGGTGTACCTGCATTCCACCCACAACTTCCGGCCAACCACGGTGTCACATCCATTTCTGCACACGCAAGTGATTAGGCCATGTGCGTGGAAGATGCGGCCCGGAAGTGCAGGTGTATTTGCATTCCACCCACTACTTCTGGCAGCCAATGGACTGACTTCCGCTCAAGTAATTCTGTAGTGTTGTGTGCGTGCACATAGCAACATGTGCACACGCCCACCCTCACTGCCTGCTCCAAACTACCCCCTCCACTGGCCCAATGCTAAACTGCATCTGGCACACAACTCACAAGGAAGGGGCTTGTTAATACAAAGCTGTTAAGGTGCGCAGACACATACAAAGAATATGGGTAATTCCCAATGGTTAAAAATGCAGAAGCAACCATCCATAAATTAGTTTGAATAAAAACATATTTTAAAAAAATTTAATTTTAAGACTATTTTAAAAACTTTTTGTAAAAAACAGATTGACTGCTCATACCAAGTATAAATATTCTGGGTCCATACATTTCATAACAACATTTCAAATGCAGCACCCTACTTGGTGACAGTCCATAGTATAACCACTGTTAGGGGCATTATAGTCCCTGCTTTTCAAAGGGAAGGTATACATGCACATTCATGCATGTATATACTGACCTACACGTTTACATAAAAAAAAAATTATAAAAAAAGCACACTTATGTGCACTGAGGGATGCTTCTCCTTTGCCCGCTTATAAATGATAGCTTATACTTAAAAATGAATATATGTAGACTAAAAATATATACATAATGTTACAAAAAATATATTACATGATCTAAATTACTATCAGGCTAACCTGTCTAGGACTAGAAACTACACGTCATATCTATCTATTCTAGACCCTACTATCTAAATGCCTAAATCAATATCTCAACTACACACATTTCTTGACCAATTCTCAGCAGAAGGGCCCATCTCACACTAAATGACAGTACACCCTTCAAATCCCATGGCTACAGAGTAGGTATCGTGAGTAAAACCCTACTACCTATTAGGGCCAAGCCTCCATAGATTGTATTTGTACCACAAGGAGATCTTTAATAGTTGAAAGACAATGGACAGGGTAGACAAGGTCATCCTGGCTATACCGCAAGGAATTCGGAAGGCTCTAAGGACTGCAAGTGTCATATGACAAGTCCCTGTCCATTGTCTTTCAACTATTAAAGATCTCCTGCAAGATGGCAGGCATTATTTTATAAAGTTGGTCGCACCACGCACTGAGAAACTAGACACACGAGCACAGAAGAGATTTCTACTGGTTAGTTACTAAAGGAAATTCCACTTTGCACTACAAGTGCACTTTCAGTGCAATTTCCTTTAGTAAATAACTCCCACAGTGCTTTATAATTTGCCACAATCACACCATTTTCATGACTCCCCATAATTAATTCATGGTGCTGAAAATGAAGAATATTTTTCTCAGTAATGAATTACATACATTAACAAAAACAAGGTGTGTGTAGCAGACCCACACCATAATAATAGTTCGCTGAAGAAGAGATTGTCACCTCATGTATCAAATAAATTACATTTGCACTATTGAAGAAAATGGCCAAAAAGAAAAGCCCATTGGAGAACCTAGGAGACAGCTAAAAGAAACCCAGGCAGTAAATCAAAGGAAATATTTCAGTTTAAGTTAAACAATTTAGGATAAAATGTTTCTTAAACATTTTCTGGCATATCAATAGCCCCCTACCAGCAAAGTATTCAACATACTTTTGTCTTACTTCGTGGGCACTTTGGGGGGGGGAGCCAGGACTGCCAGCTTCAAGCGCCATCAGGGTTTCTGGTTGAAGTCCAGCCTCAGGCCCAACTGAGGCCACATAGTTCATTGAATTTCTCCTTTAATGGTTGTGGAGAATGCAGCATGCAAGGATTATATGGTTAAGTTTATATTCCGCCATATTGATTGGCGTAGGGAATAGGCGGAACCGGCTGGCCATTATCAAGAAAGCGTTCTCCACCACTCTTCTGGCTCTGGCCAGACGGTAGTTATAAACCCTCTGGTCCAGGGTGAGGGTCCTCATGGCTTCAAAATGGTCGGCTGGTCAGAACAAACTAATAGAAAGCACTGAAAAACAGAAAGGCCGGGAGTGAAAATCAGAAACGTGCGGACAAGAACGCACTGAAAATCAAATACATAATATAAATACAAACCCACAACCACACGCTGAAGAGCAGTTATGATTGGAAAAGCACGAGGCTGAAAAGCGCAAATCGTCTGTCACCAAACTTCTACTAACACGAGATTAGCGGAAGGAGCACAAAGGGTGGCGCACTTGGTATTGAACTTACTCTTTCTAGTGCCGTCGTACGTGTTGTACATCACCGCGTTCTTGACGTTCGCAAATTCCGACCAACTTTGTGTGACCGTGTGTATGCAAGACAAGTTTGAGCCAACATCCGTCGGAAAAAAAACATAGATTTTGTTGTCGGAATGTGCGATCGTGTGCACGCGGCATAAGAGAAGTATTTGGACTGGTTAGTAAGAATAGCATGTCATCAGCTAATGCTGCGACTTTGTATTTTCGATCATTAATAATTACTTCCTGTATATTAGGGTATTCTTGGACTAGTCCAATGAAAGGTTCTAATATCAGGATAAATATAGTAAGGGACAATGGCCATCCTTGTCTGTTCCATTTGATATTCAAATTTCATCTGACAAGAGGCCATTAGTCCTCACCCTTCCTATGGGTTGAGCGTAGATGGACTGTATCCACCCTAGCATTTGTTGTTGTGACTCAGTGTGTTGGATAACCTCAAACATGAAATCCCAGGCTACCCTGTTGAATGCCTTGTCCTTGTCTGTGGACAATAAGAGGTTTGCATTAAAACACAATTTTGGTCATATACATGCAAATTCCACCATTTTGTACTAGCCTTCCATCATGAAAGTGACCAAAACAGATCAAGGCATCCTGCTATCAAATGCTGCCATGAAACAATCTAAACTGGTGGTAACTTAGTTTGCAAAATTCCTGTTTTTTATTTCCATTGCTCATTTTATTCAAAGTGACAAAGCTAAAGTAAACAGTCTCTCTTCTGAGCTGGAAACTAATAAAGTAGAATTGAACATACAGTACATATAGGCTCCCCTCATTTTGTTACTATAATGTATTATAGAAACTGCCTTTATACATTTCATTTTTTAAGCAGAGAAAACATTTTATACTCAGTGCTTTAAAATACATTTTTTCTTCCACACTCCATTATATGCAATGTATCAAACTGGGATATAATTTGCTAAATTAGTTGGAGATGTCAGTTGTACCCAGCATGTGGCTACATAAACAATGCATAACTCCAACCACAAAAAGCAGAAATAATATCTGCAATTTATGAGAAATGTCAGTTCCCTCGATATGTATATTGCTAGGGAACTGCTCTAATACTGGAATGCTGAGAGCTACAGATGTGACCTGTGTTATAGATATTAAAATTTGTTGAATGACTGTAATATCCTGCTGTAGAATCAGTGTCTATCTATTTGCATTACCAACCAGAATGATATAGATTTACAAAATGGAAAACCTAAAACATGCAAAATATCTAATAAAGCAGATTGATGGCAGTAAATAGTTAACTTTACACTAATAAGATAGATTTATATTCAGACCAAATTATTTATCATATTTAGATTTTAAAATTCGCAAGACCATCAAACATTTTTAGAACTGGGAACGGTTGGTCTGAAAATGACAAGAGTTACTCCTGAGCCCGTTAGGCCATTAAGCCTACTGACAAATAAATTACCGGTATCTTCTCTTAACTGACCAGACTATATAATACCTGAATCTAATAGGTTGCTGTACATTACTGTACGTTGAATATCCTCACAGATAATTTCAGTAACCTAATAAGTTTGTTTAATTTTTACAGAAAATAATTTTCCCTGTGTTATACCACATTTGGAATGAATGGGATTTTATTTGAGCTGGTACCAGGGAATGAAAACAGGACACATGCCCAAAGGCTATTAACGCATTGATGTCAGATAACCTTAACTGCTGCTTTTCCTTTTCATGGGCAAAAACATAACAATCCAAATTTGCATTTTTATGTAACATCTGCATTGACAAAAAAACCCTTCCTACTTTCAGATTGTGCCTACATGTCAGTCTTACTCCCCTTGTCTATGACCAGATTTTCTTCAGACAGGCTGTTTAATGTACAGCATCTGGTAAAGCTTTTTGAAGTAATTGCATTATGAAAAGTCTTCATTATCTCAGCAACTAGTGTTCTCCACTGTCATATCAGACTGGATTTTTTTCCATTTTCCATTTATAACTGCTCCACAGGGTTCTTAGAATGAAGATGGCCCATCATGTCTGTGGGAGCTTCTACAGTTTCCCTTGTGAGACCCTGCTTGTCAAATAGGTGCCAACAGTTTCAGATTTGTCAAGACAGTTCAGCATCTTGGTCTTCTGTCCCACTGATGTTGTGTCCTGGGCCATGACCCAGGATCAAAATGTCAACCCTATTTAAGTTACTGCCTATGTGCAGTAACTCAAAAAGGCATTCATTGCTGGGATTGGCAGTAAGAAGGTGGTCCCTGCATATTTAGAAGCTGGGTCTGGATAGGATCAACCCTTAGAGGGGGCATGGTTTTGGAATGCCCACCCACAAAGTGGGTGGATGAAATGTGTTTTGTGGGCAGAGTTAACAGTGTCATGAGAACTGGAGCCATAATGATATAAGTATATTATAAGCTTTACGGCATTGTTAGATACACTACCATTCTTGCTCTCTCAGATGATGCAGTGTCTTACATGCTGTACTGCAGAAATTGTCCTGGGCAGCAGTGAGGGGTAGATTAGCCAGCAACACTTATTTTTTTTTGCATCTGCTTGCTTACTTTTTATTTAGTTTTAGGACAGAACCAATAGTAAGACGTAATAACAAACACTATCTAATGAGCTCTGCCCTTGTGTCTGTAATTGTTTTATGAAAAAACTACAGCAAGGATGTGCTATTGAAAGCAGGGTGCTTTCTACAGTATATAGAGAATCACCAACAAACAAGAGAAATGAGAGATTAAGTCATGCATTATGAATTATAGTGAGCCCTCTGAACATCTCCTGCACCCTGTTACCCCTAAAGTTCTCTTTCTGATTTAGCCACAAATGTTCAGAGGTGGCCAAAAGAAGAAAAGAAGATAAGGAACAAGCTCCCACAATGTGTACATTTAAGAATTGCTGCTGCCTTCTAGGCACTAGTCCATAAGTGCCATTATGGAAACTAAAGCACTGGATGCAGACCACTAATGAAAGCCGGAAAGCAGATAGAACTTTGCCCCAGTACAGCTGACAGCCATGTATTAGACTGATAGAACTTTCTCTTGGTGGTGTTTACTCCCCGAGTTTGTATTTATTTATATAGATTTTCCTTTCTAAAGGAAAAAAGACAGAACAATTGGAAAAAAAATGAGGTTCTAGTCTCCTGTTGGTTATAAAGCATATAAAAATATTTTTAAAAGAAGAGAGTTTAGTGGGATATTAATGAGGCAACGATATATTCAATTACCTCCATCCCTGTATTTGTTTAATAAGGAGAGAACAGAACAGGCAGGACTTTAAATGAAGCATGTGTGGGATAAGGGTCTGATTGTTTTAGTAATGAACATATCTATATTACACAGTATGTGTTATATTCAAATATTTTATTCATAAGTAACTATATTCTATTATTTCAGAAAATTAAAAAATATACATGTAAATAGATAGAGATTAAGCGATGTAATCCCAGAAGGGGAGGGCACAAAGAATATACAAAATTAAAATTGAAATGCTTTATTATATAAAAGGTAAAATGAATGTAGGGTTCAAGACAAACCATACACTGGGTAACATGGAGAAATGACAATACATAGACACATAATATGAAATTGATGCAATATGAAAATTATTGTTGTGACACATTGGTCGACACATGGAGTTTGTTAGCTCTACGCATTTCACAACTTATCGTCGCTCCTCAGGAACAAGCATACATTGTGTCTTTGAAATGACAATAATGGAAATTTAAATTGGTCCAATGCATTCACACATAAAGGTACAATGAACGCAAGTTCAGAGTCCTAGCTGGTACTCACAGGTTATCCATGTACTTCTGGCAAGGGAGTCGAGTCACAGACGCCCCTGAGACAGGGCACTCCACAGCAGACAAACCCCATAGGCCACACCCAGGAAAGACGAGCACCAGTCCATGATAGATGTGTAAACATGAAGTGAGTGGTATGTTGTCACTGTGAAAAAAGTGAAATATTGTACAGAAAGTGCCTAACATTGAATGTTGCAGTGGTGAATGGGGAATAGGGTGAAAAAGTGTGAGTGCATGTGTGAAGGTTATAAGAAAAAAAAAAGGGGGATAGGGAAGGGGCAAATAATATTCAAATATGTGAATATAAAACATACTGTGTAATATAGATATGTTCATTACTAAAACAATCAGACCCTTATCCCACACATGCTTCATTTAAAGTCCCACCTGTTCTGTTCTCTCCTTAATATATAAAAAATATTGTTTCTTCATAGATTTAGTGTTAAAAAAATGTTTTCTGCTACATTGTAGCAGTGTACAGTATTTAGTCTGTGTGAAAGTTATAAAACTTAAGAACGATGGTATATGCTGTATGTTTGAAATGTAAAAACTCTGGTGTTTATGATGGCCTATCTCATTTCTTGAGGCCCCAAAGTGCCTGGACAGTACAAACACCCCCAAAATTACCCTTTTTAGAAAGCAGATACCCCAAGGTATTTATAAGTGATATGATTTCATTGTCTGCCACAATGAAAAATGAAGAAAGTCAATGAAATTTGATTATCTTTCTCAAAGTTGTAATTTTAATGAAATATTTCTCACACAGCATGGGCCTACTTACAATTACATCCCTAAACACATTCTGCTGCTCCACCTGAGCATGAGGATTCCACATGTGTGAGACTTCTTCCCTGCCTAGCTGCACAGATGAGCCCAAACTTTAACCCCGTGGAGCAGGCACCTCCCGACCCTTTAAGGGGTTTAGGATGCCAGGAGGGGGGTAGTGATCAGCAAACTGGAAGCATTGGCACTGGCTGTTATTAGGTTCTGGCTGTAATCAGGCTCTGGTTGTAATCAGGCAGTGGCTGTAATCAGGTGCTAGATGCAATTTGGGAGGGTTATATCAGGGTCTGGCTGTAATTAGGCACTGGCTGTAATCTGGCTCTGGCTGTGATCAAGCATTGGCTGTGTTTGGGCAGTGGCTGTAATCAGGCATTGGCTGAAATCTAGTGCTGGCTGTAATTAGGTGCTGGCTGTAAACTGGCACTGGTTGTAATCAGCTATGGGCACCGTAACCAGGTGCATTGGGAAACTGTGATCACGTAGGGGAACTGCAATTTGCACACAAGAAGAGAGATCACAGAGATCACGAGGTACAGGGCCATTCTCACTGATTCTGTACTTTTCTAGTGATCTCCAGAATATTTTTTTTTGTGTGTTTTTTTTCTAGTGATCTCCAGAATAATTTTTTTTGTGTTTTTTTCTAGTGATCTCCAGAATATTTTTTTTGTGGTTTTTTTCTAGTGATCTCCAGAATAATATATATTTCTTTTCTAGTGATCTCCAGAATACTTTTTTTTTTGTTTTTTTTTTCTAGTGATCTCCAGAAAAAAAATGTTTTCTAGTGATCTCCAGAATAATTTTTTTTTTCATTTTGTGTGTCAAGTTACCAAGACACCATTATTATCTTTTATTTTTTAACCTCAAAGATACAACTATGTTGGTGTCCCTTGTTAATTTGACATTGTATTTTCGAAATGTACCTGACTACTCAGAGTCACAAACAAACTGTCCTTTTTAAAGTAAAACACATAGCCAAGTATTTGTCAAAATATATTTTTTTAATTGAATAGGGAGCACAAGGTCATATCAAAATAAAGAAGAAGGCAATGATGGAGAAACAGTTGGAATTGGTGAAGCCTTTGTACACCAGGGCAGACATCAATTATTTGACTGTCAAAATTGGTAACCTAAGGAGTCCATTTAATAGGGAGCACAATACAGTCCAGGACTCAGAGAGATCGGGAGCCCAGGCCATCGCTCTCAACACTTCCTTCCAGACTTCCTTCCATGCTGCTGTGGTGGGTGGGGTGGCTGTGTTGTTGGTGGAGGTGGTGGAGGAGCATGGTCCAACTCACAGAGGTGTGTTTGTTGGGTAAATTCGCCCCTTGTCCCCTTGTTTAGGGCCTGCAGAATTATCTCCTCACATATAGTGCATTGGGCCTCCTCCATCTGTTAATTTATTTGCTGTGACGCATCCAAACGCATCCTGGCCATCAGGGGCCGTGCTAATTGCCACAGTAGCATGTCGAAGGAAAGCAGCCGTGGTCTTCTCCAGGTTCCTTGCCTTCCTGGTCTTTTGGTTGGAGGGTGGAGGGGCGGAACCTGTGATTCGGTCAGGCTGCTTGCCACGGCCTCCTCCTGGCTGTGACTTTCCTGTGTATGAAAATGGTACATAGCTTTAGGTTTTTGGTCATCAATCACACACAATTTTGAGCTTATGACTGTTGCAAATTGAATGTTAACAAATAGAAAAGACTATCATTCTGATCCCAGCATTTTTCATTCTTGTCCCAATCATTTTTGGCTACTACTGTCTATTGATATGTAAACCACTTTGTTAAATTAGAAATTTATGATCAATAACATCTAGTTAACATCATTCAATTTTTGACAAGAAATACGTTCAATAATGCTATACCTGGGTCAAGCTGGGCTCTTCCACATCTTCTTCCTGGGTGGAAGGCCCAAGGTGGACCTCAGGAGCCTCAGCTGATGTTGAAGGAAGTGTGGAGAGTGATGGCCTTGGTTCCGTCTGGTCGGGCAGAAAACGCAGGCTGTGGTAGTACCACAGCCTGGAGACATATACGTCATCTGCTGATGCTACGAATCTCAGAGAATCCTGGACTTTCTTGCACTCCCTATTATATGTGCTCCTCAGGCTACCAATTTTGGCCTTCAAATAGGTGATGTCTGCCGAGGGATACACAGGCTTCACTAATTCCAACAGTTTCTCCAGTGCTGCCTTCCTCTTTAGCTTGTTTGAATAGTCCCTGCATTGTACTTGCCAGAGACATGGCAGCTCCCTGTATTTTTCAATAAAGTCAGGCAGAAAATCTGGGGCTGTAAATTTATCAACCATTATCTGCAAGACACAACACAAGACAAACCCTAATGTCAGGCTAAACTCTCCTAATCTTGTCCCAATATAGGCCTTGATCTATAAGCAGTATAGGCCACTAACCACTGATGCCCCATGTTACAATTGTACCTTTGTTTGAAAGATCGGCGATAACGATCCTCCATCCACCACTCACAGATCGTACGTACGTCCGTTACATCGCCCACGTGTTATGCTTTATATACACTGCGCATGCTTGAAACTCCGCCCCTGTCCTTCTTTCTAGTGTATTCCCCGCCTCTTCTCTTCTCTGTGGGAGAGCACATGGCGGAGACACAGCAGGTGCTGTTATTAGCAACGATGCAAGCCCGAAGCAAGGCAGTTCCAGATCCAGGAGGAGATATAAGGCCTCAAATATATCCTTTGAAGAGATGGTGGAGATGGTGGACATATTAAAGAGGACAGACTATGATGGGAATCATGGGCCGTACAGAAACCCAAATGTCAGAAAGGCCAAGATCATGGCTAAAGTTGTCAGAAGTCTGCACAGGAATTTTGGGGTATGATGGTTCAAGGATCAATTGAGGAAATGCTGGTCAGACCTGAAATTGAGGGAGCAAAATCAGTATAGAAAGATCAGGAAAGTGCTGCAAAAAAGTAATTATTTTTTGTGTGTTCCTATTATTTTTGCTTTCGTGCTGGTCCATGTGCTTTTCTTTACTGTTGTACAGTTTAAAATGCCAAGTTTGAGGTTCGTGGACACAGGAATCGTTCGTATTAAACATCGTTTGTTCGACCACTAATACGTCATTTTTGGCAGATGCAGGTTAACTACATTTGTTCATGCCTATTTTGATTAAAATTAGTTTATTACATTGTTGTCTAGATGTGTTTGAAACTATAATGAAATGACAACTTTATTCAGGAGAGGACACTCAGCAGCTGTTTACACATCTGGACGCAGGAGCACTAGTGTGACACACCATAAAAACCTTGTTATGGTGTCCCAAGCAGGTGCTCCAGTGGATACTAGGGGTCTCTCCATGTGTGAAACTTGCACAAAACAGGTAAGTAGTCCAGCTTTTGAAAGTGAAAAATCATGTATTCAGCTCGGAACTCTGCCAAAACAGACAATTGGAAGACACTTCCAAGCAATGTTTCATATTACTATTTCTAGCCTAACATATCTGTCTGCTAAGTATACCTTTTTTGCATTCACATAGGGGAGAAAAGAATTGGGACATCTAAGGACACCAGTAACACCACACAGAATGAAGAAAGGCAACTCACCACACAACTAGAAGATGTGGATGCAGATGTTCAGGAAGTGCTGGGTGAAGTGGTAGAAATGGTGTCGACAACAGGTCAGTGTCTGAGACCACAGCTTCAGGTAATAGATGGATGCCTGCATAATTATAATGCATGGTGTGTTTTTTTTATTTTTAGGTGATGTGGATGTTGTGGAAGAAGAAACTCATTTCAGCAGTGCAAGTGCACAAATCCTGATCAGTGAGATCATGGTGTGCAATCCTGATTTAGAAAAGATGAAACAAAACATCCATGGTGTTCAAAAAAGACTGAGCAACATCATAGATATTTTAGGCAAAATCTAAAAAAAAAAACATTTTAAAGTTGTCGTTATGCTGTACATGTTTTTACAGTTTTAAATGAATTGCAAAGTCAAATTTTGAAGCTGCACACAGTGTGTCAAAATGTGCTATCTCCTATCATGGGATATCACTGTATGCGTTTTGTGGGTGCAACCCCTTCCTCCAAACTAAAGTAGGTGAGAGGAAAGGGTTGCACCCCCGAAACACGTCCATTGATCCCCCATGATGGGAGCTAGCACATGTTGACACACTGGGGCAATGCAAGTGCACTTGTAGGGAAAAGTGGATTGTCCTTTCTGAAATAAGCCCCAGTGTGTCAACATGTGCTAGCTCCCATCATGGGGGATCAATGGACGTGTTTCAGGGGTGCAACATGATACATGAGGTGACAATCTCTTCTTCAGCTAACTATTATCTTGTGCTGTGGATCTGCTACACACACACAATGTTATTGTTGTTAATGTATGTAATGCATTAATGATAAAAATAATCATCCTTTTCAACTCCATGAATTAATTGCTTGGAGTCCCTAAAATGGCCTGATTTTGCCAAATTTTACAGCACAGTGGTGGTTATTTACTGAAGGCAAATCCACTTTGCACTACAAGTGCATTGCCAGTGCACTTGAAAGTGCACTGGCAGTGCACTTGTAGTGCAAAGTGAATTTGCCTTTAGTAAATAACCCCCATTGTCACTGTAACTACACCAACTTAACAAATAAACTGGTATTGAGCACTGAAATAAGAAACCACACATTGTTGAGTATAAAACATTTTACTCCACGCACATTCACATGTGTGTTATACATGGTTTTGGAACAAACCAACATCTTGGTGAATAACATGTATGTTTGACATAAATTTGCCTTTTTTGGGGCTAAAGAGGCATGTTTAAAAACATAACATACACATCCCCAACTCAGTAACTTACAAAGTTCAACTTTGCTAAAGTGAAGGCCATATGAAACATTAGTATGTCAAAACTGTGTTGATTTTGCCTTCATCAGAAAGCTCTAAAAGCCAGATTTTGAAGATGCACACAAATTGGGACTCAAAATTTGGATTTCCCTCATGATCCCATGCCTAAAATGTGTGTATTTTCCCTACATCTATTTTTCTAAAGCCACAAAACACACAGTGTGTCAAAATGTGCTATCTCCCATCATGTGATATCACTGTATGTGTTTTGTGGGTGCAACCCCTTCCTCCAAACTAAAGTAGGTGAGAGGAAGGGGTTGCACCCCTGAAACACGTCCATTGATCCCCCATGATGGGAGCTAGCACATGTTGACACACTGGGGCTTATTTCAGAAAGGACAATCCACTTTTCCCTACAAGTGCACTTGCATTGCCCCAGTGTGTCAACATGTGCTAGCTCCCATCATGGGGGATCAATGGACGTGTTTCGGGGGTGCAACCCCTTCCTCTCACCTACTTTAGTTTGGAGGAAGGGGTTGCACCCACAAAACGCATACAGTGATATCCCATGATGGGAGATAGCACATTTTGACACACTGTGTGTTTTGTGGCTTTAGCAAAATAGATGTAGGGAAAATACACACATTTTAGGCATGGGATCATGAGGGAAATCCAAATTTTGAGTCCCAATTTGTGTGCATCTTCAAAATTTGGCTTTTAGAGCTTTCTGATGAAGGCAAAATCAACACAGTTTTGACATACTAATGTTTCATATGTCTTTCACTTTAGCAAAGTCGAACTTTGTAAGTTACTGAGTTGGGTATGTGTATGTTATGTTTTTAAACATGCCTGTTTAGCCCCAAAAAAGGCAAATTTATGTCAAACATACATGTTATTCACCAAGATATTGGTTTGTTCCAAAACCATTTATAACACACATGTGAATGTGCGTGGAGTAAAATGTTTTATACTCAACAATGTGTGGCTTCTTATTTCAGTGCTCAATACCAGTTTATTTGTTAAGTTGGTGTAGTTACAGTGACAATGGGGGTTATTTACTAAAGGCAAATTCACTTTGCACTACAAGTGCACTTTTAGTGCACTTTCAAGTGCACTGGCAGTGCACTTGTAGTGCAAAGTGGATTTGCCTTCAGTAAATAACCACCACTGTGCTGTAAAATTTGGCAAAACCAGGCCATTTTAGGGACTCCAAGCAATTAATTCATGGAGTTGAAAAGGATGATTATTTTTATCATTAATGCATTACATACATTAACAACAATAACATTGTGTGTGTGTAGCAGACCCACAGCACAAGATAATAGTTAGCTGAAGAAGAGATTGTCACCTCATGTATCAAATAAGTTACGTTTGCACAATTGAAGAAAATGGCCAAAATTAAAAGGCCATTTGAGAACCTAGGAGACAGATAAGAAACACAAACAGTAATACAAATGAAATATGAGTTTAGTTTTTCAAAAAAATGTTATTAAACATCTGCAAGATTTTGTTGTAAATCAATTGCCCCACTACCCACGAAGTAATCAATATAGTTTTGCCTGACTTTGCTGGCGCTTTGGGGGGGGCAAGCCAGGATGGCCACTTTCGAGCGCCGTCATTGATGTAGGTTCTGCAGAAAAAGTTGGCCTCAGACGCAACTGAGGCCAGATAGCTGGCTGCATTCCTGCGAAGGTAGTTGTGCAGAATGCAGCAGCTCAACACAATGTGATTACATTTGTATTCGGCCAGGTTGATGATGTAATGAAAAGCCTGAACAGGCTGGCCATTATACCAAAGGCATTCTCAACCACTCTTCTGGCATGTGCCAGCCGGTAATTAAAAACACTCTGCTCTGGGATCATCTTCCTCATGGGGAATGGCCTCATCAGATGTTCCCCCAGAGCAAAGGCCTTATCCGGCACAAACACAAAATTGATGCTCGCAACATTCTCCTCTGGAGGTGGCAACCCCAAGGTGCCATTTTGTAGACGCCGGTAAAACTACGTCTGGGCGATCACTCCTTCATCAGAGTTATGGCCGTTCTTCCCTACGTCCAGGTAGATAAATTCATAATTGGCCGTCACCACCGCCAACATCACCATACTACTAAATCCCTTATAATTAAAGTAGTACGACCCCGAGTTGGGTGGTGGGACGATCCTGACATGCTTCCCATCGATAGCACCACCACAATTGGGAAAGTCCCACTGGTGGAGAAACTGGGAAGCCACAGTCTGCCATTCCTGTGGGTTGTAAGGAAACTGTGGATTCAAACAAACTGTGGAGTCAAACAAACAAGAATAAAAAAATTACTACTTTTGCACATAACATTGCAAGCAGATTAGACACAAACATTCTTGGCCAACATAAGTATATCATTTATTGAAATTAGTATTTAAAGACAAAAGTATAAGGTCAACTTATCAGATTCCTCACCCCCTCTGGTGGCCGTTTGGTAAAATGTTACGGGGTAGATGTTTTGGACAGGTAACCCTCTCCACTTCATTGAGAGCTGAATGCATAAATAATGTGTGTTACTTTGGCCAGCCAATCCTTACTTAAACTATTGGCAGCTCACTGGACAAGTAAGAAGTATCATAATACAAAAATATGAATACACACTATCCAAATTGAAGCACATTTTTACATTCTGCAATTACCTATCAAGATAATAGGAGAACAAAACTTTAAACAGTACCATTTGAAAGTATTCGGGTAGGCACTTGCACTACATGCTTTGGTGAATTCATCCATAAATATGAACACAAAAGAGGTAGGTATAGTGTGTATGGGTTTGGCAAAGTCAGCAGATAGAGTATTGGTATCGGTGGACTTAGCGGTTGTGGGGGAGGGAGGGTTCAAAATGAGTTTGCCCCCCTCCAAAAAAAGCCTTTTGCTCTCTGCCTGAATTTAAGGACAACAATAACATTTGGACACATTTTAGGGGGTGTTTAGGGTAAGCACTGCAATGGAGCTGACAAAATATATTGTTAAGTTACTAGGCTAGGTGTGTATGGGCCCAGGATAGCATGCTGGGGAGGTTAGTGAAGGCAAATATGCATGAAGGACAAAAAAGGAGCATTAAAAGCTTACGGCATACTTGAGGACAAAGGGGACATTCACAGCATATTACAATCATGGTAATTATGGAATGAACAAATGAATAGAATACATTAGCAAACATTAAATACATAGAATGTGATGTTAAAGGATAAAACTTACCCTAATATAGTCCTTCTGCAGGACTTGAATTATGGCAGAACAGGTCTCTGGAATAATGATTCCCAGAGCCTAGAGGGAGATCCCAGTTGTGAACTTCAGGTCCTGGAGACTTCTCCCTGTTGCCAAGAAAGGCAAGGTGGTGACGAGCCTTTGCTCGGGAGAGATGGCTTGTTGCATGCAGGTGTCCTGCTTCGTAATATAAGGGGACAGCAAAGCCAATAGACGGTGAAAGACGGGGTCCGTCATCCGGAGATAATTCATGAAATCATCAGGATTATACTCCTGGAGCTCCCGCAGCAAAGGCATATGACAGAATTGTTCACGATTAAGCAACCAATTCTTAGTCCAAGTACTCCTCCTCCCCTGTTCATGGACTGGACTTGGGTTAAAGCAATAACACCAAGCCCAACAATAGCACGATCTCTCCGACGAGCATGCAACATGGTTAGTTAATGAATGGCTGCTCAGAATGAACTGACAGAATGCATTGAAAATCAGAAAGGACCTGACAAGCATGACCTGAAAACCAGAAATGACCGGACAAGCACGCACTGAAAATCAGAAGCGAACTATAAATAGAATGCACTGAAAGACAGAAACAACCTGACAAGCATGCACTGAAGAACAGATACGAACCAACAAGCAAAACCTGAAAATCAGAAACAAACTGAAAAGCACAAGGCTGAAAATCGTCACTCACCAAACTTCTTCTAACACGAGATAAACATGAGATTGGAGCCCAAAGGGTGGTGCACGTCTATTTGACTTCCATTTTATTGGCTCGTTGTACGTCTTGTACGTCACTACGTTCATAATTGTTGGCCAACATTTGTGTGACTGTGTGTATGCAAGACATGTTGGAGCCAACACCCTTCGAACAAAATTCCATGGTTTTGTTGTCGGAAAGTCCGATCGTGTGTACGCAGCATTAGAGTAATGACAAGCAATACAATATTTGCAGGGAAAAAACCTTTCCCTGTAAAGAAGATGTATCCTCTAATACTCTATTAGCAACGGCTGATGTATTATCCCTTTATACCATCGTACAACACATCAAGCCTGTGATTCTACTAAATGGTTGTTGAGAGAATTTAGTACACTGTTGGGAAATCATACTATTCAATACAAAAAGGAGCTTGAAAAAATTGTCCATTTGGGAACGAAAAAGGAGATTTTAAACAAAAAAGAAGCCAAATACCTGATCCCTGAGTTCCAGTTATCTATACTATCCCCAAGATTCACAAAGACAAAGTGATCCACAAGGAAGACCTATCATAAATGGGATAGACTCATTCACATTTAGAATGGGACAATATCTAGATAACTTCATACAACTGGCAGTACAACAAAGAAAAGCTTACTTGACAGACACAAAACACGTACTCCAACTGCTTGAAACAATCCCAGTATTAGAAGAAGAACTCTATTAGCAATGGCTGATGTATCATTGCTTTATACTATCATACAACATCATCAAGTCTGTGATTCTACTAAATGGTTGTTGACAGAATTTAATACACTAGTTTGCAAACAAAGAAAATGTTTGATTAAATGTTTGAAGTACAATCACTTCTGGCATGATCAAGCGTACTATAAACAAACCACTGTTATAGCCATGGGTGCAAAATTTGCACCCAGCATTGCCAACGCCTTTATGGCACAGTGGGAGGAGAATGCAGTTTATAAAAATCCTCTGGTTGAATTAGCCTTCTACAAAAGATACATCGACGATGTACACTAGAGAAACTTTAGCCAATTTAGACAACAATGACACGAATATTAGACTTACGTGGAACATCAATGAGAAACATATAAACCTTTTGAACTTAGATATACTTGTAGGAAATAAATTATTTACCAAAACCCATTTCAAGGACATAGATGCCAATAGTTATCTATCTATGAATAGCTGCCATTTTAAACCGTGGCTATATAATATCCCAATTGGTCAACTCATAAGGATTAGGAGGAATTGCACAAAAGAAGAGGACTTCATGACTCAGGCAACATTTATAGGAAACAGGTTTAAAGATAAAGGATACACGGATGGATTTGTACAGAACCAAATCGACCTTGTGAGCAAAATGGATAGGACATCAATGCTACAAAATAAAAGCAAGTCCCAACACAACTTGGAAGCCCCTTGCCTAATTTTGGATTACAATATCCAACATAAGGAAATAGAAAAGCTGGTAAAAAAAAACACTGGCATATACTGAAGAGCGATAGACACCTCAATAGCATTCTTCCGGAGAAACCCAACATAGTCTATAAGAGAGCACCAACTCTTATGCCCTGTACACACGGTCGGATTTTCCGACGGAAAAAGTGCGATCGGATTGTGTTGTCAGGAATTCCGATTGTGTGTGGGCTCCATCGGATTTTTTCCATCGGAATTTCCGACACACAAAGTTTGAGAGCAGGCTATAAAATTTTCCGCCGTCAAACCAACACCTTGGCACAAACGCTCTCAGACATCAGCATAAGGATAGTATTCAGTAGGGATGAGCCGAACACCCCCCCAGTTCGGTTGGCACCAGAACTTGCGAACAGGCAAAAAATTTGTTCGAACACGCGAACACCGTTAAAGTCTATGGGACACGAACATGAATAATCAAAAGTGCTAATATTAAAGGCTTATATGCAAGTTATTGTCATAAAAAGTGTTTGGGGACCTGGGTCCTGCCCCAGGGGACATGGATCAATGCAAAAAAAAGTTTTAAAAATGGCCATTTTTTCGGGAGCAGTGATTTTAATAATGCTTAAAGTGAAACAATAAAAGTGTAATATTCCTTTAAATTTCGTACCTGGGGAGTGTCTATAGTATGCCTGTAAAGGGGCGCATGTTTCCCATGTTTAGAACAGTCTGCCAGCAAAATGACATTTCAAAGGAAAAAAAGTCATTTAAAACTACTCTCGGCTATTAATGAATTGCTGGTCCGACAATACACATAAAAGTTCATTGATAAAGACGGCATGGGAATTCCCCACAGGGGAACCCCGAACCAAAATTTAAAAAAAAATGACGTGGGGTGTCCCCTTAAATTCCATAACAGGCCCTTCAGGTCTGGTATGGATACTAAGGGGAACCCCAGCCAAAATTTAAAAAAAAAAAGGCTTGGGGTCCCCCTAAAAATCCATACCAGACCCTTATCTGAGCACGCAACCTGGCAGGCCGCAGGCCCTCCCCCGGTGTGAAATTCTAAGGGGGTACAAAAGAGAGTTTTTGACAATTCCTTTATTTAAATTCTTCTTTGCTCTTTCTTCTATCTTCTCTCTTCCTTTGGTTTCTTCCTCCATCTTCTTCTTCTGGTTCTTCCTCCAGTGTTCTCATCCTGCATCTTCATCCGCGGCATCTTCTTATCTTCTTCTCCTCGGGCCGCTCCGCATCCATGATGGCACGGAGGGAGGCTCCCGCTGTGTGATGCTTCTCCTCTTCTGACGGTTCTTAAATAATGGGGGGCAGAGACTCCCAGTGACCCCGCCCCCTCTAATGCATGGGGACTTGATGGGACTTCCCTGTGGCATTCCCCGTGATGTCAGAAGGGGCGGGGTTACGTAACGGGTGACCCCACCCCCCGTTATTTAAGAACTGTCAGAAGAGGAGAAGCATCACACAGCGGGAGCCTCCCTCCATGCCATCATGGATGCGGAGCGGCCCGAGGAGAAGAAGATAAGAAGATGCCGTGGATGAAGATGCAGGACGAGAACACCGGAGGAAGAACCAGAAGAACCAGAAGAAGAAGATGGAGGAAGAAACCAAAGGAAGAGAGGAGATAGAAGAAAAAAGAAAGAAGAAGCATTTAAATAAAGGAACTGTCTCTTGTCATTTTTAACATTTTTGACCATTTTTTTGTGAAATGGTAGGGGTACTTTTGTACCCCCTTACCATTTCACACAGGGTAGAAGGCCAGGATCTGGGGGTCCCCTTGTTAAAGGGGGCTTCCAGATTCCGATAAGCCCCCCTCCCACAGACCCCCACAACCACCGGGCAAGGGTTGTGGGGATGAGGCCCTTGTCCCCATCAACATGGGGACAAGGTGTTTTGGGGGCTACCCCAAAGCACCCTCCCAATGTTGAGGGCATGTGGCCTTTTACGGTTCAGGAGGGGGGGTGCTCTCTCGTCCCCCCTCTTTTCCTGCGGCCTGCCAGGTTGCGTGCTCGGATAAGGGTCTGGTATGGATTTTTAGGGGGACCCCACGCCATTTTTAAAAAAAATTTTGGCGCAGGGTTCCCCCTAAAATCCATACCAGACCTGAAGGGTCTGGTATAGATTTTGAGGGGGACCCCACGCCATTTTTTTTTTGAACTTTGGCCGGGGTTCCCCTTAATATCCATACCAGACCTGAAGGGCCTGTTATGGAATTTAGGGGGACCCCCACGTCATTTTTTTAAAATTGTGGTTCGGGGTTCCCCCGTGGGGAGTTCCCATGCCGTTTTTATCAATGAACTTTTATGTGTATTGTTGGACCGGCAATTCATTAATAGCCACGAGTAGTTTTAAATTACTTTTTTTCCTTTGAATTGTCATTTTGCTGTCAGACTGTTCTAAACATGGGAAACATGCGCCCCTTTACAGGCATACTATAGACACCCCCCAGGTACGAAATTTAAAGGAATATTACACTTTTATTGTTTCACTTTAAACATTATTAAAATCACTGCTCCTGAAAAAAACAGCCATTTTTAAAACTTTTTTTGCATTGATCCTTGTCCCCTGGGGCAGGACCCAGGTCCCCGAACACTTTTTATGACAATAACTTGCATATAAGCCTTTAAAATTAGCACTTTTGATTTCTCCCATAGACTTTTAAAGGGTGTTCCGCGGTTTTTGAGTTGGCCGCGAACACCCCAAATTGTTTGCTGTTCGGCGAACGGGCGAACAGCCAATGTTCGAGTCGAACATGAGTTTGACTCGAACCCGAAGCTCATCCATAGTATTCAGACATCAACATGAGGATAGTATTCCAATAGGAGCCAGAGACTCAGTATTCATAAACCAGGTAAAAATAGATGGAAAGAAAAAGAATAGCATGATAATGTTTAACAAAAGGGTTTATTAAATAAGAGTGTGAACACAGATGTTAAAAGGTCATCACAGGCTAAGGTGTTGGTTTTACTCGAGATCCGTTGTGCCTGCTCAGCTAGATGTATCCCTCAAGCCAGATGATTTTAAAACTTATATGACTTGGGTGGTATAAGCCTCTTCAAGTCATCAACATCTGGTAAGCCTCCCTCTGTTCACTGGTGGTGGCTCATTCACTATATTAGTCCTTTTGGGGTGTCGACATCTGAAGAATACCTGTTCAAGTGTGTTTTTGATCATTATTTTCCATCATTGGACTTTGCCAATTACAGACATACTTGCCAGTTGTATTTTGGACTTTGCCCTCTATAATGATGTTTCTTGTCTGAATACCAGATTTGTCTCTATTTACATTTTTTCATTTGTTTTATTGTGGTCATATCACTTTATCTTATTTTGTCACATTTTTTATTCAGGATGTTATTTTTGATTTATACATGTCATATTGGCATTTAAACATTGTATATACATTTTTAGCACTTTGAGATATCTTTAGCACTTACATTGTGGAGACCCACTCCACAAGTATAACACTACTTTTAATGGTCACATTTTAAGTATATTAGATATATTTTTAAACAGCGCTACACAATTTTTATACATACACATATTGCTTTTGGTCTATAGCTGTGTTGGCTGCTGTTTTTTCCTTCATTTCCGCATAGTGCTGTATTTCTTCTTTCTTATTTTATTGGTTCTTGGGCAGGTACCCTGGCTTACAGGACGTCCTGAGGCAGGCCAGGAAAGTCTGTGTGCTTTTCCGCAGGTCATATAATGCCAGTGCTCGGCTGGCTGACTTCCAAAAGGAATTTAACATGCCCAAGAACTGCCTAATCTGTGACATGCCCACCAGGGGGAATTTAACGTTGGCCATGCTACTATGGCACCTGGACAGGGTCAGGGGAGCTTGTTTTTTTCCCCAGGCCAGTGGGCTATGATCAGGGATGCATGCACTGTCCTGTCACCATTTGAGGAGGCCACAAGGATGGTGAGCAGTGACAGTGCATGCATCAGTGACACTGTCCCTCTTGTCCACCTGTTGGAGCACACGTTGCACACTTGAGGCAGAACAGAGGGAGGAAGAGGAGGACTTCCTTACCTCTCAAGGCCCCCTTTATCCAGACAGTGTTCCTGCGTGCCCGCCGATCACACAGGAAGAGGACGAGGAGGATTGTGTCAGCATGGAGGTGGAGCCTGGCACTCAGCATCAGCAGCAGTCTTCAAGGGATTATTTACAGTCCGAAGAAACCCATGGACTTGTATGTGGCTGGGAGGAGGTGGCTGTGGATCATGTCGTCCTTAGTGACTTAGAGGACTCTGGACCGAATGCCTCAGCAAACCTACACTGCATGGCCTCCCTGATCCTGCAAAGCCTGTGGAAGGATCCTCGTATTTTTGGTATCAAGGGGAGGGATCATTACTGGCTTGCAACCCTCCTTGATCCACATTACAAGGGTATGGTTGCGGACCTTATCTTGCCATTGCAGAGGGATCAGAGGATGAAACATCTTCGGGAGGCCTTGCAGAAAGGTTTTTGCAACGCGTTTCCAGAGCCTGAGAAGTTACAATTTCCTGGTCCTCCTGGACAACGTGTTGCTGAGGCTTCGGTCAGTCACAGAAGGAGCGGTGGAGAAGGTGGCCATCTGACCAATGTGTTCAGACAATTTTTTAGTCCACAGCCCCAAGGTCTGATCGATTCCAGCAACCATCGCCAGCGTCTGATTCACATGGTGCAGGAATACCTAGGGGCAAGATCAGACTTGGACACCTTTCCCACCAAAAATCCTCTGGGTTACTGGGTCTTGAGGATGGATCACTGGCCAGAGCTTGCACAGTATGCAATTGAGCTACTGGACTGCCCTGCATCCAGCGTTCTTTCATAATGCACATTCAGTGCTGCTGGAGGCTTTGTAACCGATCACAGGGTGTGCCTGTCCACCGAATCGGTCGATCGGCTGACCTTCATAAAAATGAATCAGTCTTGGATCACCAGCTACCAAGCACCTGATGCTGATGTAACCGATTGATTTTTTTTTAATGTGAGATCCCTTCAAGACTGCCTATGCTGATGCTGAGTGACTATCCTGTTATGCTGAGTGACAATCCTCTTCCTTCTCAATTTTCATGCTGATAGCTTGTAAGAACATTTTTGGTTCTGGGCACCGCCACCAGTGGCCAAGGCCCAATTTTTCTGCCCCTGTTTAACAGGGGCGTGTAATTACAATTTTTGATGCAATACTTTGCAGCAGGGCTCATTCCTGCGCTCCAACTATAGTATCTGTGAGGGGTTGCAGTATTGTAGCACCAGCACCAGTGCCCAAGGCCCAATTTTTCAGCCCCTGTTTAACAGGGGCGTATAATTAAAATTTTTGATGCAATACTTTGCAGCAGGGCTCATTCCTGCGCTCCAACTATAGCATCTGTGAGGGGTTGCAGTGTTGTGGCAGCAGTGGCTAAGGCCCAATTTTTTCTGCCCCTGTTTAACAGGGGCGTGTAATTACAATTTTTGATGCAATACTTTGCAGCAGGGCTCATTCCTGCGCTCCAACTAGAGTATCTGTGAGGGGTTGCAGTGTTGTGGCAGCAGCACCAGTGCCCAAGGCCCAAATTTTCAGCCCCTGTTTATCAGGGGCATATAATTACAATTTTTGATGCAATACTTTGCAGCAGGGCTCATTCCTGCGCTCCAACGATAGCATCTGTGAGGGGTTGCAGTGTTGTGGCACCAGTGCCTAAGGCCCAATCTTTCTGTCCCTGTTCAACAGGTGCATGCAATTACAATTCTTGATCTAATATTTCACAGCAGGGCCCATTCCTGCACCCACCAAGAGTAACTGTGAGGGCTTACAGTGTTGTGGCACCAGCACCACCACCACCAAAGTCCCAATTTTTCTACTACTGTTCAACAATGGCATGTAATTACAATTCTTGATCTAATATTTCACAGCAGGGCCCGTTCCTGCACCCACCAAGAGTAACTGTGAGGGCTTACAGTGTTGTGGCAACACCAACACCTAATGCCCCAATTTCTGCAGAGTATATAGGGCAGGCCCCTACTTTCAAACATCCAACTTACAAACGACTCCTACTTGCAAACGGAAGGAGACGACAGGAAGTGAGATGAAATCTACCTATCTAGGAAGGGAAATTCTCTCCTGTAAGAGTTAATATAGGAAAAACGTGTCTCCTCTTCACTGATGCTTTATCACCAATCCTTGTTTCACTAAAACCCACAAATTTTCAAAAAACATTTGTCATTGTGACAGAAAGTGAGGTGAAATCTTCTGAAGAGGTGCACAGACAGCAAAACAAATGTTACAGGGGTGATAACCCTTCCCTATGTTTTTCAAAAAGCTTAAAAATATATTTTTTGGCTGGAGCTACACTTTAAAAATGTACCAGTTCAAAATTACAAACAGATTCTACTTAACAACAAACCTACAGTCCCTGTCTTGTTTGCACCGTCTGTATACTGCTGTTCAGAGTATATAGGGCCTGGGGGCCCCACGCCTTTCCTTTTTTTAAATTTGGGTGCAGGGTTCCCCTTAATATCCATACAAGACCCAAAGGGCCTGGTAATGGACTGGGGGGAGTACCCATGCCGTTTGTCTCATTGATTTTCATCCATATTGCCAGGACCCGACATTACATTAAAGCCGCAAGCAGTTTTAAATGACTTTTATTCCTTTACAAATGTCATTTTGTGCAGGGATTGTTCTAAGCATGGGAAACACACGTCACTTTACAGGTATACTATAGACACCCCCCAGGTAGGATATTTAAAGGAATATTTCACTTTTTTTTCACTTTAAGCATCATCAAAATCACTGCTCCTGAAAAAACGGTTGTTTTTAAAACTTTTTTTTTGCATTGATACATGTCCCCTGGGGCAGGATCTGGGTACCCAAACCCTTTTCAGGACAATAACTTGCATATTAGCCTTTAAAATTAGCAATTTTGATTTTGAAAGTTCGAGTCCCATAGACTTTAATGGGGTTCTAAAGTTCACGTGCACTTTCGGTCCGTTCGCAGGTTCTGCTGCGAACCGGGGGGGTGTTCAGCTCATCCCTAGTTCCCGACAGTAGGCGAAGGCCATGAATTCAGAAGATGCAGTCAATCCACTTGTTGGTAATATTTTTTTAAATTGGATGAGCAGGATCACCGCATGAATCAGTTTGCCATGGCGTTACAAACGCTCCTGAGTCGCACGGCTCACCTGGAATCTTGATATCTTTGCTTTCTGAGAGAACATTGGCCTGGGCAAACCCTCTATGGGAGATTCAAAAACCTGTTGTCTTGAGTTACCCTGAGTTTGTGGCTTCTTTTAAAAGGATATTTGAAATTCCTGCACGCTCCTCTTCTGCTGCCAAGTGCCTCATGTCCATCTAACAGAGTACGAGAACTGTTGCCGATTACGCCATTGAATTCCGTAATCTGGCAGCAGAGGTTGCTTGGAACAATGAGGCCCTTGTGGCTGCTTTTTCTCATGGTCTCTCGGATACCATCAAGGATGAGATAGCAGGCTGAGATATACCCACTGAGCTGGAGAAGCTGATCACGTTTGCCATCCTCATTGACGCCAGACTCAGAGAAAGACTCCCTTTTAAGAAGCGCTTGCGGAAGCCTCCTGTACATTTGTCTCTGAACTTTTCAGTCCCACCCTTGCCTTCCTCACCTCCCATGCCTCCTGGTACTGAGTCGGTCTGTGAAGATGAACCCATGCACTTGGGCTTCACATGTCTCTCTACGGATGAGAGAACCCTTAGGAGGAGGAAGAGATTGTGCCTTTATTGTTGTCAGTAATAGTACTCACCGAGGCCGAGATGCCGAGAGTGGTTCACCCTTGCGACTAAGCGCAGTCCGCACCCTGGAGGTGATACAGGGAGTGAATGACACAAAGAGGCACAGGCTACCCCGATGGACTGTAGGTATCTTGCATGAAGGTCCTTGCAGATAGTAGCTGCTGTGCAGATGATGGTGGGCAGGAGTATAGGCTGGAACACAAAAGGAAGTTAGTCCAGAACCAGGCTGGGGGTCAAACACAAGAACAATAACTTTACACTGCAGGTTTTGAAGAAGAGTGTCTAGGAGACACGAATAGTCCAGGTACAGGCAGGGGGTCAGGCAAGGAGACAGGAGACAGTCCAAGTAACAGGCCGACGTATAAACACAGGAGACTGATGGAAATCCATTTAAACAAGCCGAGGTCAAGGTTAGGAGAAGAGCAGAGGAATCCAATAACAATCCGGTAGTCACAATAGGTAGTCAGGCATGAGTAAAGGAAACAGGATCAAATCACACAGGAAGCTGAGACAAACCAGCAATTTGTTTGATCCTCTGAGTGCCTTTTATAAGCCGCCCAAAGGATCACATTGGGTGTGCGCTAGTGCGCGTGTGCGAGTGCCGGACCGCGAACGCGCATGCGCCGGAATGCCATTCTGCCGCGCATGCGCACACGAATACGGCCAGAATGGCAGGAAGAAACATTCTTCTGACAGTGCCCCCCCCAGGGGTGGCCTCTGGACACCCAAGGTAGACATCAACTCCGGGTGTTCTTGATGAAATGCCTGAATCAAACGCGGGGATTTCCGGATGGTTCCCAAGAATTATCTTCAGGGGGATACCCCCTCCATTTGATTAGGTATTGGAGCTGCCTACCTTTCTTCCTGCAACTTAGAATTTTTTCCACCTCAAATTCATTTTCTCCGTCAATCATGACTGGTGGAGGTGGTGGTTCCTCCCAGTCAGAAAAAGGACTGGGAACAACAGGTTTTAAGAGAGATGCATGGAAGACTGGATGCACTTTGTAAGAGTCAGGTAGAGCTAGTTCAAAGGCCACAGGATTGATTGCCCTCTTGATTTTGAAGGGACCTATAAATTTTGGCCCTAACTTCCGTGAGGGGATTGGCAGTCTGAGGTTGATGGCTGATAGCCACACTTCTTTGCCTACTTTAAAGGCTGGATTCTCCTTCCTTCCTTTATTATAGTGTTTGTTATAATCTTCCTGGGCTTTTTGCATAGCCTCTTGGATCTTTTGAAAATTCAGCTGGATGGCAGCTACCCTATCCTGTACAGCAGGGACAGCTAACTCCGGAATGGAAACTGGGAGGAAAGAGGGGTGAAATCCAAAATTCGACCAAAAGGGTGTTTTGATTGGTGGTGGAATGGATGGAGTTATTATATGCGAATTCAGCATACAGTAGGAGAGTGGACCACTCGTCTTGGGAGTCAGAACAGAAACATCGGAGGTATTGTTCCAGGGTTTGATTCGTTCTCTCCGTCTGGCCGTTGCTTTGAGGGTGATAAGCGGAAGAAAGGCAGATCTTTATTTCTAAGGATTTACATAATTCTCTCCAAAACCTGGAAGTGAATTGGACACCCCTATCTGAGGTGATGCTCACAGGGGTACCATGAAGCCTGATGATTTCCTTGAAAAATACACTAGCTGTAGCAGAGGCAGAGGGGGTACCCACCATGGGCAGGAAATGCGCCATCTTGGAAAGCCGGTCAATGATGACAAGGATAGTAGTAAATCCCCCTGAGGGAGGCAAGTTCACAATAAAATCCATAGAGATTTCTGCCCATGGTCGTTCAGGAATAGACAAAGGTTTAAGCAGGCCCCAAAATTTTGTATTTCGACCCTTACTGCGCTGGCATGGGATGCAGGAAGAAACGTAGTTCTTTCAGTCCTGTCTCCAGCCCGGCCACCAAAAAGAACGTGAGATAAGTTCCATGGTCTTTTGTGACCCAAAGTGACCTGCCAGTTTGTGATCATGGAAAGTCTGTAATGTTAGAAGCCTTGATTCTAGCGGGACAAAGATTTTTCCGTGGGACCAGAATAGGTCATTGTGTTTCTCCAAGGAAGATATGTCAGGTTTGGAGCATTGACTGATGCTGATTTAATTGCGGATATCAGGTCCACTTGGGTGACCAGAAGGAAGTTTTGTGGGGACAAGATGGTACTGGGTTCAGTTACCTGAGAGGTTTCATGGAACATCCGGGAGAGTGCGTCCGCTTTTCCATTTTTAGAACCAGGTCTATAAGAAATATGAAAACTGAATCTGGAAAAGAAGAGGGCCCATCGAGCTTGTCTGGGTTTGAGGCGTTTTGCTGTTCTGAGATATTCCAAATTTTTGTGGTCAGTGAATATCATGACAGGATGAGATGCCCCTTCAAGTAAATATCTCCACTCCTCCAAGGCAAACTTGATGGGCAGTAACTCCCTATCGCCCACGTCGTAATTCTTTTCAGGTAAACTTAATTTCTGAGATGCGAAAGCTACAGGGTGCAGGAGTGCTTTGGGACCCTGTCTTTGAGAAAGGATGGCCCCAGTAGCAGTTTCTGAAGCATCAACCTCTAGTATGAAAGGTAGAGCTGGGTCCGGATGTCGTAAGACTGGTGCAGATGAAAATAGTGCCTTTAATTTTAAGAAAGCTTCCTGGGCTTCTGAGGACCATTGAAAATGATTATGCTGGCGAGTAAGTTGGGTAATGGGAGTCACGATAGCTGAAAAAACGGCGATGAAACTTCGGTATAGATTTGAAAATCCTAAGAATCATCGTAACCTTTTTCTATCTACAGGAGCTGGCCACTCCTGAATTGCCTTGACCATCTCTGGATCCATTGCAACACTGTCAGTGAAAATAATGAACCCCAAGAATTATACAGTTGTTTTTTGGAATTCGCATTTTTTGGCTTTAAGGTATAATTTGTGTTTCCTGAGAATTGACAGGACCAGTTTGACCTGTACCCGGTGAAGTTCCATGGTGGCTGAAAAAATGAGAATGTCATCTAGGTAAACAACTAGGAAGTTGTCGAGGTATTCACAAAAAATGTAGTTCACTAGGTGCTGGAAAGTGGCCGGAGCATTACAGAGCTCGAACGGCATTACCAGGTACTCGTAATGCCCAAACCTGGATCTGAAAGCGGTTTTCCATTCATCGCCTGCTCGAATCCGGATCAGGTTGTAGGCCCCGCGAAGGTCTAGCTTGGAAAAGATTCGGGCAGAACGGAAACGTTGGAATAGTTCCGGAATGAGAGGAAGTGGGTACCGGTTTTTAATGGTGATCTTGTTTAATTCCCTGTAATCAATGCAGGGTCTGAGGGATCCATCCTTTTTCTCTACAAAGAAAATACCGGCTCCAGCCGGTGACGAGGAGGAACGGATAAACGCTTTCTCAAGATTTTCGTCAATATATGACTTGAGGGCCTTCAGTTCTGTTTTGGACAAGGGAAAAATGCGGCCAAAAGGGATTTCAGAGCCAGGCAAAATGTCTATAGGGCAGTCATAAGGCCGATGAGGTGGTAGATGGTCGGCCTGTTGTTTGTCAAAAACATCTTTAAACTCCAGGTAAACTGAGGGCACATGTTGAAGATTATCAGATATTGGTGTAATGGTTGAGCAGGAGGCTGGAGCTGGGAGGAGGCAGTGTTGGGAACAGTATTGTGATGAAAAAAGGACTTCTTTCTTGTTCCAATCAATTTGAGGTTCATGAGCCTGCAGCCAAGGGAGCCCCAGGATGATGGGGAACATGGGAGAAGAGATTATGTCGAAGCGTAGGTACTCCTGATGGCCGGAGTCCGTGGATCCTGAGTAATCAGTCCAGAACGGGGAAGAGACCCATCAGCCAGGTGTACCTGAAGGCTTTGGCTTTTAGTTGTCAGAGGAATGTGTAAACTGGCAGCTAGTGAGGCATCCATGAAGCAGCTACATGCTCCGGAATCAACTATAGCGGGTAGGCGAGCTTCCTTTCCCGGTAGCTGTAAGGAGACAAAGAGAGTAACATAAATCTGTGAAAAACCGGAGACTTGGTAGTTAATGGCAGGTTGAGGGTAGGACTTACTAGGTCTCACAGGGCAGGAATGGAGGAAATGCCCTGAGCCCCCACAGTAGAGGCACAGATTGGCCTGATGCCTACGTAGTCTTTCTTCCGGGGTGAGAGGAGCACGGACCAGCCCTAGTTGCATTGGTTCAACCTCAGGAGTGGTAGAGACTGGAGGAGCCGAGTAGGATGGATGGATGGGAGATGGTTTTGGAAGCATCCAACTAGGACGAGGGACCTGGAAGCATTTTGAACGCCACTCACGCATGCGACGATCCAGTTTGGTTGTTACTTGGATTAGGTCTTCCAGAGAATCAGGGGTCTCAATCCTGGCCAGCTCGTCCTTTAGAGTTTCAGACAGTCCCTGACGGAACTGGTACTTAAGGGCAGGTTCATTCCAGCCGGTATCAGCCGAGCTCTTCCGAAACTCAACAATATAGTTCTCTACCGGCCTCCGCCCTTGGCACAAGTTATGCAACGTAGCCTCGGCTGTGGCTGTGCACTGAGGGTCATCATATAACTGTGCCATACCCTTGAAAAAGGTATCTACTGCGTTCAGCATGGGGTTCCTCTGTTCCATTAAACTATGAGCCCAAGCTTGAGGTTCGTCAGCCAGGAGGGAGATGATGAAGCCAACCTTTACCACTTCGGTAGAAAAAGTCCTGGGTTGCAGAGCTAAATACAAGGAACAAGCATTTTTAAAAGCTCTGAACTTCTTACGGTTGCCAGAAAATCGCTCTGGTACGGGAACCCTAGGCTCCGGGGAGGCCATAATCACTGTAGGGCTGGCTGATATCTGAGGAGAGGAGACCCCACTGGGAAGTGCAGAGACAGCAGCCGCTGAAGGAGGTGGTCCGGAGAGTTGCTGAAGGCAACCATCAATTTGTGCATAGCCATCCTGCGACTTTTGGACTGCTTCGGTAAGTGCCGAGACTTGTGACACAGGATTTCCAATGGGGAACGCGCTCTGTCGGCCTCTGACATGGCTGGTTTGTACTGTCAGTAATAGTACTCACCGAGGCCAAGATGCCGAGTCCGCCCCCTGGAGGTGATACAGGGAGTGAATGGCACAAAGAGGCACAGGTTACCCCGATGGACCGTAGGTATCTTGCGTGAAGGTCCTTGTAGATAGGAGCCGCTGTGCAGATGCTGGTGGGCAGGAGTACAGGCTGGAACACAAAAGGAAGATAGTCCAGAACCAGGCTGGGGGTCAAACACAGGAACAATAACTTTACACTGCAGGTTTTGAAGAAGAGTGTCTAGGAGACATGGATAGTCCAGGTACAGGCAGGGGGTCAGGCAAGGAGACAGGAGACAGTTCAAGTAATGCCCCGTACACACGGTCGGATTTTCCGATGGAAAATGTGTGATAGGACCTTGTTGTCAGAAATTCCGACCCTGTGTAGGCTCCATCACACATTTTCCATCAGATTTTCCGACACACAAAGTTTGAGAGCAGGATATAAAATTTTCCGACAACAAAATTCGTTGTCGGAAATTCCGATCGTGTGTACACAAATCCGACGGACAAAGTGCATGCTCAGAATAAATAAAGAGATGAAAGCTATTGGCCACTGCCCCGTTTATAGTCCCGACGTACGTGTTTTACGTCACTGCGTTTAGAACGATCGGATTTTCCGACAACTTTGTGTGACCATGTGTATGCAAGACAAGTTTGAGCCAACATCCGGCAGAAAAAATCCTAGGATTTTGTTGTCGGAATGTCCGAACAAAGTCCGACCGTGTGTACGGGGCATAACAGGCTGAGGGTCAAACACAGGAGACTGGTGGAAATCCGTTTAAACAAGCCGAGGTCAAATTTAGGAGAAGAGCAGAGGAATCCAATAACAATCCAGGTCACAATAGGTAGTCAGGCACGAGTACAGGAAACAGGATCAAATCACACAGGAAGCTGAGACAAACCAGCAATTTGTTTGATCCTCTGAGCGCCTTTTATAGGCCGCCCAAAGGATCATGTTGGGTGTGCGCTAGTGCGCATGTGCGAGCGCCGGACCGCGAACGCGCATGGGCCTGATCGCCGTTCCACCGCGCATGCGCGCCAGAATACGGCCAGAATGGTCACATCTCTAGAGACGCTCTCCTGTGTTCCTGTTAAAGACTTGCTTGGCTGTCATTCCTTCTGGCTCCAGATCCTGCTTGCTGTTCTACTACGCTCATCACTGACTCCCTGACGTTTTGGCTTGTCTGACTATCCATTCCGGTTCCTGAACTCTGGCTATGTTTTGACTACATTTACTTGGTTTGCCTTTTGTTATTATTATTAAAGTGTGCTTTAACTGTACTTCTGTCTCAGTCTGATTCATGGTTTCTGAAATTTTCCCTCTGCACTACTTGGTGATATTTTTTTGTTTGTGTATATATTTTGTTTTTTTCGTAATTTGATTAGGTTTATTCATTCTTAACTATGCCTTATACGTTTTTTCAGACCCTTACCTTTTCTGGCCTTTTACTCATTAATGACATCAGGACATTTACGAGAGTAAATGGTGTTTGGTCACAGAGCCATATATATTTTTATGGTATGTTTTTATTTATTTTTTATTTTTATTTTATTTTGTATAATCAGCAGGTGGCCATTACGAATATTTAGATAGGAGACACTACTATAGGGCCTACCTTTCTTCTCCTTTTTTATACAATATAGGCTATATATACTACACTGCTCTTTTTATCAAATCAAGAAAATGGCCGCTATGTCATTGGATCCATTGGGGGTTATTTACGAAAGGCAAATCCACTTTGCACTGCAAGTGCACTTGAAAGTCCACTGAAAGTGCACTTGATAGTGCAGTCGCTCTAAATCTAAGGGGTAGATCTGAAATGAGTGGAAGCTCTGCTGATTTTATCATCCAATCATGTGCAAGCTAAAATGCTGTTTTTTAATTTTCTTGCATGTCCCCCTCAGATCTACAGTGACTTTACTTCCAAGTGCACTTTTAGTGCACTTTGAAGTGCACTTGCAGTGCAAAGTGGATTTTCCTTTAGTAAATAACCCCCATTGTGTTCATGAAAATGGCCACCAATCAACTTCCTGTTACCGCATATAAATATGATCATTTGAGATCCAATCCAGTTTCCTTGATGAAGTCACGTGATGTAACCCATAGGACATGGCCGGAAGTTAAGAGCGGACCGAAAGTGATGTAAGAGGTGTCTGTAACGCCATTCTTGCACTTTACATGTGCTTTTAAACATTATCTATATAAGATTCCATTTGCGTTTTTAATAAATCTTTGGTTGTTTAAACATTTTACACTATGGGAGGCATTTATTTTATTCTCACTTGGTACCCGTAAACTTGAGTGACACATCAAGACCTGGTAATTGGGAACCTGGAAGTGGAAGCCCGCCAACACCATAGATACCTATAAGGCTGATTCACCATTTCAGGTGGTGAGAGTTCTGTGGGCACTAAGCAAATCTGTGAAGTCACGGGAACACTGTTTGCACAAAAACGTAATTAGAAGGACTGTCTTATAGACACTTGGAAGAACTCTTTGAACTCTTTGGACTGTAGTTCAACCACATCAAGCACGTCACTGTTATTTGATATTTTTATTTTTTCATAATTATTTACATTGGTTATTAAGAAATTGCACTGATGATTTTATATTTACATTTATCTATGTGCACTGTGTACACTATAGGTCTAGCACTTGGTAGCGTGAGGGACCACACTCTTTAGAGCCTTAGATCTCACCCTGCCATAGGTGTGTGCAGCCTATTGCATTAGGGTGTGCACCCCAAAGATCAAACACACATGCCTGTGTGTGTATGCGTGTGTGTATGTACATATGTATATACTGTATGACACACACTGTTATAAATAAATGTAAGAAACATTTTAAAATGTTTTAAAACATCGACGGTGTCATTGTGCGAATAGGGCAGTGTAAATTGTCAGTAGAGCAGGGGATGTGTGAGTAGGGTAGAGGTTGGTGTCAGTCAATAGAGCAAAAAATGGAGTCAGTAGTAAAAACATAAGTTAAAAAAAGCTTTAATCAGTGCAAACCAATGAATCAATATAAAATCTATATGCAAAAAAGTGAATGTTCAAATTGCTGCTGTCACCAAAAAATTTTCTCACTGGGGGAGCCGTGGCTAGCCAGTGGAGAAGATGGTTGTATGCTAATACATCTCCACAGAATCCTGGGCTATGGCGGGGAAATATAGTGACCTGAGCCTCGTTTCACAGCGCCGATCACTGGACCTACAGCGGACTCTCCTCCTGATGCCTTCCCGCAAAAGGAAAGAGCCCACGAGACCCAGGAAGATGACAGACTTTCTGATACAGCCGCACCATCTCCATGCCCAAGATGGCACCTGCAGACATGAAGGAGAGTCACTCAGCTCCTGCACACAGCGTGGACTAGATGCGAGGCAAGGCTCCAGCCGCAACTACAGCAACAAGCAACAGGGACAAGGTCAGTACCCACCGCCTCCCTCTGCCTCATCCAGCCCAGCTAAAAGCAGACAAAAAACATCATCGGCCTCTGCAGATACATCAGACATTAGTGGCTTTAACTCCTCCCTAGACGATACCAGGGAACTACAAGAATCCATCTTTGACTTCCCTACACAAAATCAGCCAGTCATGGACATGACTCTTAAGGACATGCTGGTGTCACTGCGCTCCACCTTACATGCTGACATACTATCAATCACACAGCAATTTAAATCAGAGGTGGCAGCAGTTAACACCAGAGTCTCTCACATTGAGTCTAAGATGGGCGAATTCCACCTTTAACGACCTGGTAGAAGCCCACAACAACAGGGATGATGAACTTATTTCTATTAAATCAAAATTGGCTGATTTAGAGGACAGATCTAGACGTAACAATGTCAAAATTCGGGGCATCCCCGAATCGGTCAAGCCTGTAGATCTGAAAGATTACTTTCTAAACCTCATGAAAGCTGCACTTCCAGATGCGCCCCTGGAGGACCTAGTCATTGACCGAATCCATCGCCTTCCGAGGCCCAGAAACATCCCAGAACACCTCCCCAGGGATACTATAGTTCGGATCCACTTTTACCACATTAAGGGCCAGTTCATGATGACAGTTAGAAGTCGTGAAAATCTGCCCCAAGATCTACAAGAGCTGTCTTTTTTTGCAGATCTTTCTGCTTTTACTATGCAGCAGCGCAGACAGCTGGCTACCATAACCAAGCCACTAAACAATCATCACATTCAGTACAGATGGTTATACCCAGCCAAGTTATTGATCACCAGAGAGGGCAAATCACATGTGGGAACAAGCATCAAGGATGGTATCCGCCTTCTGAGAGATTGGCAATTTATAGACCCGCACGATAATGGGAAAGACATGCCACACTCACCTCCATCTACCCGTGCCAGCTTAGACACTGATGCAAATTACGTCTTTGTAACCCCGTATGGCCCAGGAGAATGCTTCTTGGCTATTTGTTTGCTTTACCTCCCAAGTTATAGTGGTACTACATCTGCACAGATTCCTCACAGGATCGTTTCTTTTTTATAAATGTTTGTTTGTTTTTCTACCCACCTAGTTCCCTTCCTATTATTCAAGTTACAGGAACAGAAGTACAAGACTCTCAAACTGATTTGTTCAGACACCTGGGAACCATTCTACCAGCACTTCAACGAGCATTAGCTTCTCATCAAGCTAAACACCACCAACATCAAGGGCAGCCCGATACATCTCTACTCCACTTTAATCAGCATAAGGTACGTTCTCTACAATCTCTCAATATCGCATTCAATATTTCATCATTAAATGTGAAAGGTCTGAACAGCCCACACAAGCGTCAAATGGCCTGGAAAGAAGCGTCCAGGCTTAAAAGTGACATTATATGCTTTCAGGAGACACACTTTATCTCTGACAAACCCCCTTCTTTTAGCAACCGTAAATTCCCTCAAATATTTACAGCAAATGGCCCAAAAAAAAAAGGGTGGTGTAGCGATAGCAATAAGAGACACTATTTTCATTTTCACGGATTGAAACCCACCTAGACGATTCCGGCAGATTTATTATACTAGTGTGTGAGATCTTTGCAGTTAAATACACATTGGTAAATGTTTATCTGCCGAACAACAACCAAGTCCGATTCTTAAAGAAAATATGGAAAAAGGTAGAATCCATGAAACAAGTGCACATAATTCTTTGCGGGGACTTCAACGCAATCCCAGGCAAGGATTTAGACACCACAAATTCCAGGCGCCAAAAATGTCGAAGAACAACTTTGGCACAATTCATCACCTCATCTGACCTCTTTGATGTATGGAGGTGTCAACATTCTTCAGAGAAGGACTTTACTTTCTTTTCCAATGTGCACGGCACATACTCACGAATAGATCTGTTTCTGGTAGACAAATTTATATTGCAGAGGATTGTTAAATCAGAAATTGATGTTATTTCTTGGTCTGATCATGCTCCTGTTTCCATAAGTGTGGGCAGGTGAAAGACCGAGACAGGAGTGAATAGATGGAGAAATAATGTCTTCTCTATATCACAACCCAAAAACTTGAAATTAATCAGGAATTCCTTGAAAGAATTCTTCGAATTCAATGCTCCCTTGGTGTCCAACCCTTTCACTCTTTGGAACACTCACAAGGTATTCATACGTGGCTTGCTTATACAACTAAGTGCCAGGATCAAAAAACAGAGGGCAGAGAGGCTCAATGACCTGCTAAATAAAATAAAAAACCTAGAATCCTTTAATAAACAAAACTCCACACAAAAGACTAGAGATTTGCTGTTCTATGCAAGACAAGACAACTTCTGGTTTCCCAGCAGGAGAACCGCTTTTGTATTTTGAAAGCAAACAATTACAGATGCAGCAACAAGGCAGGGAAACTGCTGGTGAACCAGTTGAAAGAGAAAATGACAAGGTAAAGAATTCCACACATATTGAACCCTAAATCTAAAGAAAATAGTATCAAACCCAAAGGACCTAGCAGACGCCTTTAGCGACTACTATGAAGCCTTATACAACCTCAAAGATGATCCAGATACCTTTCAACCCTCTAATAACCTGATATCTCGGCCTGGCTACCCTACTTTCTCTCTGCTGAAATCCCCACTATCATTCTTGGGGACTTCAACATCCCTGTTAACACTAACACTACTATTACTTCTAAACTTCTCAGTCTCACTTCATCGCTTGACCTGAAGCAATGGATACAGGCTCCTACCCACTCCAACGGCAACACCCTTGACCTTGCCTTCTCCTATCTGTGCACTCCGTGCAACCTTTCCAACAATCCACTCCCACTCTCTGATCACCACCTTATTAGTTTTGCTCTCTCCTTGTCTTCCACCTCTTCTCCCTCCAACCGCTTAACGGTTACCCGTAGAAACCTTCACCACCTCAACCCTTCTCTTCTCTACTCTGCTACTGATCACCTCTATGACAAAATCTCACCTCTGTCCTGCCCCAACCAAGCTACTTTCATCTACAACAGCTCACTGTCTTCCTCCCTTGATAAGCTTGCCCCCCTCACTACACGCAGAATTAGGCCCCGACTGCTACAACCCTGGCAAACAGATGACACCAGAAGTCTCAGAAAACGTAGCCGCGCTGTTGAGCGCCTGTGGCATAAGACTAAGACTCAGGAAGACTTCACACAATATAAATCTGCCCTCCTAAAATACTACTCCTGCCTTCACAATGCCAAACAGACCTACTTTATCACACTCATTAACACCTTCTCATCCAGTCCATGTCAACTCTTCTCTACCTTCAATACTCTACTCTGTCCTCCACTGCCTCCACCCACCAACACACTCACTGCCCAGGAGATTGCCAATCACTTCAAAACTAAGATTGATACAATTCATGAGGAGATCACCAATGCGCAAAAACCTCCCCCATGCAACACCCCATGTCCACAGATACAATCATTACTTCATTCAACTCTGTTACTATTACAAAGGTTGCTAAACTTCTATCTAGCACTCATCTAACCACTTGCCCCCTGGATCCTGTTCCCTCGCAAATGCTACGCTCACCCTCTGACTCGATTCTACACTCTCTAACTCACATTTTCAACCTCTCCCTCTCCTGTGGCATCTTCCCAAACTCTCTAAAACATGCGCTAGTCATCCCCATTCTAAAAAAGCCCTCACTGGATTCCACCAATCTCAACAACTTACGTCCAATCTCCTTACTCTCCTTCTCCTCCAAACTTCTTGAAAGACTGGTCTACATCTGACTAAGCGACCATCTGACCATGAATAAACTTCTAGATCCCCTCCAGTCCGGTTTTCGCCCTCAACACTCCACGGAAACTGCTCTCCTTAAACTCTCAAATGACCTACTAATGGCTAAAGCCAATGGACACTATTCGGTACTACTTCTCCTGAATCTCTCTGCTGCCTTTGACACAGTGGACTACCCCCTCCTCCTCAAAAAACTCCACTCCTTTGGTCTCCGTGACTGTACTCTTCGCTGGTTCTCATCCTACCTATCACACCGCTCCTTCAGTGTCACTTACAACTCTACTTCCTCCTCTCCTCTTCCTTTTTCCGTTGGGGTCCCCCAAGGTTCTGTTCTTGGACCTCTCCTTTTCTCAATCTACACCACCTCCTTGGGTCAGTTGATTGCCTCCCATGGCTTTCAATATCATCTCTACGCTGATGACACCCAAATCTATCTCTCCACCCCCCAGCTCTCTCCATCTGTCTCCTCACGCATTACCAACTTACTAGCAGACATATCAGCCTGGATGTCACATCACTACCTCAAACTCAACCTATCCAAAACCGAGCTCATGATATTTTCTCCCTCAGGTGCCACTTCCCCTGCTTTCCCTGTCAATATCAACGGCTCAACTATCAACCCATCTCCCCACGCCAGGGTCCTAGGTGTAATCCTGGACTCTGAACTAACCTTTCGACCCCACATTCTATCACTATCCAAAGCTTACTGCCTCAATCTCCGCAACATCTCCAAGATACGCCCCTTCCTAACCAATGTCACCACAAAGCTTCTAATCCACTCCCTGGTCATCTCCCGCCTCGACTACTGCAACTCCCTCCTCATTGGTTTACCTCTAAATAGGCTATCCCCACTTCAGTCCATCATGAACGCTGCTGCCAGGCTCATCCACCACACAAACCGCTCAGCGTCTGCTACACCCCTCTGCCAATCCCTCCATTGGCTGCCACTCAATCACCGAATTAAATTCAAGATACTAACTATAACTTACAAAGCCATCCACAACCTGGCCCCCAGCTACATCTCTAACCTAGTCACAAAATACCAACCTAATCGTTCTCTTCGCTCCTCCCAAGACCACCTGCTCTCAAACTCCCTTGTCACCTCATCCCATGCTCGCCTTCAGGACTTCTCCAGAGCCTCCCCCATCCTCTGGAATGCTCTACCCCAATCCGTCCGTTTTTCTCCTACTTTATCCACTTTCAGACGATCCCTGAAAACTCATCTCTTCAGAGAAGCCTATCTGGCCCCCAACTAACAACTGTACATTTATCTTCTCAATCAGCACATCACCCAGAGTTATTACCTCTTGTATCTTTTGACCTTCCCTCTTAGATTGTAAGCTCTAAGGAGCAGGGCCCTCTGATTCCTACTGTATCAAAGTGTATTGTATTTGTACTGTCTACCCTCAAGTTGTAAAGCGCTACGTAAACTGTTGATGCTATATAAATCCTGTATAATAATAATAATAATAATAATAATAATAATAATAATAACAATAATAATATCAGAATATTTAAACTCAATACATCTTCCAAAAGCCTCCCAGGCAGACCTATCCAAACTTAATTTACCCTTTACAACCCAGGAAATTGAAAAAAACAATTAAAAATATGCCCCACAACAAATCACCGGGACCTGATGGATATTAATCTAAATATTATCAATTGTTCCAACTTGAATTGTCTCCTTACTTGAAGCAGGTCTTTGACACCGCGATGTCCACTGCATCTTTCCCGAAAGAGATGTTAACAGCAACTATCATAACACTGCCAAAACCTGGTAAAGATTCTTCGGCTCCACAAAATTTTAGACCCATATCCTTATTGCATGTCGATGTTAAATTGTATGCAAAAATAATTGCTAATAGAATGTCATCCCTGTTACCGGAAATCATCAACCAACATCAAGTAGGTTTTGTAACCGGTCGGCAAACAAACAATGCTACAAGGAGAATGATCAACATACTACATCTAACAGAAAAATCAAGATGGCCTTCTCTGCTCCTTACTTTGGACGCAAAGAAGGCCTTCGATAGAGTTCACTGGAGATATTTAACTAAGGTTCTCGAGAAATTTGGATTGATAGGCCCGATCCAACAGGCTATACTAGCTCTATATTCCTCCCCATCTGCCTATGTATTTACTGAAGGTATGTTCCCAAGAAACTTCCAAATAACTAACGGGACAAGACAAGGGTGCCCCTTGTCACCCTTATTTTTTTCATTAGTCATGGAACCACTGGCAGAAACAATCAGAGAAAACATACTAATCCAAGGTATCCCATCACAAGTTAAACAACACAAAATATCACTCTTTGCTGATGATGTTATCTTGACCCCATCTGATCCTTATAATTCTTTATCTGCAACACACAAGACGCTATTACAATTTAGCAAAGTAGCATACTACAAGGTCAACGCATCTAAATCCAGCATTCTAGGAATAGCAATTGATAAATCCACCAAATCCAACATGCAAAAAGATTTTCCATACCCATGGTCCCAAAATCTATATCTTATTTAGGAATCCAACTGACCTCCCCAATTTGTTCCAAACCAACTATCAACCCCTTTATTGAATAAATTTCAAAAGGACATCTCCAGATATCAGAAATTCTATCTATCATGGAATGGCCACCTAGCAGCATACAAGATGCTACTTCTCCCAAAATTAATGTACCTCTTCAGAGCCCTCCCAATACCCATCCCACCATCCTTCCTCAAATCCATGCAAAAACAATTGACAAATTTCATATGGGCAGGCAAAAGAGCTAGATTCCCATCTCAAATGCAAGGGAAACACACAAGAGGTGGGCGGCTTAGGAATACCAATACTGAAAGATTATTATGCAGCAGCAATCCTAGATCAATTAAGAAATTGGTTCGCCCAAAAGGAAATTAAATATTGGTGCCAACTGGAGCAAGCATGGCTACACCCTATATCTCCAAAGTCTCTTATATTAACACATAACCTACAGCAAATTAATCTTCAAATAGATCACCCCACCATACAAGCCTCATTGCAGGCTTGGTTGCATCTGAAAGTAACATCCAGCTCAAATGCCCACGTCACGGAGGTCCCTATTCCACTAGAAGCACTTCTATGGTTGATCCCAAACATATCCTTGTCACAATGGCAAAATAGGAATATCTCCCTCTTGAAGGACATCAAATTTGGAAACAGGTTGATGTCCTTCAAAGATATACAGAATAAGTTCAACTTACATCCATCAGAGTTTTTGACCTACCTACAGATAGCTTCATGGTATAGGGAATGGAACACTTCTGACTCTCCCATTCCGACCCAAGCATGGAAACACCTCGATTCCTCTAACCCTAGAGCAAAAGGTATTTCCCAAATGTATAGAATAATCAATGGAAAAAGCACCTTTGTTAAATTCAACCCCCTACATAAATGGGAAAAAGAAATAGGCCAGAACTTCACGGACAAACAATGGACATTAGCAATACAATGTAATCGTCGGTTTTCGAGATGTTCTAACTATGAGAAACTGGCAGCAAAACTATTGGCAAGATGGCACTACACTCCGTACATAGTAGCCAAATTCTCTAAGGATATTTCTAATCTATTTTGGAGAGGTTGCAGCCAGGTGGGAACACTGATACATATGTTATGGTCATGCTCTCATCTCCGTAGCTTCTGGTCAGAAGTGTTCAAATTAATAGCGAAAGTTACGGGAGTCTTTACTAAACCTTCGGTTGAGAAGGCAAAACTAAGCATTAACATGTCAGAGTACCCAATATCAGTCAGATCTATAGCAATGCACATCATATTTGCTGCCAGGTCCCTGTTGATGAGCAAATGGAAGACTGATGAAATTCCAAGCGTGAGAGAAATATCCACGAAAATAAACACTGTCTCAGCATACGAAATGATACTGGCCTTTAGAGATGGAGCCAGCGCAAAATATCTATCCAACTGGACACTTTGGAATTCCCTAAATCAAAGAAGAATGTAGCCTGTCGCCTGTAACCCAATTTATGACTAAGGTAACTTTCCTCCCCTCTTTACCTCCTTCCCCCCATCCCGTTAATGTGTTATTGGTGATATGTTTTACACCAAACTTATATCATTTAACTGACAAGCTTACATCATTGACAGTGATATAAAGGACATCCACATAGGATTCCTAACAAGTTATGTTATTAATACAGAGATGCTATTGTTATTTTTTTTATTTTTTTTGTTGGTACCAAAGTATGTCTTGGATATTATACAACAATTGCAGAACATATGCTACTTTTAGATCTGTATAATTACTAATTGTACAATTATGAGAATTCAACATGTATTTTGTGTACCATGTTTTAATTTTCAATAAAAAACATTTAGAAAAAAAAAAAATTCTCACGTCAACTTTTCAATAACAAACAAACATGTGTAGCGCAACTCACAGTAATAAAACAGATTATTTAAGTGAATACATAAATTCTGTGCAACAATGTTACATCTAAGGTAACAACTGGTAAATGTTACTATTTTGAATCCAAAACCAATAGTGAGTCCAAAAGAAAAGAAGTCCAAAAGAAAAACAAAATTAATAAAGGAATTGACACTTCCTTATGCTCTTGATCCTCCACCTCTGTGCTGAATAATAATATAACAGTGCTCAAACGTGATCCTCCACCAGTGAAAGGATGGCAGCTCACCTTATACTTAGACCCCTGTGTTATCAGTGGATCTAAGTAGGCAGTCCCCTAATCAGGGTACTACAAGTTTGTGCTCTGCTCCGTTCTGGGTCTCTAATACCTCTTATCAGTGGTGTGAGTTCCCAATCAACGACATATGCAAACAAAATAGAAGATATCTAGTGCTCACCAAAACTTCAATGACAGATAATACAGGTAGAAAACTCACATAAAAGGCACTCAGCTGCTCCGGCGTATCAGGCAGATATATAACCATAAAAGAGTCCCAACATGCTTCAGCAAGGATAATGGTAACCGCGGGATAACATCCAAGGGTTCGGCTCCTAGACCCCAGATGTGTGACGTCCTAAGCATGGACTTCATCAGTGAGTGGAGCCCCACCCTACATATATCACTTAAATAAATTAACCCTCACAGCTCTATCGAATTATTGCTGCTCGCCATGATAGGAGGAGCCACGAAACGAACTGGACATCCGTGCTCCCTTAACCACTTAAGGACCACCCATTGCATATATTTCATTTTATATTCATATTCACGTGTCCCATCCCTTCCTTAGTCATATATGAGTTTATTCCTATTGATTCTGAGTACTTTTTGTTTCTCTTCTTCTATCATTGTTTCTTTATATCCTTTCTTTACAAACCTATTTGACAGTACTTATGCTTGTTGCAGATAATCAACTTCATATGTGCAATTCCTGCGCAGTCTAACACAATCAATTTCCTAGATTTGGAGATATATAGGAAACAAAGGAAATTATTTACTAAAAATTATTTTAAGCCCACCATTCGAATGCTTATTTATCAATAGACAGTTCCCATCATAGATCCTGGCTATGTAATATCCCTAAAGGACAATTTGTTAGACTGTGCAGGAATTACACACGTGAAGTTGAATATCTGCAACAAGCAGAAGTACTGTCTAATAGGTTTGTACAGAAAGGATATAAAGAAACAATGATAGATGAAGAGAAACAGAAAGTACTCGGAATGAATAGGAATAAACTCATATATGAGTCAGGAAGGGATTGGCCACGTAAATATGAATATAAAATGATTTTAGATTACAACGTCCAATATAAATAACTTTAAAAGGTGGACAGGAAGCATTGGAATATACTTCTAAAGGAAAGGGTATTATGGCCATATTTACCTATGAATCCTAGGTTTATTTATTAAAGGGCACCGATATTAAAAGATCCTTTGGCCCCGGAAGTCACTGATCACCCCAAGATAAAGAATATTGCATTGCATGGCTTCCTGTCTGGTTTTCATGCATGTGGACGATGTTCAACATGCAGACATGCTAGAAATAATATAAAAAAGAGAAAGGAGTTTGTGTCCATTAGTACAGGTAAACATTATATAATAAAAGATCTTATAACTTGCTCCTCGGTAGGAGTGATGTATGCATCACTGATCAACCCAAGATAAAGAATATTGCATTGCTTGGTTTTCTATCTGGTTTTCATGCATGTGGGAGATGTTCCACATGCAGGCATGCTAGAAATAATATAAAAAAGAGAAAGGAGTTTGTGTCCAAGAGTACAGGAAAACAATATATAATAAAAGATCTTATAACTTGCTCCTCGGTAGGAGTGATATATGCATTAGAATGTGGATGTGGTATACAGTATATTGGACGCACCTCTAGAAGCAAAGCTTGCAGGTGAGGGTAGGCGAGCACATAAAAAATATAAAGAAATGTGTTATTACACATAGTGTATCTAAGCATTTTAAATTGGTCCATATTAAGGATTTAAGTACATTGAAATTCTAGGGTATTAAAAAAGTGGAAAGGCACTGGAGGGGGGGGTTATATTAGGCAGCACAGTAGAAGGGAATCATTTCGGATTTTTGAGGCCAAGGCCCTTGCCCCTAAGGGCCTCAATATTGAGTTTGACCTCAATTGTTCCATTAGCGATCGATAAATCTATATCATCTAAACTTAGATAATGAGATAATCCCCCTCTATATTACAAATTAGATTTTTTTTCTTACATTTTTTTTAAATCAATGGGTATATTTTTATTATTGTATCATCTGAGTTGCAAATAGAGGTGACATGTTTAATATCAGTGGAGACTTATAGAGATTTTATAAAGTTGTTGTATATTTCAGCCTTCTAGTGAGCTGGATAGGTGCCAATAGGAGGTATTATATTATATTATATTATATTATATTATAATATATTATATTATATTTATGTATTTTTGATGATTGTGTTTAATACTCCGTGGGTTAGGCTATCTCTGATTTAAATCCTCTGCAGTTGCAGTAAGAGGAGATGTCCCCTTACACATTGATTAAGGGAGCATGGATGTCCAGTTCTGGTTTCGTGGCTCCTCCTATCCAGCGTCCAGATGTGTAAACAGCTGCTGAGTGTCCTCTCCTTACACATAATCTAGTTTGCATTTCATTCTAGGTACAAACTCATCTAGACACCAAAATGATTTTAAGAGAAGTAGGCCAGAAAAAATGTATTGAAATGCATCTGGACAAAACATGGTGTTTTATTGGCCGAACGAACAATGTTTCCTACGAACGAATAATGTGTCCATGAACATGAAAGTTGCCATTTTAAACCGTACAACAGTAAAGAAAAGCACATGGAGCAGCATGAACGTAATAAAAAGAAAGAATAGGAACACAGGACAGTACTTACTTTTTTGCAGTACTCTCCTGATCCTTCTATACTGATCGTGCTCCCTTAATTTGAGGCCCGAGGTTTGAGGTTAATTTGGCAGACTGTGGCATCCCACTTTGCCCAGCGGTGGGACTTTCCTAACTGCGGAGGGGCAACTGATGGGAAACTCGTCCACATCATCTCACCACCCAACTCGGGGTCATACTATTACAACTACAAGGGGTTCAATAGTATTGTGATGTTGGCGGTGGTGTCGGCTACTTACGAGTTCCTGTATGTGGACATGGGGAAGAATAGCCGGATGTCAGATGGTGGAGTCATCGCCCACACGGAGTTCTACAGGCGTCTCCAGAATGGCAGCTTGGGCTTGCAACCTCCAGAAGACAATGTGGAAGGACTCCCATTCATTGCCGATGAAGTGTTTGCACTGGGGGACCATCTTATGTGGCCATTCCCTATGAGGACCCTCACCCCGGATCAGAGGGTTTTTAATTACCAGAGCCAGAAGAGTGGTGGAGAACACGTTTGGAATAATGGCAAGCCGGTTCTGCCTATTTCTTACACCGATACACATGACGGAATATAAACTCAATCACATCATCCTGGCTTGCTGTGTTCTCCACAACTTTTTAAGGAGAAATTCTGTGAACTATGCTGGCTCAGTTGGGCCTGAAGCCGGAATTAATTTCAATGAACCAACCCTGACGGCGCTTGCAGCTGACCATCCTGGCTTGCCCCCCCCAGAGTGCCCGTGAGGTCCATATAAGATACATGGAATACTTTGCGGGTAGGGTGCCATCAATATGCCAGACAATGTCTGAGACATCTTTCAAATAAAAAAATGTTTAAACTGAACAAATATTTGCTTAGATTTACTGCTTGTCTTTCTTTTAGCTGACCCTGACTGAAATTTGGGGAGTCCTGAAAATGGCGTTATTGTGTACTTGATTTGATTGTAGCCGTATTAGTGTATTAGTCTGCGTTATTGTGTAAAATTAAAAAGCACTGTTGGGTGTTATTTACTAGAGGCAAAGACACTTTGCACAAGTGCACTTGAGACTGCACAGAAACTGCACTTGTAGTGCAAAGTGGATTTGCCTTCAGTAAATAACCCCCCATTGTCACTGAAAACACCAACTTTACAACCAAAAAATGCTTTTGAGCATTGAAAGAAGAAGCCACACATTGTGCTTTGATTAAAAGGATTGAGAATCAACAATCGCATGTGCATTTATAAAAGGTTTTTAAAACAAACCAACATGTTTGTTGTATAACACATTTTTAGGTCACATTAAAAGTAGAAATTGCCTTTTAAGGTAAAACAGGCATGTTTAAAACCAACAAGAAATACACAACTCTGGAACTTACAAAGTTCAACCTTTGTAGAAATTGAAGGCAATATCAGACATGAGTATTTATAAACTGTGTTTGATATTGCGTTCAGCAAATGGGGTGAAGTCACCCCTGGAAAAGCCAAATTTTGAAGATGCACACAAATTGCTGACAACATGTGCTAGCTGCCATCATGGAGGATCAAGGGACGTGTTTTGTGGGTGCAACCCCTTCCTCTCAGCTACTTTATTATTGAGGAAGGGGTTGCACCCCCAAAACGCATACACTGATCTCCCGTGATGGCAGATAGCACATGTTGACACACTGTGTGCATCTTCAAAATTTGGCTTTTCTAGAATATGTCAGAAAAAAAAGCAGAAATAAGTAAGGGATTTCAAGGGGTTTTAACCCCTTCAATACCAGGCACTTAGACACCTTCCCGCCCAAGCCAATTTTCACCTTTCAGTGCTGTCGCAATTTGAATGACAATTGCGCGGTCATGCTACACTGTACCCAAACAAATTTTTTATCATTTTGTTCCCACAAATAGAGCTTTGTTTTGGTGGTAATTGATCACCTCTGCGGTTTTTATTTTTTGCGCAACAAATAAAAAAAGAAACGAAAATTTCGAAAAAAAACAAGTTTTTCTTTGTTTCTGTTAAAATTTTTTGTAAATAAGTACGCTTTCTCCTTCAATGATGGGCACTGATATGGCTGCACTGATGGGCACTGATACAGCGGCACTGATGGGCACCGATGAGGTGGCACCAATGAGGTGGCATTGATGAGGTGGCACTAACGGGCACTGATGATGGGCACTGATAGGCGGCACTGATGGGCACTGATAGGTGACACTGATGGGCACTAATAGGTGGCACTGGTATGCGGCACTGATGGGCACTCATAGGTGGCACTGATGGGGACTCATAGGCGGCACTGATGGGCACTCGTAGGTGGCATTGATTGGTACATATGGGTGGCACTGATGGGTACATATGGGTGGCACTGATGGGTACTTATGGGTGGCACTGATGTGTGGCACTGATGGGCACTGATAGGTGGGCACTGATGGGCACAGATGGGCACTGACAGGTGGCACCGATGGGCAATGACAGGTGGCACCGATGGGCATTGACAGGTGGCACTGATAAAACATTGCTCGGCAGATCTGGGCATTGCTGGGCAGATCAGTGACATAATGGTGCCAATCAGTGCCCATTTGTGGGCACTGATTGGCACAGATTGGGCACATGTGGATGGCCATGGGGTACATACCTGGCCATCCACGTTGCCCCTTCCCTGGTGGTACTAGTGGCATCCCTGGTGGTCCAGTGTGGTGATCTGAGGGGGGGCTGCGCTGATAAACAATCAGTGCAGACCCCCCCTGCCAGGAGAGCCGCCGATCGGCTCTCCTCTACTTGCGTCTGTCAGCGTGATCAGCCGTGATTGGACACGGCTGATCACGTGGTAAAGAGCCTCCGCCGGAGGCTCTTTACCAAGATCGGTGGAGCGGTGTGTCAGGCTGACTCACCGCTCCACCGATCGCCGCGATGCGCGCCCCCGGGGGTGCGTGGCGGCATGTTATCCTGCTGGACGTCATATGACGTCCAGTCAGGATAACAGAACCACTTACCGGACGTCAATCCACTATAGGGCGGGCGGGAAGTGGTTAAACTCTCCCTAAAACATCAATGATGTTCTTCATTTTGTTTTGAACAACATTGATGTTTTGCTTTATGTTTTCCAAGTCCCTATTACACCCCATGATCTCCCCGATCAGGATCTGGGCACTTTCACTGGTGAAATGACCTTCATCCACAACATCACGATCACCTAAAAATATAGAAAAAAAAACACACCATGTATTATAAATATGCAGGCATCCATCTCTTACCTGAAGCTGTGGTCGCAGACACTCACCTGTTTTGGTGACAATTTCTATAACGTCTCCCTCCTCCTCCTGTTGTGTTTGTGGGATTTCCCCTTCTTCCTGAGGTGGGGGTTCGTGGTCTCCTCTGATAAGTGGTGTCCTCCAAGTCTTTTCTCCCCTATGTAAAAAAAAAATAGGTATACTTAGCACACAGATATTTGATGGCAGAAATAGGAAAGGAAACATTGCTTGGAAGTGGGGTACAATTGTCTGTTTTGGCAGAGTTCCAAGATGAATAAATATTTTTGTCCTTTGTCAAGCTTGAATACTTACCTGTTTTGTACAAGCTTCGCAGATGGAGACACCCCTATAGTATACACTGGAGCACCTGTGTGGCCCCCCTAATAAAAAGGGTGTTCTGATGTCCCACACTAGTGCTCCAGCATTCAGATGTGTAAACAGCTGCTGAGTGTCCTCTCCTTACACAGAATCTAGTTTGCATTTCATTCTAGGTACAAACCCATCTAGACACCAAAATGATTTTAAGAGAAGTAGGCCAGAAAAAATGTATTGAAATGTATCTGGACAAAACATAGTGTTTTATTGGCCAAATGAACAATGTTTCCTATGAACGAATAATGTGTCCATGAACATGAAAGTTGCAATTTTAAACTGTACAACAGTAAAGAAAAGCACATGGAGCAGCACGAACATAATAAAAAGAAAGAATAGGAACACAGGACAACTACTTACTTTTTTTGCAGCACTCTCCTGATCCTTCTATACTGATCATGCTCCCTTAATTTGAGGTCTGACCACCGCTTCCTGAATTGATCCTTGGATCGCCGTACCCCAAAATTCTGGTGCAGACTCTTCACAACTTTCGCCATAAACTTGGCCTTTCTGACATTGGAGTTGGGGGTAAGGTCCATACTTCCCATCATAGTTGGCCCTCTTCAGTATGTTCACCATCTCCACCAAGTCTACAAAGGACATATTTGATGCCTTAAATCTTCTCCTCCGGTATCATGACGTTTCTGGCTCCGGCCTTTCCTCCTCCTCGTTGCTGTAATTAGCACGCACCTGTTGTCTCTCTGCCAGGTGCTCTTCCCCACTGCACCGAAAGAGAAGGGGCGGGGAATAAACTAGAAAGAACATCAGGGGCAGCGGAGTTTCACGCATGCGCAGTGTATATAAAGCGTAACATGCGTGCGTAGTACGTACGATCTGTGAGCGGAAGAAGGACTATCAGAAGCGCCGATCGTGATAATGAAGGTAACATTTAAACTTGGGCCTATATTGCTTATAGATTGAGGCTTATATTGGGACAAGATTAGGAGACTTTAGCCTGACATCAGGGTTTGTCTTGTGTATTGCAGACAAAATGGATGGCTTCAATGACCACAATTTCCTCCCCCTGTTCATAGACAAATACAGGGAGCTGCCCTGTCTGGGGCTGGTCAAACACCTGCAATATAATCATAAACAAAAGAGGCAAGCAGCGCTGGAGAAACTGCTGGAGTTGGTGAAGCCGGTGGTCCCCACAGCAACAATCCCCTATTTAAAAGCCAAAATTGGTGGCCTGAGGAGCACTTATCTTAGGGAGCGCAAGAAGGTCCAGGATTCCCAGAGATCTGAAGCTGCAGCAGATGACATTTATGTCCCTAGGCTGTGGTACTATGAGAGACTGCGATTTCTGTCAGACCAGACTGAAGTCAGGGAATCCCTCTCAACCCTTCCTTCCACTCTTTCTTCCACCCTATCTTCCACCCCAGCTGAGGCTTCCGATGTCCAACCTGGGACTTCCAGCCAGGAAGAAGTGGAGGAGCCCAGCTTGAGCCAGGTATAGCATTGTTCTACAGATTTCTTGGCAAAATATAAATGATGTTTACTAGATGTTATTATTGATCACTGATTGCTGATTTAATAAAGTGTTTTACATATCAATAGACAGTAGTGGGCAAAAATAATTTGGACAAGAATGAAAAATGCTGGGCTCAGAATGATAGTCTGTTATATTTGTGAACATTCAATTTGCAACAGTCATGAGCTGAAAATTGTGTGTGATTGATAAAGAAAAAACTAAAACTATGTCCCTTTCTCATACACAGGAAGACCTCAGCCAGGAGGAGGCTGTGGAATGTGGCACACAGGAGGAGGCTGTGGAATGTGGCAGCCAGGAGGAGGGGGGGTTAGTGGCAGCCAGTAGGAGGTGGGGGTAAGTGGCAGCCAGGAGGTGGCCGGGCCCAGTAGGAGCCTCACAGAATCGCAGGTCCCTCCCCTCTGCCTTCCAAACAAAAGACCTAGGAAGGGGAGTAAAGTGGAGGATTCAGCACTCAGGCTGATTCAGGAGGCTTCTGTGTCCCTCAGAACCACCCCCACTTGTGAAGAGGCCTTTGCTTCCATGGCTGCCACAAAACTGCAGGACATGCAGGAGGGCCAACGCCTCATGTGTGAGAAAATCATTTATAAAACATTAAATAAGGGGTTGAGGGGCGAACTCAAACCCAAAACCCACCTGAGTGAGTTGGACCATCCTCCTCCTCCTCCTGCCACAAGTCCACCACCACAGACACAGCGTGGAAGGAAGCGTGGAAGGAAGACAAGAGAGTGATGGCCTGGGTTCAGTCTGTTCTGACAAAAGATGCAGGCTCTTGTATGACCACAGCCTGGGGACATAGATGTCATCTGCTGCTGTTCATGATCTCTTGGACTTCGGGACCAGATTGTACTCAATTATATATGGACTCCTCAGGCCACCAATTTTGCAGTAAAATAATTGATGTGTGCCCTGGGGGCCAAAGGCTTCACCAATTTCTGCTGTTTCTATAGCGTTGCCTCCCTCTTTCTTTGGTTAGGACCCCTTAATAAATTTTTGGTTTGATTTATTATACTTGCCTATCTGTGTTTTCCTTCAAAAAGGACAGTTTGTTTGTGAGGAGGCAGGTACATTTCAAAAATACAATGTGAAATTAACAAGAGACACCAACACCAACCAATCTCCTTGAGATTAAATAATACAAGATAATAATGGTGTTGTGGTAACTTGACACACAAAACACACCCCAAACTATTCTGGAGTAAAAAATAAATAAATAAAATAAAACACAAGATCAGGCCTTCAAAAAATCCAAAAACAAAATATTTAATCTAAAAACATCTAAAAAATAATATTTTTTCGGTAGATGTGACAAATAAAAATATTATATTGATGAAATCATGATAAATAATAAAGAAAGAAGTTTGTGAGGACTTGTGTGAATATGAGCAGCAAAACTATTTCATTCTTCTAGCATTATAAAGAAGAAGAGAGTGCGCTGCATTAAACAATTTAAAACATTGCAGCCTGACGAAAGTGCTATATCCATTCCGAACGCTAATTTTACCAGACCGAGCAGTTCCGTCTCGGAATTTATTCTGAGCATGCGTGGCACTTTGTGCGTCAGAATTGTCCACACACGGTCGAAATTGACGCAATTGGATTTTGTTGTCGGAACATTTTATAGCTTGCTCTCAAACTTTGTGTGTCGGAAAATCCGATGGAAAAAGTCTGATGGAGCCCACACATGGTCGGAATTTCCAACAACAAGCTCCAATCACACATTTTCCATCAGAAAATCTGACTGTGTGTACAGGGCATAACACTTACAACAAAGGGTTTTTATATATGGATATCTGGGGTTTATTGGGGGTAGCAACTTCATCTCCTGATAGTACAAAGTGTAACGATGGAATTGTCCAAGGAAAAAGCATCAGCTCTATATATCTCTGATCATGTGTAGCCTCAATCCCCCATGGAGTATCCTAGCTTCTTCCTAATTATATTAGAGCAGATCCACCAAGGTAGCCTTACCCTGGGGTCTCCTAGAGTGCATAGACAAAAGATATGCAGACATGTATTATGACTGGCCTCTAAAGGAATACATGGAGAGAGGTAAGCTGACATAGTGACTAGATTATAAGCGGTCTCCAATAGAAGGTGCTCTACGAAAGATAATCTCAGGATAGTTTATAATGTATTTAGAAATATAGGGGTCATTTAGAAGTATATACCAATGTCTACCAAGGATCTTAAGTAGTTCTTTTTGTTGCGTTGAAAACCAAGTAATAAACTTTACTGGGGAAGGGCCTTTATTATTGTTTCTGGGTTTATACAGCAAGACATTTCTGTCTTGAAGCAAAGCTCTATTGTAGGCCTTATGGAGCAATGATTTGCTGTATCCCGTAAGAAGCAGACGGGATCGAAGTTGGGACGCCTGCTTTTTAAAGTCTTCCAATAATGTGCAGTTACGTTTTAAATGCAAATATTGTGCATATGGTATGCTACGTATTAGGGTGGGCGAATGGGCACTGTTAGCATTAAGCAGGGTATTACCTGCTGACTTTTTTCGGTGGAGATCAGTGGCCAAACACTGATCAGGGTCCACAAATATCTCAAGGTCCAGAAGTGATTTTGTCAGGGTCAAAGGATAAAGTAAATTTCAGATTGAAGTTGTTTATGTTGATTAAATCAATAAATCTATGCAGCTCCTCTGCGGTACCTGTCCGCAAAAAGAAAATATCATCTCTAAATCTATACCAACATAAAACACGGTTCACAAATTCTTCCAGGGCATCAAAGTGCCAAAAGTGGCGCTCCCCCAGGTACAGATTGGCGTATGAAGGGGCACATTCAGTGCCCATTGCAACCCCCTGCACCTGGAGGTAGTGGAAGCCAATAAAGGGGAACCAGTTGTGGGTTATCATGTGGTATAACAATCACAAGAGTAACTCATTAAACTTCCACTGAGTATGTAGCTGTTCCATCAAAAAATACGGACAGTCTGAACTCCTTTATCATGTGGAATACTTGAATAAAGTGCTTCCACATCTTGGGTTACTAGCAAAGTTCTTGGGGTACACTACAGCCTTCAATGTATTTTAGAAGGTCCAGCATGTCCCTGATATAGGATGGTAAGCTAGTAACATGTGGCATCAAGTAAAAATTAACAAATTTGCTAGCATTCTCACATTGTGCACCTATCCCAGAAACAATTGGCCTCCCCAGTGGGTCTAATATATTTTATGTACTTTAGGCAACGCGTAAAAAGATGCATCTTGTTGGAACTGGACATTAAGATATTTGTAGACATCCTGAGATATTTGTAGACATCCACGTATGCTGTGCCAATAAGTTCCTTATATTGGCTATTATATTTCAATGTATGGGTGGGGGTGATAGCACAATACCACTCTTTGTTGGATAATATTTAAAGACACATGCGTTCATAATGGGGTTGTAGCATTACCACCACATTGCCCCCTTTATCGACAGGCTTAATGACCACATTCAGTCTATTGCTAAGGGTCTTAAGGCCTTCAGCCTGTAGCTTGCTCAAGTTTTTAACAACAGGTGAGAAACAGGTACGTTTAATGTCGCTAATCTCAGCCATGAGAAATGCCCACACATGTGGGTTCAGTCAGATCGGGGAATCTCTGGGATTTAACCTGAAAATTGGGGGGCTGATCTCAATATGTGGGGATATATATAGATCATCAGTAACAGGGGCAGATTCATTTTCCTCCAAAAGGAGGATGAGATCTCTGAGTGCACGTAAATCCTTCATGGTAAAGCTCTTCATATTTTCAGTAAGTTCCTTGTCAAAGCAAAACATGTTAAACAAAGCACTGTCCGCCGGGTGTGAGGAGGCACACCCCTATACAGAGATAGCCCCCGCTATAGTATTTGTCCTTGGTAACTGTTTGTTTCATTACGTATGTGCCAGTGTCAATACTTTGGATGCCCCCTACCTGTATACAGGGGGTGTGTATGCTCACCCACTAGTTTGGGTTAATACTGGTTTTTATTTTTTACTGGTTTTTATTTGTTCCTAATCCATTTTCTAGTAAAAGACAATATTTACATATACATACGATTTTGTGTGTTCGATACGGTGCCTAAAAGGTCCGATTTTCTGTGGTCCCTTTTTTGTTCTGTATTTGGGTATGTCTCTACCAGCTTTGCACATCTAAAGAGTGAAACTTTTGCCCATTCTTCTTTGCAAAATAGCTCAAGCTCTGTCAGATTGGATGGAGAGCATCTGTGAACAGCAATTTTCAAGTCTTGTCACAGATTCTCAATTGTATTTAGGTCTGGGCATTGACTGGGCCATTCTAACACATGAGTATGCTTTGATCTAAACCATTCCACTGTAGCTCTGGCTGTATGTTTAGGGTTGTTGTCCTGCTGGAAGGGGAACCTCCACCCCAGTCTCAGAAAATCGAGAAAGGTTGCCCCAGGGATTTTATGGGTGGGGAGGAAAAATAAACATGTTTTGGAGAATGTTTGATTGGTATGGAGTGAATGATAAGTGATATTAGTAAAAAAATATACTTTATTCAAAAATTATACAAAATATTGGTTTAAAAACAATGAATAATTCATACAATTCTTACACTAACATCATACAACTGTAGGTTCCAGTAATAGAGGCATATACAGGCATGATATTTTTAAAGACCCAACATGTTTCGGAATGTTAAAAACTACAATTCCTTCTTCAGGGGTTTCCTGTGAAGATATATTGTATGATCTGAAAAGGTGCATAAATAAGACATACCAATCATTATTACAGAAGTAGGTCAATTGTTTTATAATAGAATATCAATGGCAAGAGTAGTAAAAATGGGGGCTTGGGGGAAAACAAAAGAAAGACAACAGCTAACAATGGTAGAAGGACTTACTAGTTAACACAACCATAGCTGTATCCTAAACCAATATTAGTTTATAGTTCAGCAGATGACACTCCAAAATCCAATCTCCATAATACCAGTTAGGAATATCTGTTGAGCAGTAGAGTGATATATAGGTATATCTGTCTAAAATTAGACGTTGAGATTTATATGGAAATGCTTCAGTGTGTCTGAATCGATAGCAGCATCACATCATGAACACATAGAGTATGTCAGGCCAGCAGATTCAATAAAGAACAGCAACAATACAGGAGGTATGGGTTCCTGGATATGAATATATAATATAGTATGGTATGAGTGTGGCTAAAAAATTGAGTTATAATGTATATCATTATTAAAGCTGACACAATGGGGGATATATACATGGGGAAATCCCAATGTGCATAATTGTATGTACAATTTAGACGATTGCTAAATACAGAGAGTTGTAGCCCGGTTTCAGGTTAGTAAACTTTTGCAGGTTGCCTGCATAGGGGTGAAGGAACAATACATATATGGGTTGAGAACCAGTGAAGTGAGACTTATTGGGTCATTAGATGGAAATAAACTGAATTGAATTCCAAAGTGGTCAGACCGCTATGTAAATCCTAAAACAACAGGGGGGTGGGGGGAGGGAGGGACTGAGATGGGCAACGCATCTAAATGTAGCATCACCCCAGTGTCCCAATAAAGTATATATGATGACCATAAAAAAGTTATACAGATTGGGTACCTGATAAGAGTGAATACTAGCAAGAGCAGGTCATAAGATGGATATTTACTGTATAGTTTAACGGGCGCTGGGATATCCTGATTCCTAGATGTAGGATCTGGGTGTGTAGCAACAGACTGCTGCCAATCCAAAGTTTAAATGTCAGCTAATTGGGGGAAACCCCGCCTGATGCGGGCGGGCAATTCCACACCTGATGATGATTTGGGTAGGGATGAGGGGGGAGAGAAGAGAGTAGAAAGCTCCACCCAACCAAACTCGGCGGCACACCTCCATGAGCTGACTAGTGTCAGCAAGGAGGAGAAAAGCCGCTGAGAGCTGTTCCCCCAGCGCTGGGGCGTCCGGCGTCACTGCATCATGAGGCGCGATGACGTCAGATGTCAGAGAGCCGCTGACACAGGAGAGAGGAGCCTGTACCCTGCTGGCCCGAAGGGCAGCCGTATCGCGCATGTGCGAACGGCGATTCCTGTTGGACTGTTGGGTGCCCATGGTAAGGCCCCACACATAACAGGTGTGGGGCCTACCCATGCCGGGGGACAACATACATGGTGCAAGACAATAGCCCAGTGAGAAATAATGCTGCTGAATACTTGTGAAAAAAACAAACAAAAAATGAAAATAAAATTAAGAAACCAAACAGCCAAAATAAGATCTGGTATAGGAGGTCGGAAAAGGGGGTGGAGCTACAAAAGAAATAACACACATTGATTATATGTTCATTGCCATGCTACAATTACAAGCCAAATGGATTATACAATATGGCTATCAACATTGAATTATATAACGGCAGTACTGTACATATACCAGAAATCTGTAAAACGTAATAACTAACCTATGGGGAGCTGACAAAACTCATGTAGACCTGAGCCAGGGAATAGGATAGTGTTAAAAAATATGTTTGAAGTATATGTAATATATAAATCTATAAGTCACCTTCATAACCCCCTGATGTATATCCCTGTGGAAAAGGGTTTAAAGCTTAGTATTTCGTTCAGGCCTGGAGGTGAGGTGGCGTTCAAATTCGAGATCCACCTCATTTCCCGTTGGAGGAGTAATTTGTTTAAATCTCCTCCTCTGGGGGTTTGGTGGAGACGGTCCAGTACCAAAACAGATACTTTCAGAAAACATTCACTATGAACTAGGGCTACATGGCGGCCCCAAGGGAAGTCTGGATTTTTCGTTTTCAAGGCTGCTATGTGGCGATATAGGCATTTACATAATTTTTGGATGGTTTTACCCACATAATAGCAACCACATTCGCACTGTAGCAAATACACGACGAATGTGGTCTGGCAGTTGGCATAGTGTTTGGGGGAAAAATTCTATCCATTGGGGAGGTGTGGATTTTTGGCTGTATTAATGTATCGGCAATAGCCACATGAGCCACAAGGGAAGGTGCCGAGAGTATTGCAAGGGTCCGTCAAGTCCCCGTGTGTCAGAGGGGGGCGGGGTCACCGGGTGGCCCCCCCGTTATTTAAGAACCGTCAGAAGAGGAGAAGCGTCACACAGCAGGAGCCTCCCTCCATGCCATCATGGATGCGGAGCGGCCCAAAAAGAAGATGAAGACAAGAAGATGAAGAGAAGAAGACGAAGAGAAGAAGGTGAAGAGAAGAGCGGGAGCCTCCCTCCATGCCATCATGGATGTGGAGTGGCCCGAGGAGAAGAAGGGAAGAAGATGCCGACGCCGCGGAGGAAGATGCTGGACGAGAACACCGGAGGAAGAACCAGAAGAACCAGAAGAAGAAGAAGATGGAGGAAGAAACCGAAGGAAGATAGAAGATAGAAGAAAGAAGAAAGAAAAAAGAAGAAGCATTTAAATAAAGGAATTGTCAAAAACTGTCTCTTGTCATTTTTAACATTTTTGACACTTTTTTAGTGAAATGGTAGGGGTACTTTTGTACCCCCTTACCATTTCACACAGGGGGGAGGGCCGGGATCTGGGGGTCCCCTTGTTAAAGGGGGCTTCCAGATTCTGATAAGCCCCCCGCCCGCAGACCCCCACAACCACAAGCCAGGGTTGTGGGGATGAGGCCCTTGTCCTCATCAACATGGGGACAAGGTGTTTTGGGGGCTACCCCAAAGCACCCTCCCAATGTTGAGGGCATGTGGCCTGATACGGTTCAGGAGGGGGGCGCACTCTCTCGTCCCCCCCTCTTTTCCTGCGGCCTGCCAGGTTGTGTTTTCGGATAAGGGTCTGGAATGGATTTTTGGGGGGACACCACGCCGTTTTTTTAAAACATTTTGGCGCAGGGTTCCCCTTAAAATCCATACCAGACCTGAAGGGTCTGGTATAGATTTTGAGGGGGACCCCACGCCATTTTTTAAAAAATTTTGGCCGGGGTTCCCCTTGATATCCATACCAGACCTGAAGGGCCTGGTATGGAATTTAGGGGGACCCCCACGTAATTTTTTTTTAAATTTTGGTTCGGGGTTCCCCTGTGGGGAATTCACATGCCGTTTTTATCAATGAACTTTTATGTGTATTGTCGGACCGGCAATTCATTAATAGCCGCGAGTAGTTCAAATGAATTTTTTTCCTTTGAAATGTCATTTTGCTGTCAGACTGTTCTAAACATGGGAAACATGTGCCCCTTTACAGGCATACTATAGACACCCCCCAGGTATGAAATTTAAAGGGATATTACACTTTTATTGTTTCACTTTAAGCATTATTAAAATCACTGCTCCCGAAAAAAACGGCCGTTTTTAAAACATTTTTTGCATTGATCCATGTCCCCTGGGGCAGGACCCAGGTCCCCAAACACTTTTTATGACAATACCATGAATATAAGCCTTTAAAATTAGCACTTTTGATTTCTCCCATAGACTTTTAAAGGGTGTTCCGCGGCATTCAAATTTGCCGCGAACACCCCAAATTGTTCGCTGTACAGCGAACTTGCGAACAGCCGATGTTCGAGTCGAACATCAGTTTGACTCAAACTCGAAGCTCATCCCTAGTTACGAAGTGCCAATATTTGGTCAAGATTTGTCTCAGTTCTCTGTGTTCATTTGAAAAAGTTGTGATTATCCTGGTGTAAGGATTTGGGTTGGGGAGAGGTTTATTGTGTGATCGTAATAAGTCTCGTCTATCACGATTATTGGCTTTATTGAAGGCTCTTTTTAGGCATCTGTGGCTATAGCCTCTATCCAAAAGGCGGTTTTTTAGAGCTCTAACTTTTCGAAGAAAATCATCATTATTGGAACAATTGTGTTTGATTCTAAGGAATTGACTGAAAGGAATAGAATTGATTAATGGTTTTGGGTGAAAGCTATCAGAGTGTAGAATAGTATTACCTGATGTGGGTTTACGATGAAGTTTACAGGCCAACACATTATTAGGATCCTTAAATATCTCGACATCCAAGAATGTTATAGATGTATAATCATAGATCATCGTAAATTTTAGATTAAATTTGTTATTATTCAAAATATTTTAAAAAGTGTGAAGTAAATCAGTAGGTCCCTCCCATAGGACAAAGATGTCATCAATGTACCTGCGCCACATAATGATGTGGCGCAGGTACATTGAGAGATCCTCGTCATTAAACAGAGTTCTTTCCCATTCCTCCCAGGTACACATTGGCATAGCCACCCTAGTCTCAAGTCTTTTGCAGACTCTAAGAGGTTTTCTTCTAAGATTGCCCTGTATTTGGCTCCATCCAGCTTCCCATCAACTCTGACCAGCTTCCCTGTCCATGCTGAAGAAAAGCATCCCCCACAACATGATGCTGATACCTCCACGTTTCACGGTGGGGATAGTGTGTTCAGGGTGATGTGCAGCGTTAGTTTTCTGCCACACAGTGTTTTGCTTTTAGGCCGAAAAGTTCAATTTTGGTCTCATCTGACAAGAGCACCATCTTCCACATGTTTGCTGTGTTCCCCAGCTGACTTCTCGCAAACTGCAAAAGGGACTTCTTATGGCTTTCTTTCAACAATTACTTTTTTCTTGCTACTCTTCCATAAAGGCCAGATTTGTGAAGTGCACGACTAATAGTTGTCCTATGGACAGATTCGCCCACCTGAGCCGTGGCTGCTTCTGTGATTAATGCTCTCCTTGCCCGGCCCGTCAGTATAGGTGGATGTCTTGGTAGGTTTGCAGTTGTACCATTCTCTTCCCATTTTCAGATGATGGATTAAACAGTGCTCCCTGAGATGTTCAAAGCTTAGGATATTTTTTTATAACCTAACCCTGCTTTAAACTTCTCCACAACTTTATCCCTGACCTGTCTAGTGTGTTCCTTGGCCTTCATGATGCTGCTTGTTCTCTCAGTGCCGGTTCACACTAGACGCGGCACGACTTGCAGGTCGCCTCACCGAGGCGACCTGCACACGACTGCCGGGGCGACTTGCAAGACGACTTCTGTATAGAAGTCTATGCAAGTCGCCCCCAAAGTAGTACAGGAACCTTTCTTCTAAGTCGGAGCGACTTGCGTCGCTCCGATTAGAACGGTTCCATTGTACAGAACGGGAGGCGACTTGTCAGGTGGCTAGGTCGCCTGACAAGTCGCCCCGTGTGAACCGAGCCTAAGGTTCTCTAACAAACCTCTGAGGGCTTCACAGAACAGCTGTTTATACTGAGATTAGATTACACATAGGTGGTGGATATTTAATAATTAGGGGAGTTCTGAAGGCAATAGGTTCCACTAGATTCTAGTTAGGGGTATCAGAATAAAGGGGGCTGAATACAAATGCACACCACACCACACCACACCATATTTATTTGTAAAAAAATTGAAAACCATTTATAATTTTCCTTCCACTTCACAATTATGTTCCACGTTGTGTTGGTCTATCACATAAAATCCCAATAAAATACATTTATGTTTTTGGTTGTAACCAGACAAAATGTGGAAAATTTCAAGGGGTATGAATACTCTTTCACGTCACTGTATATTAGCTTGTTTAATTTATATGCATAATATTGCACAATATTTTTATAAGGAAATATTTATGTTTTATTTGCGCTGCATGTCTTTATGGACTTGATTGTCCATGGAGGCAATATGAAAATGTCTTCCCCAAACTGTTATCACATGGCTAGAAATGTAAAATTATCTAAAACATCTTTATATGCTTTATCCTTCACTAGAAATACCTGCACTGGGAAATTTTCAAGGGTTTTAACGTACAGTGCCTTGCAAAAGTATTCACCCCCCTTGCCATTTTTCGTGTTATGTTGCCTCACAACCTGGAATCAAAATGGATTGTTTAAGGATTTGCATCGTTTAATTTACAGAACAGGCCCACAACTTTGAAGATTTTTTTTTTTTATTTTATCACCCCCCCTAAAGTCAATACTTTGTAGAGTCACCTTTTGCGGCTATCACAGCTCTGCTTTGGATAAGTCTCTATAAGCTTGCCACATCTTACCACTGGGATTTTTTTCCCATTCCTCCTTGCAAAACTGCTCCAGCTCCTTCAAGATGGATGGTTTACGCTTGTGAACAGCAATCTTTAGGTCAGACCACAGATTTTCTATTAGATTGAGGTCTGGGCTTTGACTAGGCCATTCCAACACATTTACATGTTTCCCTTGAAACCACTCAAGTGTTGCTTTAGCAGTGTGTTTGGGGTCATTGTCCTGCTGGAAGGTGAACCATCCTAGCCTCAAATCACACACAGAGTGGTACAAGTTTTGCTCAAGAACATCTCTGTATTTAGCACCATCCATCTTTCCCTCAACCCTGACCAGTTTCCCAGTCCCGACTGCTGAAAAATATACCCACAGAATGATGTTGCCACCACCATGTTTCACTGTGGTGTTCTTTGGTTGATGTGATATGTTGGGTTTGCGCCAGACATAGCGTTTTCTTTGATGGCCAAAAAGTTCAATTTTAGTCTCATCAGACCAGAGCATCTTCCTCCATACATTTTGTGAGTCTCCCACATGTTTTTTCACAAACTCAAAATGTGCTATTTTGTTTTTCGCTAAAAGTAATGGCTTTCTTCAGCCACTCTGCCATAAAGCCCAAATCTATGGCTTATTGTCGTCCCATGTACAGATACTCCAGTCTCTGCTGTGGAACTCCGCAGCTCCTCCAGGGTTACCTTAGGTCTCTGTGCTGCCTCTCTGATTAATGCCCTCCTTTTCCAGTCCATGGGTTTTGGTGTGCGGCCGTCTCTTGGCAGGTTTGCTGTTGTGCCATGGTCTTTCCATTTGGTTATGATAGTTTTGATGGTGCTCCTAGGGATCATCAAAGATTTGGATATTTTTTCGTAACCTGTCCCTTACTTGTTTGGAGAGTTCCTTGGTCTTCATGGCAGTGTTTGGTTAGTGGTGCCTCTTGGTTAGGTGTTGCAGCCTCTGGGCCTTTCAAAAAAGTGTGTATATGTAATGTGTATATGTAATGACAGATCATGTGACACTTAGATTGCACACAGGTGGACATCATTTCACTAATTATGTGACTTCTGATGGTAATTGGTTGCACCAGAGCTTTTTATGGGCTTTATAACAAAGGGGGGTGAATACATACGTATATGCCAATTATCATTTTTTTATTTCTGAAAAATAGTTTTATGTATATATTTTTATAATTTTACTTCACCAACTTAGACTATTGTGTTCTGATCCATCACATATAATTCAGATGAAAAAAAAAACATTGAACTTAAGGCTGTAATGTTACAAAATAAGTAAAAAGACAAGGGGGTGAACACTTTTGCAAGGCACCGTACATTTAGATTCATTGTATATTTACTATGTCAAGGAAAGAAATGGCAGCATATGCAAAACACGTAAAAACAGCACCAGCAAAGGTGTGGTCTAAGATGGGATAGACTCTTTGATGTTGCAAAAAAATAAATAAATCACCTCAAACAGTATAAGTGGATAATATAGATACCTGAGCATGTGCAAAGCAATGTTTCCTATTGAGTCATGTGTTGCCAGTTTCTGACATCTAGACAGGTTTACTGTATTCAGAACAAGCCAAGCAATGTCTTAAAATCCCAATGTCTGTTAGCTGGTAAATAACTATATAAAAGGGATAAACCATAAATGTATAAACATAAAAAATAGGCTGTGTGGAATAGAAAACTGAGGACCAAACTGGTACCTCTAACAAAATAATAGAGGTTCTGTTTTTCCACTTGCATTACACTTGCTCTCAGATGTGCTTTTGCATTGTTACCCCATCACATGCATCCCTGATGGAAACCACAGGATGCTGTGCTGACAAATATTACACAGTCATCATCCATCGTTGTCACTATCAAAGACGTGGTCCAAAGCAATGAAGTGCAGTCAATGCTGGAGAAAGTGCTTGTAGATATTTAGTTGTTGGAAAGGTCTGAACGAGATCAGCAGCAGCACAGAGATGCACCCTTTGGCTGAAACTGTCACTTTTTTACAACAAAGATCCTTTTACTGGTGTCTTAGCACTGAATTTTGCCAACAATGTGGTTACCACCATAGATTAGCATTCAACAATAACTTGTTAGATCATCTAACATCATGGCAAATTATTTTGGCAAAATTTTCTTAGGTACTCATAATGAATTCTGATCAGCAAAGTTCGTAAATAAAACCATGGAAATCTTAAACTCCATTATTGAACCCACAAGCACTCTCACATTAGAGATTACAACAGACTCTGGTCAAATGACAGTGATTAATTTCCCTAAGCAGACGGGGTAAATATTGCGTGAGTACTTCGGAAACCACAATCCATCTTCACAATTTGGAAAGCTGAATAGATCACAGTGACTGTTATCTGGTATAAAAAATGATACAGGTTTATTTGTTTTACACTTATTTAATGCTATTTCCACTCAAAAGCAAAATAAAATGAGTTAAAATACATATTACAGGCTAAAGTGGATGTTTATGATAACGGACACTTTCCTATTATCTCAGGGCAGCAGCTCCTCTATTTTGTTGTATAATTCATTGTAAAGTTATTCCAAGGCATGAGATCATATATCTATCCTAGAGTGATGCCAGGGACAGCAGTAGCAGCAGCTGCAGGACGGGCTTCTCAAGGCTGCCCTATATGTGACCTTATCTGTGACCCAGAAACATCCTTTTTAGCAGTAAGACATAATACATTCCCTAGGCTGCTTTTCTCTAGGGAATGACCTGCCAAAGAAAGAAAAAATATTTGCAATGGTTCATTTTCTCCTTCCAGAAAAAAAAAACAAAGCCTCTATACTTTTCAAATCATAATGCAATAACATTTGAACTAATATCAAGTATTAATAATTGCATTGCAGTTAAACATTTTAATGAGTAAAAACAATCTTACATTTGCCTTTAATTATCGGTGTGCTTTGCTGTACATTGAATCTTTTTCTGTACACACAAATGGGAGACAAAGCTGTAAGACCAGGGGAACGTCACAAGATGAATAGGCCAGTGGGGTCACAATGACAATCAATAAGGTTGTATGTAGTTTTAGGGATAGTGAAAAAAATGATTGAAAAGCATTAGAGAGGGAACAAAACATACTCCCCCATTAGCTAAACAGGTCTCTCATAAGTTTAATCATTTTCCTGTACCATTTTTATGACTGTTATCTCAAGGAAGTGAGGCTTGCTGGCCATACCTATGCCTTTGACCGTAGGGTTGAAAAACTTTTGTTTACACTGGTTTCTGCAGAGATTTTTAGCTGTTAATGTCATACATCAGAATTAAAAATATAAGTATGAAATGTAGGAATGCCAGACTTAAGATTGAAACACATACAATGAAAAATTATGTAAAAAAACAAAACACTAAAGAATTGTTAATTTCTTTCTTCACCACACCTTCTGGGGTGTAGATTATTTGACAGCATTGGTAACTCATTTAATTATACATTTAAGTAGAAGGGAAGATGTTTGATCACTAGTACGTAAATTAGCAATAGAAAGGTATTTTTTTACACAGTACACATGTGTATGGGCTGTGAACCATTTTTTTCTGACACAAAAGGATGAAGGATTCTAGAAAAAGCTGCCATGAACAAAAACAAAAGTTATGCCATACAAGTGACTGAATATGACATTTCTCTGTTTTTTTTTCAGGGCAACTGCTGCTCTGAACTCCACTACAGACACCAGTATTTTCAACATCTTCCCCTAGACTTTGGACCCTATTACTGTTGCTATAAAGGCAACTTATTGAGAGTGAAAATCCAAAAGCGATTCTTTTATCATTGTTACGTGATAGCTTATGTTTTTGAGTTTTTTTTTCAAGATGTGCAAAGAGATCACACAAACATTTGCAGGTAAAAGCAAACTGTATATAACATTTAATTAGGTAATTTAACAAGAAACTTAGCTATAGATGCCATTCACCAAGAAGTCCAGCCTATTTTCAATGGCTTGGCAGATGATCAAACCAGAAGCGAGCATGTAGCAGCCCAGGCGAGAGGCTAACTTATTCTACCTGTGGTATATATAGGAATAATTGATGGTAATGACCTGTTGTAACCCCTGGAAAGTAGTACACATATTTCTAAATGGGCCTAGTCAGTTTGTAGTAAGGACATTCCTGTAGTATTTGGTCAATTTGTGTGTAAAACAATTAGTAAGGACATTCCTTCATTGTTTGGTCAAATGGGTACACATCCATCCTCTCAATAGCCCCTCAATCAGGCTTGGATACATTTTTATGTATTAGTGAGCCATGACAAGGAAAAAATAATAATTTCTCCATCAACTATCTGGTTTCATTTTTCAGCAGTCCTTTAACCATTCAATACCAGGCACTTAGACACCTTCCCGCCCAGGCCAAATTTCAGCTTTCAGCGCTGTCGCAATTTGAATGACAATTGTGCGGTCATGCTACACTGTACTAATTTTTTATCATTTTGTTCCCACAAATAAAGCTTTCTTTTGATGGTATTTGATCACCTCTGCGTTTTTTATTTTTTGCGCAACAAATAAAAAAAGACCGAAAATTTTGAAAAAAAAAGTTTTTCTTTGTTTCTGTTTTTTAATTTTTGTAAATAAGTACGTTTTCTTCTTCAATGATGGGCACTGATATGGCTGCACTGACAGGCACTGATACGGCGGCACTGATGGGCACTGATGAGGTGGCACCAATGAGGTGGCACTGACTGGCACTGATGATGGGCACTGATAGGTGGCACTGATGGGCACTGATAGGTGGCACTGATGGGCACTGTTAGGTGGCACTGGTATGCGGTACTGATGGGCACTTATAGGTGGCACCGATGGGCACTCATAGGCAGCACTGATGGGCACTCGTAGGTGGCATTGATGGGTACTTATGGGTGGCACTGATGGGTACTTATGGGTGGCACTGATAGGTGGCACGGATGGGCACTGATGGGCATGGATGGGCACTGACAGGTGGCACCGATGGACACTGATGGGTGGCACTGATGACACTGATTGGTGGCACTGATGCCCCTAAGGGTGGCATTGCTGGGCATCACTGCAATATAATGGTGCCAATCAGTGCCCATTTGTGGGCACTGATTGGCACAGATTGGGCACTGACTGGGCACATGTGGATGGCCATGGGGTACATACCTGGCCATCCACATGTTGCCCCCTTCCCTGGTGGTCCTAGTGGCGATCCCTGGTGGTCCAGTGTGGTTATCTGAGGGGGGGCTGCGCTGATAAACAATCAGCGCAGACCCCCCTGTCAGGAGAGGCGCTGATCGGCTCTCCTCTACTCGTGTCTGACGATCAACGGCTCTTCCTATTGACATCGTGATCAGCCATGATTGGACACGGCTGATCACGTGGTAAAGAGCCTTTGCCAGAGGCTCTTTACCAAGATCGGTGTAGTGGTGTGTCAGACTGACACACCGCTCCACCGATCGCCACGATGCGCGCCCCTGCGGGCGCGCCCCTGCGGGCGCGCCCCCGCGGGCGCACAGGGGCATGTTATCCTGCTGGACGTCATATGATGCCCAGCTTAGGACATAAAAAGGGGAGGGAAGGGTTAAAAGGTAACCCTAAGAAACAATCAAGGGAGATCAGCCACGGTATATGAATTAATTATTAGAAGCTTTGATGGTCAAGTACAAAATTATTAACAGTGTTCCAATCCAGGCGGAACAACCCTACCCTGGTTGGATAATGTTCATGTAATTTGCAAAAAATTCATGAATCACTAATAAAATCACATGGTAATAAGACAATATTGTCACAAATTAAAAAGCGCTAATGCATGCATGACCCTGCTATATCAAGACTAATACCAAAGAGGAAGGATGGACTTGAAAGGAAATGAGTTTCCCAAGGGTGACACCAAAGCTAATTGTAGCAAAGGTGTCTCCAGCTTTCAATTAACTGTAGAAATCTGCTGTTTTCTGTGATTGACCGGTATAGGTCATTAAATATGCATTAGTTGAAGATGATTGACATCCTATTGGCTGATTCAGTCAAGTTTGAAGCTGGATCAAGGGAAACAATATAAACACCCAAAGGTAAAGATTTTTCCGTTTGTGTTTTGTCAGGTGTCCGTAGTATAGGTGTTTATCAAAATGTATACGGTCTCATGTAGATAACAATTAGACTGATATCACTACAGCGGAGGAATCATCAATAGTAGAATATGTAGCACTTGGCTCATCTGTGGGCTCCAGTGTATGAATCTTATCCATCGATAAAAAAAAGTCTTAAACCTGTTGCATACATCAAAACGGGAATGTAATTGAACAATATAGGCCCGTGTATAGGCATCTTACCCCTATTGTATCACAGTTACAGGTCTCTGTATGTCCAGGATGGATTTCCAGATTCAATTTGCTGAGATGTCCTTTGGATCAGTTGATGATTTTAGGCTGTAGTTATGATTCGATTAGTGTCCGCAATTGTAGCCGTTGTATCATAAAGAGATATGCCTAAAACTGCTGTTTTTTAGCGAGAGGATTCAATCATCCCAGGCATAGTGCAGGACACATGCAGAGATAGTGTCTGTGGAGTACGGCTTGAATAGACCAGATAGCCTCCATGTGGATATCAGGTGGATATCAAGTGAATGTCAGATGAGCCGTTTAATCAGTCCAAACCTCCAGCGTGAATGGTAGCAACTCTGCCTTATCACTCTGACTTGGGGGTCATCGAGATATGTGGGGGCATGTTAGCGCTACCCTCCATCTACGTGTTTCGTACACTAGAACGTGTACTTCATCTGGACATATGACACCCAGTCAGGATAACTGAACCACCGCCCGGCCGTCATCTGCTATGGGCCGGGCGGGAAGTGGTTAAGCTAGGTACTAAAGCTGGCCATAGATGGATACAAATTTGGACAGTTCAGCAGGGACCAGCCACATTTCTGTCCATCTAGACATCAGCTGTTCCTATTCAAGAGGAGTCAATCGAATGACCGACTGCTCCCACACAGGACTGTTGGTAAATTTTCTTTCTATTGGTGCATACAGCCAATCGGCTGCAGTGCTGAACAGTGTATTCTGACGGGTGGAGGAGTCCCCACTGTCAGAATACAATAGCACACTGGGAAGGATTTCCCCATCCACCTCGTGGACGGAGCAATCAGTTTATTTCTTTTATTTTTTTATATCAGCGCTTTCACTAGCGTTTGAACAGCAATAATCTTTATTTATTTTGTTCTCTGAAACAAACTGAAAAACAAACATTCCTTTACTGACAAAATTCATAGTACTCACAAGAGAATACATAACACCCTTCTTTCAAATCTTTAACATTTTTATTCTTCTAATTCCTAACTGTTTTCTACAGCTTAACTCTAGTTATGCTATTGGCTGTAACTGGCATCTTCCTAGCTGTTTTCCGAAGCTTACTTTTAATAATATTATTGGCTGTAAGCAGCTTGCAAAGTGACTACCATAAGGCAACACACCTAATGAGCCTGCTGTAGCTGTATTGGAAAATTAGCAGGTTGCTTCTTTGTTTTTGTTTTTTTTTTTTTTTTTTGGGGGGGGGTTGTAAATATCACATTTAGCATATGATTTACCATTAAAGTGTATCTAAAGCCTAAACCAGCTGCTCTGCCCCGTCCACACCTCAGCTCCAGTGAACACTGGAGGGCAGAGCAGAGAATCAGGGACTGACAGTCACTAGCTCTTTGCTCACTGAAGACCAAGAACTAAGCGTTCAGCGGTCTTTCCTCAGTTCTCAGTGTAGAGCCATCTATGTGGGTATGTATGTTTGTTTTATGTATTGAGGTGTGGAGGGGCTGCTGCTGCCCCCTCCACACCTCAGCTCCAGTGAACACTAGAGGGCAGAGCAAAGAATCAGGGACTGACAGTCACCAGCTCTTTGCTCACTGAAGACCAAGAACTAAGCGTTCAGCGGTCTTTCCTCAGTTCTCAGTGTAGAGCCATCTATGTGGGTATGTATGTTTGTTTTATGTATTGAGGTGTGGAGGGGGCTGCTGCTGCCCCCTCCACACCTCAGCTCCAGTGAACACTAGAGGGCAGAGCAGAGAATCAGGGACTGACAGTCACTAGCTCTTTGCTCACTGAAGACCAAGAACTGAGCTTTCAGCGGTCTTTCCTCAGTTCTCAGTGTAGAGCCATCTATGTGGGTATGTATGTTTGTTTTTTTGTAAACCCACACTTCTCTTTTAACAAAAAAAAACCCTCATTCAATGCAATTAAGTTGAGGAGAATTGGTGAGGTTTTTAGTCCAAATCAGGGGTGCAGCAGAGAGTGAGAATACTGTTCCTGTACAGGCACAGTGCAGTGAGTAAATGTTGTCTCTCTAGGGATAGGAAGTGTATTATTGGCAGAATCCCCAACTGAAAACAAAGAAAAAAGCCTGCAATTTTATTTTTGGAGAGTTTTAAATATATTTTAATTCTTTTTTTTTTGCTTCCCTAACATCCAGACATTGACAAAAATTATGTTTAATGAATGTTTTATAAATTACCTTAAACTAAAAGTAATGTGGAAAGTGCTATAGCCACCCTAACAAAGGAAGTGAGTTATTGGCAGGTACACCAGATTTAAATTAAGTGGGCAAAAAATAAAAAATCTAATGCAGCCACCACATCAACAGTATGGATGTAGATATAATTATACATTTATAAAGAAATATATATGATATTTATTAAATTTAAATTGGGCATAAATATGCTTTAAGGTTTGGATAGACTTTAATTCTAATTCTTTGTTTTATTTTTTGCCTTTTTATTTTTTTCCGGATGTTTTTCCTTTACTTAATTCCTGTTCATGTGTTCTAAGTAGCTTGGACTGTCCAATCGCTTGGGAAGACAGACATATTGGAGCACAAAAAATACTTTGTGAATTTTGTGTACATTTAGCTTGACTAAAGTAATAATTTTTTAGTTGAGGTAAATGGTAAATACATTCTTTTAGAATTCAGTAGGGCATACAGTCTCTGTACAGCAAGCACTGGGGATCGCTGTGAAATTATATATGGAATTACATACAGCCAATTCAGGATCACACTTGGAATTCTCTCTTTTACAAATTCAAATTTATGTGGCTGACAAATGCTATAGTGGTGGTCTCACATCTCACTTGCGTTTTCTTGTTAATTTTACAGTCTACATGTCAGTTTTTATCTGATCATCAGGACTTGCAGACAGCTAAATCTATTTATCAAGCTGACTAATTGACATGTCTTCCTTCTTCCTGTTCCATCATGTCAGAGTCTCCATATTTATTCTCTCCAACAATTTAGCCCTTGGCAATTTCCTCTTGCATTTTGATTCACAAAGTATAGTGTGTCCCCTCTGTGCTGTTAGTTTTCAAACTATATGCACATTCTATAAAAATATCACTTACACTTGCTCTGTTTTTATAAAAAAAAAATGCATGCATGCATGCATACTTGCTTTGTAAAATGACTGTAATTTTTTCAATACAAATCACAAAACTGTGAAAATTCTTTAAAAAAAAAATATCCAGAGATTTATAAAGAAGATTAAGAAAAAAAAGATTTTTACTAGCAAAAAAAAAAATCACAACTTCCTTTTATTCACTATGCTAAATTCATTTTATCTTTGCAAAGTGATTTTCTTCTTTGGAAAGTTTGAGAGTTTTTACTTAATTTAATGACTTCAGTCAAGTTGGAGCAAAAATCTTGTTTTTGAATTTTCCCGTCACATGATTGGGAATTCTTGTCAAAGCTAATTTTCACCTTGTTTGACCTCGTTCACTAAGATAATAAAACATTTACTTTGCCAAGTGAAAATTCACTTTGAAAGTGAGCATGTTCTATTCCTTATAGATTCCATAATAAATCAGGGATAGTTTGTCTAATTAACACAGCTAAAGTGGAACTAAATCCAACATTTTCCAAAACAGTTACATGCAAGGCATGCCGTGAATGCTAACTGTTACAAATGCTTTGGCTCTCAACCAAACTGTCAAACCATCAAATGGGTTGTGTTATAATTGATCACATGTGTAGCACCATGGCAACTGCAGATCAAAGAGAGGCTAACATGGAAGCTTCCTTGGCTGTAAAGGAAAGGAGGGCTTAGTTCCATTTAACACACCAAAGTCCAATGAGAGTTGAAAATGACAGTTAGACAACTAAAGATAAAATAAAGATCCTTATCCTTGTATGAAGATTTGTAAAATGAACCTAATAATATAACCGGATAGGCACTGATATAGTTGTCTGTCATTGAGGTCAGCAGTAAAATGCAATTTTAGAACTACTTTTTTCTCATTAATGATTTGTGTCCTTGGTAACAATAGTATTAATTAGGGTTGTCCCGATACCACTTTTTTAGGACCGAGTACAAGTACCGATACTTTTTTTCAAGTACTCGCCGATGCCGATTACCGATACTTTTTTTTTAATGTCACGTGACAGTTTTTTTTTTTGCTAATTTTTTTTTGGGGGGGGGTGAACGTTGTATGTGTGTGTGGTTTTTTTTTTTTTTCTTTTACAATTTTTATTTTTTACAATAATATTTTTTTATTATTTATTGTTTTTTTTTTTTTTTTAAATCAGCCCTGTTGGGGGGCTTTGGTGAGATATCAGGGGTCTTAACAGACCTCTGATATCTCCCCCTTGAAACAGAGAAAGAGACCGAGGATAGAGATTCCCCAGTCCCTTTCTCTGCAGCGTCAGCTGCACTGAGAATGAATGGAGAGAAGACAGCGGCTCCTCTCCATTCATAAACTGACACATCGTAATCACAGAAGATTACAATGTTTCAGTTATGTGAATGGACAGAGTCAGCTGACTCTATCCATACACAAAGGAAGGAGGAGGAGGACGGAGGAACTGAGGGGGAGAACGGAGGGAACAGATAAGGAGAGAGGAATGCAGGGGACAGATAAGGAGAGAGGAACGGAGGGGGAGAGATAAGGAGAGAGGAACGGAGGGTGAGAACGGAGGGGGAGAGATAAGGAGAGAGGAACGGAGGGGGAGTACGGAGGGGACAGATAAGGAGAGAGGAATGCAGGGGACAGCGGAGAGGCACAGAGGAAAGGAGGGGGCACGGAGGAGGATGCAGTGACAGTCAGCTGTGAGCGATCACAGCTGTATGTCACTAAAGCTGGTGAAAGCCGCTGGGGGAGAATCTTGTAACTCCCCCACGCCCCGATCACAGCTGTCCTCTAGGTATCGGGTGAAGCATCGGGAGCATTTGCCCGAGTACAAGTACTTGGGCAAATGCTCGGTATCGGTGCCGATACCGATACTAGTATCGGTATCGGGACAACCCTAGTATTAATGCTTCCAACAGGCATATCACTGGATAATCATACTGGCACAGGGAGTCCAAATATTCTTTGGGGGTATCATTTTACAGTGAGACAAAGGAGTTCTGTGCATATTATACTGGCCACTCATAAGCAAATTTTATTAGTGGTATAACAAGCAGAGATTAATTTATACAGCATGGGCTAGAGGAAGTAAGCCCTCTAGTTGAGGATGTTAGGAGTTCTGTGAATTATGTCTGCAGTAGAATACATTAGAATTAAATTTAAGATAAATTAAGTGATTTTTCTGACTTTTACCATCATTGCATTGATAATTGGAAAGAAATTCACTGAATATTACATTTATTCCTGAAAATACTATTTATAATAGTACCACCTGAATTGGGATTATTACTGTAGGGGGGAACAGCCCTGGACTGAGAGATAACTTTCTCAGAACTAAAATTTTCAGTGCTTGTAATACATTGGAGAAAATGAATTCTAAGGAAACATTGTCTCATTTTTTTTATGCACTGCTGTATTTGAATTGAAGCTGTGTATACAGCATGTGTTTATACACAGCAAGACAATGATCGCTAGCTTGCAGCGTTTCAGAAATGTTTCACATGTACTGTCAGTGCCAAAAATCTAGGCTTCCAAACCCTATGAAAACACTAAATTATTTGTATAAAAGCGCCTTTACAAAAATCGTACTTGAACGAAGGATACCTAGAGCGAGATTGATTATTGCTTATCATGCTTATAATAGTGAAATGCAAAGAAAAGGACCTTGGTAATAGCACTGATTTAAAAATACAATTCTTTTTTACTAGTGATATCCATGAATCAGTTTTGTTATTTATTAATTTTTAGTCTGTTATGCTTAAGTGTCTATTGTCAGTTTAATATGTTTCATAGGTTGAGTGTGGAAAAAAGGTAAATAATTCAGCAGCCATCAAAATGATCCACATTAATAACAGAGGCAAGAGACAATCCCATGTGAAGTGCCCTACATTCTCTCTTATGAGAATTCTCACATAACTATTAACATTGAGCTTTGAGAATTTTTTTTACGCTAACAGGTTGCAGTTTTTTGTTAATCCACATTTTGCTCTGGTCTAAAATGTTCCTAATTTAAATGACAATTATTATATATACAGTCGTCAAACAGAATCTTCACATTTTGATAAAATACTTAATAGGGGTTTGGTTAGTTGCTCAACCAAACAATTTAAAAAAATCTATATTATTAGAAAAAGAGCAGCACTGGTCTGTACTACCCTCTATGCTCCCTCATTGATTGCACTAGTGACCAGTGACTAAATAATTTTTCATTGATTTACAATAAGTGCTAAATTAAACAGTAAAATACATTTCATATAAAATACCAATATGTGCAAAACAATACAAAACTATTGTGCAAAAATGTACAAAAATTGCATGACCATAAAGTGCAAACAATACATAACCATAAAGTGCTAATGAAGTGTAAATAATTAATATAAAAAATGCAAAAAGAGTGACAAAAAATAATTAATTGTCCATTCCAAAAGTCAATAAAAAAGTCTGTGTGTGATCAAAAGAGAAAGTCCTAAAGAACACTCCAATCTTGTGCATTATAGACTTCTCAGAAGTATTTTTCACACCCAGTGTGACCCTTCACCATTTACACTAAATTAACTCACCAGAGCTATTGGCTGGTCAAGTTATAAACCAGCTACTGCACACATTGCTGATCCCTTTAAAGGTTAATGGCTCCACATTAATGGCTCCAGACTCGGTCCCTTACACTGAACCCTCTCATACAGGTTCCAATCACACATAAAAGCAGGATAGAAGAAGGAATACTTCCATAGCATAAAAATGTCTAAAAACAGGCTTTATTTAAAATACCAAAACCACTTACATGTTCATAGTGCCTTCATGACACTAGGGTAACAACGCTTGTTCGTGTAGCCTAACGTCTCCGGCCAGTGATTCAAGCCACAAGCACAATACTGGCGTGCATGATGAAGTCAGCATTCTTGCCCCGGCTTACACGTTTCATCATGTGACATCCTCACGGAGCGGAAGGACGTCTGCTGTCACCACGCCATCTTTATAGAGGGTATCCACCCCATTTAACATTGCATTGTACATAAAAGATATAAAACACATAAAAAGTATACATCTGAACAGGCTCATATACATTACACTACCCCAGCATAATACCCCCATGTACTCGGGCCCGCATGTAGTGTATCCAACATGATAAGGCTCCTATGCATCTCTATCAATCCTTATCATTATGTGGTTATACATATGTATCAATGGGAATCAAACAGAAAGCATATTTATCTCCACATATCAAAGTGTCAATCAAAAATTGGTCAAAAAACAATTAAAATCGATGTCTATATTTAACTCAAACTGCAGATGATGCATTATAAAAAATATTCAAAAAAGCAATGTAAAGAACTGTGAAGTGCAGCCACCCTTAGCATTAGAAATTATGCTCAATGACATAGCATTATGATTAGTAACTAGAGTTTGTTTTAGACAAAATGGCATCCTGTGCAAATATAAAAGTGGAGACCTCATATGCTAAAATTCTGCACTTTGTGCCAAGGGCATCTAAACAAAACTAGGGAACTACACATTAAACCTCCCAAAAAAGTAATATATTGCAGCTTGCCAATTCTTAAATGTGGCAACTTTTTAGGCTTTTTCCCCTTTATTTCACCTGGTAAACAGGCCAGTAACACACTTCCTGTCTTAGGTTGTCTTCACTGTAAATGGAGGAGCAGACAGCAGCATTGTCAGTCTGGGGAGAGAGTAGTGTTAGATGCACTAGCAGATTTATGTTGACTTGACTTACAAATTAAAGCCAAACTTTTGGGATAAAGACTTTACATTATTAAATAAAATATGACCATTGTAAGCACCTCTGTCAGTGTTAAATGATGTGTTTCAACTCTCTAGCTGTCACTTTTGCTGGACAGCTTGGTCTTTAACCACTTCAGCCCCAGAAGGATTTGCCCCATTAATGACCAGGCCATTTTTTGTGATACGGCACTGCATCGCTTTAACTGACAATTGCGCGGTCGTGCGACACTGTATCCAAACAAAATTGACGTCCTTTTTTACCCACAAATAGAACTTTCTTTTTGTGGTATTTGGTCACCTCTGCGGTTTTTCTTTTTTGCGCTATAAACAAAAAGATACCAACAATTTAAAAAAAAAACATTTTTTTTTACCTTTTGCTATAATACATATCCCAAAAGAAATCTAAAAAAACTAATTCATTCATCAGTTTAGGTCGATATATATTCTTTTACATATATTTGGTAAAAGAAATTGCAATAGGCGTATATTGATTGGTTTGCGCAAAAGTTATCACGTCTAAAAACTATGGGATGGATTTTATGAGATTCAGCAAACAGGTTAGAAATTTAATGAAGTTAAAGTTTTTACCGCAATGATATTAGAAGTTCCTACTGGTAATGTTGTTTGTACAAAAGAGAAGACAAAGACTCAGCAGAATAATGGTGTATGTGCTAATTGTCCGATTTTGACTGAGCAAATAGATGACTTGCAAAATGCAATTCAAATAAAAGATATTCAGTTGTCTGAATTGCAGAATAATGTAAAAAGGATTTGTGTAAATTCTATAGTGGAGTCAAGCAAGAGTTCAGAGATTAACAATAGTGCAGACTCTAAACAGAAGTCTTCTATACCAGAAATGTGGTCTATAGAAATGAATGAACAGGACCATAAAGTTTTGCTAAGGCTACACCCAGCCATAGTGTTACAGGGGTCTCCTTTACTCCTATTCAGATGATTTGCTCCCTGCATCACAATTTGGGTTACCTAGCCTGAAAAACTACCACCAGGGAGGCGCTTGCACGGCAAGCAAGATGGCAGAAGCATGAGAGACTAGCTCCTTCCCTCTGTGACCCTGCACCGCTTCTGCAGTCCACAGGAGTCACACTATCCACCTCCGGAATCCCCCAGGCACTACATGGGAAAAGTTGGATTCCAAAAACACTTCTACCAGGGATTTAAAGTCCAATAAGTCCTGGACTTGAAATTTACAGGCCCTACTACAGGATCTGACACGTAACATTGCCAAAGAAGTTGGGAAAATTGCTCAGGAACTCAGGGGGGAAATCGATCAGTTAGGTGCACAAACTGATACGTTAGAGCAGTGTTTCTCAACTCCAGTCCTCCAGGCACCCCAATGGGTTATGTTTTCAGGCATTCCATTATTTTGCACAGGTGATTTGATCACTTTCACTGCCTTAGTAATTACCACAGCTGTTTCATCGGAGGGAAATCCTGAAAACATGAGCTGTTGGGGCGCCTTGAGGACTGGAGTTGAGAAACACTGCGTTAGAGAACCAATTCGATGAAATCGTACAATATGTGCATGTCCTAGAAGAGGATAATGCAGCTCTCAAACATACGGTCTTCCAGATCCAACTGCAACAAGAAGACTTGGAAAACAGGGAATGCCGTCAAAACTCAAGGATCCACGGAGTCCCTGAAACTGTAAATGATAAGGAATTGCGTGCCTACCTCCTGGGTCTCTTTGTTACTCTGGCTCCACACGATATTGATTGGCGCCTAGACAGGGCCCCTAGCTCCAAACCCACCCCCTGGGTCCAATCCAAGTGATATAATAGTTTGCTTCCACTATTTTGACAGTAAAGAGGCTCTCATGGTGGTTACATGTAACAAGAACCACATTGACTTTAAAGGATCCAAAATCCAAATATTTGGCGATCTGTCCCCTATCACCTTAGCTAAACGGCGCAACCTCCGCCCGATAACAGCGCACCTTCAACTTCACCAAGTACCTTACAGATGGGGTTTTCCCTTTAGACTCTCAGCCTCAAGAGATGGAACGCAGTACTCCATTAGAGATCTTCATGAATGCAAGTCCTTTATCCGTAACTTGGGACTGCCACCTATCCCTGAGGAAGACCTTCCACCTCCACCTCCCAATTTGGTCTCCAAACCCCTCCAGGCTTCTGCAAACCCCTCCAGGCTTCTGCAACGATCTGGACCCCGGTCCATCGGAGACACCAGAAGGCCTTTTCTAACCCTAAGCGCTCCAACCCATCCAGACCTCCCACTCGAAGCTCCTATGCCCTCTTGAAGTGATCCCTTTCTTTTTTTGTTCCATACAGATACCCAGGACTTCGTCTGATGTTTCCCGGTGTCTGTGGGGAGTGCTCTCCCTTTCCTTGTTCCTAAGGGCCTTATTTCCAGGATGTTAGCCTCCCTTGCTGCCTACGGTATGAGGTTCTATAATTAAAAATTCTTATCTCCACAGAGTGGTACTGTGGATACGACACTAGGATAAAATTTGCCACGTCCTGATATTTAGATTGTTAGGAAATTAAGGTTTTTTGGATGATGGACTTTTTAGGCATAACACAATCTTATAAAAAATTAATATTTATTACAAATTTAAAATCAAGACAATTACAGTATCTCGCATAAGTGAGTACACCCCTCACATTTTTGTAAATATTTTATTATATCTTTTCATGTGACAACACATGAAAAGACATAAGAAATGACAGAAATGATAGAAGAAGATAGAAGAAATGACACTTTGCTACAATGTAAAGTTGTGAGTGTACAACTTGTAAAACAGTGTACATTTGCTGTTCCCTCAAAATAACTCAACACACAGCCATTAATGTCCAAATTGGGCCCAATTAGCCATTTCCCTTCACCGGTGTCATGTGACTCCTTAGTGTTACAAGGTTTCAGGTGTGAATGGGGAGCAGGTGTGTTAAATTTAGTATTATCACTCTCACTCTCTCATACTGGTCACTGGAAGTTCAACATGGCACCTCATGGCAAATAACTCTCTGAGGATCTGAAAAAAAGAATTGTTGCTCTACATAAAGATTCCCAAGGCTATAAGAAGATTGCCAAGACCCTGAAACTGAGCTGCAGCACAGTGGCCAAGACCATACAGCAGTTTAACAGGACAAGTTCCACTCCGAACAGGCCTTGCCATGGTCGACCAAAGAAGTTGAGTGCACATGCTCAGCGTCATATCCAGAGGTTGTCTTTGGGAATAGACATATAAGTGCTGCCAGCATTGCTACACAGGTTGAAGGGGTGGGGGGGTCAGCCTGTCAGTGCTCAGACCATACAACACACACAGCATCAAATTGGTCTGCATGGCTGTCATCCCAGAAGGAAGCCTTTTCTAAAGATGATGCACAAGAAACCCTGCAAACAGTTTGCTGAAGACAAGCAGACTAAGGACATTGTTTACTGGAACCATGTCCTGTGGTCTAATGAGACCAAGATAAACGTATTTGGTTCAGATGGTGTCAAGCATGTGTGGCAGCAACCAGGGGAGGGGTACAAAGACAAGTGTGTCTTGCCTACAGTCAAGCATGGTGGTGGGAGTGTCATGGTCTGGGGCTGCATGAGTGCTTCCGGCACTGGAAAGTTACAGTTCATTGAGGGAACCATGAATGCCAACATGTACTTTGACATACTGAAGCCGAGCATGATCCCCTCCCTTCGGAGACTGGGCCGCAGGGCAGTATTTCAACATGATAACGACCCCAAACACACCTCCAAGATGACCACTGCCTTGCTAAAGAAGCTGAGGGTAAAGGTGATGGACTTGCCAAGCATGTCTCCAGACCTAAACCCAATTGAGCATCTGTGGGGCATCCTCAAACGGAAGGTGGAGGAGCACAAAGCCTCTAACATCCATCAGCTCCGTGATGTCGTCATGGAGGAGTGGAAGAGGACTCCAGTGGCAACCTGTGAAGCTCTGGTGAACTCCATGCCCAAAGGGGGTTAAGGCAGTGCTGGAAAATAATGGTGGCCACACAAAATATTGACACTTTGGACCCAATTTGGACATTTTCACTTAGGGGTGTACTCACTTTTGTTGCCAGCGGTTTAGACATTAATGGCTGTGTGTTGAGTTATTTTGAGAGGACAACAAATTTACACTGTTATACAAGCTGTACACTCACTACTTTACATTGTAGCAAAGTGTCATTTCTTCAGTGTTATCACATGAAAAGATATAATAAAATATTTACAAAAATGTGAGGGGTGTACTCACTTTCGTGAGATACTGTACATAAATTTCTCATATATAATTAATTCACAAAAATTTGCCTATGAGCATGAATAACGCACCACCTATATACAGTATAGTCAAAGACCTTGGAGGACCAGACTGATCACTCTTGAGAATTATGGAGTTTGACGAGGTAGCCTGTCATAAAAATGTTCAGCTCTACTCTACGTGTCTTCCCAATGGTAGGTATAGATTACCTATGTGCATGCTATGCATGTGTTTCTCTACTCATTTGCCAAACTCTTGTCGGGTCTTCCCGACATAGAAGGCACCACACCGGCACTGCATGTGGTAGACGACGCCTTGCGTCTTGCAGTTGCCAAAATGGCGTAAACAGAAGATCTCCCCATTCAGCAAAGCCAATGTGGTCCTCCTTCCTATGACTACACATTGTGAGCTGGATCCACATGGATAAGTACCCCAGGTTTTACATGGTTCCTTCCTTGCATTTCCCCTGTACTCACTCTGCATTAGCATATTTCCGATAGAGCCTGATTTTTTGTATGTGATCTGAGGTTTAGATGTCACCAATCCTCTCAGGAGGGGATGCTCTGTGAGGATCGACCAGTGTTTCGAGATGATCCTTCTTATCCGATTATGTTCATTGGAGAATCTCATAATGATTATAGTTGTTGTATCTATTTTACTTTGGTTTTTAGTTTTGAAGAACGAGTCCCGTCTGTTGGAGTTTTTAACATGATTAAAGGCCTTTTTTAGGGCCAATTTCATGTAGCCTCTATTCAGCAGTCTGAAAAGGAAAAGAACGAATGGCTAACCTACAGTATGTTAAAAACAGCGCCACATCCAGTATTCAAGACAGAGACTTTTCTGTTTCCTACTGCTGTTCAATTGAGACCGGTTCTGTCTTTCTTTCCTTATATTGATCTGAGCATCAGACAGTGTATTCACTTCTTATTTAATGCGTATGGATAGTTTCACCCTATCTATAATACTGCAGACTGTCCTTGTGGAGTTTTTCTGGCCCCCCTAGCCCTCCTTGTGCTGCGATGGACCATTTGAATTGCCCGGCACAAAAAGCCACCCAGTTTCTATTCTGGGCGGCGTTTCTGGAGGCTGATGGATGTATTACATCAATGCCCACAGCCTCCATCTTGCCACTCTGGCGGACATGCGCAGTCCGCCGAGTTGGCATACTGTGTCGGTGGGCTGGGTGTGCGCAATGCCGCTCCGACGTGCAGACGTTTGCGCATGCACGGTGGGGGCCGCGCCGCGCACACTCGACCCAGGGGGCAGCTGAGAGGTTTCCCTGGCAACCATCCCTAGTATCAGCTGTGCGTAATTCCTTGTGCCAGCTGATTGGGATTTACTGTCCTTAAAACCCATGGCCAGCTCACTCCCAAATCAAGCACTATGCTGCTGGATGTCGGGATGTGCGGCTGGTCTTTTCAACCTCTCCTATACTAGGGTAATTACCTTCCACATATCCTTTTTTTCCCCACTGTTATCCTATATAGTCATTTTTAATTTACACAGCCAGTTATCAACATTTTGTTTAAGCCATCTGAAGATAAAAAGTTTAATTAGAATACATCCCTCAGCAAGGCTTTCTTGCACAAAATCTGATGCTTACTTTGTACCTGTGTGTATGCAGGCTTAAATATCCACTCACTTATTGTGTACCTGTATATTTACAGGTGTAAACACTTACCTGTTATTAATACATTTCATACTACATATATATATACTTTTTTATTCTGCCCATTTGGATATTATAATGTTTAAGCAATTCTTTTATCTGTAGTAATCATACAGTATAGCTTAAACAGCACTCATATCAACATACTGCTGATCACCCCAGCACCTGGACATAATTCTAGGCACTTATGACAATGTTCTTTGAACTTTATTTATTTCTACTATAGATAGCATTACGAGTACTCCTATGATCAGCAGGCATGGGTGTGTATATATATATATATATATATATATATATATATATATATATATATATATATATATATATATATATATACACATATTTCTCTTGACTTTGTTGAATTATAAAATACCTAATTTTACTACACATCCAGCACATTTTTGATCTGGATTTATATTCTCAGTACATCTTTTCTTTACTCCCAGGGATTCCATTTGCCTCAGTATATTCTTCTGGCCGTCTCACTGCCGTGGAGTGTGGGGGAGACCTTTTTCCTCCTGAGGACATCATTACTCAGTTTAGATTTATAGATCTCTCTGATGCCCCATTTGACTTAAGACAGCTATCCCACCGGCTCAGTTATCCAGTGCTACTCTAACTGCAAGGTTTTAATGTATTCAACGAAGCATTGCAAAATTGCCTCACCATCTAACTTTATGTAAGTGCTCTACTGCAATACTCTAAGCATGTAGTTTTTTTGTACTCTTACATGTCTTGACAATTTACTGATTGTATATCTTTACTTACATCTTAGATGAACCCCTCTTTTTTTCTGCATCCCTGAAGAAGGACTAGAATATATACCGAAACGCGTTGGATGTGAGAAGGTTTTTTCATGCATATATTCTGTATGGTGACAGAAACGTATTGTTCAGATGAATCAATGTTTCGTTATAGTCTTTTAATGTTGTTTATCCATTAATAAAATGTGTTTATTATTATATTACTTTGTATACCTTGCTACACATTTTATATATGATATAATTGAGTGCCTTAAAAGTCCACCTAGGGGAACCCCTTTTGTCTTTGTCAATTCAGCAGTCTGGTAGTAAGTTCATCTGACTCTCGGTGGAAGTCCTCATTCGTGCTACAGTTCCTTATGAGCCGAAGAAACTGGCTGAATGGGATTGATTTTTTGAGTGGATAAGGATGGAAGCTGTCCGCGTGTAGCAACATATTGCCGGTGGTTTTCTTCCTGTATAATCTGCTTGAAAGTCCACCAGCATGGTCCTTGGAGATGGTTATATCCAAAAAATTAACCTCATGGAGGTTATAGGTCATTGTAAAGAAAAGGTTGAAGTTGTTCTGATTCATGAGATTCAGACAGTCTCTAAGCTCACCCTCTGGACCATCCCAAATAATCAGTATGTCATCTATGTATCTCTGGCACATACAGATGTGGCGCGTATACATAGATGCTATTTCTCCCAACAAGAAATCTTTCTCCCACTCCCCCAGGTACAGATTGGCATATGAGGGTGCGCAGCATGTCCCCATAGCCACTCCCTGTACCTGGAGGTAGTGGGAGCCCTCGAACAGGAAGGTGTTATGCCTTACAATGAAGTCTAACATTTGGAGAACAAAAGCATTGAACTTCCAATCGGTGGTGGCCCAATGTCTAAGAACACGTTCAATAGCTGCAATACCTAGGTCATGTGGGATACTGTTGTACAGTGATTCCACGTCAACTGTGACCAGTATTGCAGAGTTGGGAATCACCAGATTGTCAAGAATTTGTAATAGATGGATCATATCCCTTGTGTACGAGGGTAAGTCTATAACATGAGGCCTTAAGTGTTGATCTATTATTTGACTTATACCTTCAGTGATGGAGCCGTTGCTGGAAATGATGGGTCTTCCTGGGGGGCTAGTTTTTTGTGTACCTTCAGCAGGGTATAGAACGTGGGCGAACAAGGGTGCCTTGTCCATATAAAGTCCCACTTGTCTTTATTGATGGCATCCTCATTGAAGGATTCATAAACAAGGCAAAAAAATTCCTGATTGAATTTATCTACCAAAGCCGCATCTGTTATTATTCAATATTTTCAGGCACATTCTCTCATAGTTAACATTGTCCATCAGGACAATATTTTCCCCTTTGTCCGATGCTTTAATTGTAATGTCCAGACCACTGATCTGAGACCAGTGGTCTCAGATCCTTCAGCATGACATCTCCTTGTTGGATTGGGGGAGTATCTGGGAGTCCACCTCCAAAATCTCCCGCTGTGTGACCCATAAGGAAACAGCGTATAAAGTTCTACTTTTTTGGTATAGGACCCCAGAACTCTTACATGCCCATAATCCGACAACCTCAAAACAATGCTGTAGATGTAATAATGCGGTGGGCTCACATTACCATATTTTCTGGGAATGCCCCTCAGTTAATCAGTTCTGGGTACAGATCCAAATGCTTCTGGAAAAGTTGCTAGAGATCCCCATCCCTTTTAATCCTATGCATTATCTACTAGGTCTCCCTTTACCAAATATTCCTAAAGCTAAACGGAGACTCATGCTCTTTATATTATTAGCTGCTAAACAAGTTATCCCTAGGCTTTGGCTCTCTACTTCTCCACCTACACTCCCACAATTTTTCTCTATTATACATAGGATGGAACATTTGACTGCTTTAGTTGATGGTTCAGTACAGAAGTTTTCAAAAATATGGCAGATATGGGATGAATCCGACTATTGTTCTGACACAAATAGTCTCAGTTAGGGGATAATTGACACCTATGTTCCTTTTTGCTATGACTCCAATGTTGACATAAGCTATGTATACAGCTCTTTGTTGTGCATTCCCTCCACCTTTCTGTCTCCCCCCTGTTGGTATGGTGCATTACTAGTGCAGGTTTGAACCCTTGTTTATGAATATTCTAAGTCAACTTAGGCTGCAAATTCGTTCTTATTGGTATTCTTATGGTTTCTTTTTCTTATTTGTTATAAATGACAGTGTGTATCTGTACTATCCACAGAGTTTGTATTCTTTGTGTTACTTTGTATGCTTTACAAAAATTCTTTAAATAAACAATTACAAAAAAAAAAGTTTTGCTAAAAACAAAATGAATGAATAAAGCTGCAGGATGCACACAAGGTTTAGACAAACAAAAGCAAGATGGCGATCAGAGAGTTGCCACGTGTATAGCCACACCCAGATATGGTGAGATACACGTCACAGGCAGAACCAAAGTTTCAGAGCAGACAGGAAATGCTATTTGCCTTTGCGGTAAGAAATGTGGCCATGTACAGAAAGAATGTTTAAAATATAAATTAGATTCACAAAGAAAAACTTTGGAATTAGAATATGGGAAAACTTCTGAGCAACTTTTTCATCCTTGTCAAACCATAGGTTGACTGAAGTCAAACAGATCAGTACACTGACTGTTAATGATAGGTTAATCAATATGACAAACAATGTTACTGACAGAGATGGGTTGCTTCCATTGCCAAAATCAGGATTAAATTAAGTTTTGACTCCTCCAACATTAAACTATGTTGCTCCATTTTTATTGGATGAAAGTGGAAGAGCATATTTACAAGGTCTATTGAATGGTAGGAAAACTAAATGGTTAATAGATTTAGGAGCCAAACTCAGTTTAACTAAACACAAATTACCTATGAAGGCTACTTCTCCAAAATGCAATTTAATTGGTTTTAGTGGAAAAGAAAATGCAGTTGCAACTAAAGTTTCTAATGTGACTTCTGAGATTCCAGGACTTTTGAAAACTAACATTGACATGTGGTGTTGTCAAGATACAGAGAATATTCTCGTCTCAGCAAGGATGTGATTAGTAAACTAAATTGGATTATTGATTTAAGTAATTCTACTATATGGAAAGATTAATCTAGACCCACATCTTATGTTAATTGATCCTTCCATGTACAGTAATGTTGGAAGTATTTGTACAACAATCACTGACATATCTTCAGATTATAATTGGCCACATACAGGAACCAATCTCATATTGGAACAATTGGTTCAATCGCATAAAAATCTTTGGAGTCAGACCAAAAATGATACAAGCTTGTTTAAAGATTTTGAAGTAAATATTGAGGGTAGAGACCCCAAATTCAATACAAGTTGCCACAAGAATCAATAGGTCCAGTTGCTGACATTATACAAGAGTTTTTACAACAAGGAATATTAAAGAAAGCACAATCAGTGGTATATAATTGTATTTGGCCTATCAAGAATGCTGAAAATTTGTATTCTTTATCAGTTGATTTATTCTTTATCTTTTGTATTCTTTATCAGTTGATTTAAGATCACTGAATAAATGCATTACAAATAACAACCCTGTTGTTCCTGATTTACATTTAATGTCACACCTGGATGCCAAGGCCAAAGTATTTTCTGTACTGGAAATCTCTAACAGCCATTTTTCAGTACCATTAGCTAAAAGCTGTCAATATAAACTTGCCTTCAGCTTTAAAAAATAATTTTATGCATTCACTAGAATAATCCCAGGATTGGACATTAGTGATGGTATAGTGCACAAGTGTTTACAGAAAATATTATCAAAGTTCTGTAGACTAGAATGTATTTTCCAGTATGGGGACATGTTTTTGCTGACTACACAAAGTATAGAGGAACATATCGCTCTTTTGTTGAGTTACTTACTGTGTTACAAACGGCAGGGCTGAAACTGAACACAGAGACTTTTCAGTTGATGAAAGTTCAGATAGGATTCCTTCATATGCAAATTAGTCATGGACATAGACAATTATCACAGGAAAAAGTTAGAACCATTTCTGCTATTCCAATTCCAACAACTCACAAAAAATGACATACATGTTTGAGCTAAGTAAATCACTGCAAAGAATTTGTGCAGACATGTAATGATAAAGTTAAACCTTTTTTCCTTTTGTATTGCAAACTGATGTACCTGAGAATTCGATTTCAGTGACCTTGTCTCAAAGGTGATCAAAAAATATTAGGCTTCTTCTCCAGAGGTTTGACAAATATGGAAAAGACCTTTGACACACATATTAAGCAATTTTTAAGTGTTTATTTTACAGGCAAAGTAATAGAAAAGATTGTGAGATCTAGTAAAATCATATTACAGACACCTGATCTTTCACTAAAACTTCTTCTAGCTGCTTGCCGACCACCGGCTGTCAATTGACAGCCAGGCGGAGCGGCTCTCATTGCGGGAGGGCGTCATATGACTGCCTCCCATTTGAACAGGGAATGCGCGCGATCGTGTGCGCGCATCCCTGTTCCTTCAGTGGCGGCATGTCACAGAGACACTGCTCGCCACCGAGGGGGGTGAACAGCCATTGGACATGGCTGTTTACCACGTGATCGGCCGTGATGAAGTCACGGCCGATCACAGATAGGTCCACCCCATTGTGCACGGTGCATGCGCAGGATCGTGAGCACGCTGCGCATGCACGTCGGTGGCGGAGTGTTCCTGGGAACACTACTCGTCACCGACGCCGGTAAACAGCCCTTGGCCGGCTGTTTACCCACGTGATCCTTTCACAGCCGATCATAAATGTAAACACAGAGCGGTAACTAGCTGCTACCAGCTCTTCTCTCCTCACACACCGTTTCCAGTGTGAGGAGAGAAGAGCCAAAAGCAGTGAGTTACTGATCTGTGTTCTGTAGTGTCTGCACCAACACCACACCTGTCCCATCGCCCCCCCAATTGTCATCAGTCACCACAGTCACCTAATAAAGTGCACCTGTCAAATAAGGGACTGCCATCAGTGACCGTCAGCGGTGCACCTGTCACCCTTCACAAATCAGTGACCGTTAGCGGTGCACCTGTCACCCGTCAGCCATCACCCGTCACCCATCAGTGACCACCAGCCATCACTGGTCACCCATCAGTGACCGCCAGCCATCACCCGTCACCCATCAGTGACTGCCAGCCATCACCCATCACCCATCAGTGACCGCCAGCCATCACCCGTCACCCATCAGTGACCACCAGCCATCATCCGTCACCCATCACCCATCACCCATCAGTGACTGCCAGCCATCACCCGTCACCCATCAGTGACTGCCAGCCATCACCCGTCACCCATCAGTGACCGCCAGCCATCACCCGTCACCCATCACCTGTCACCCATCAGTGCCCATTAGCCATCACCCATCACCTGTCACCCTTTAGTGACCACCAGCCATCACCCGTCACCCGTCAACCATCACCCGTCACTGTCCGTGGCCTGTCACCCATCAGTGACCATCGCCTGTCACACCGTCATCACCTATCAGTGAACGTCAGCTGCCACCCATCGCACAGCCCATCAGTGACCGTCACCTGCCACCTGTCACACCGTGTCATGTCCAAAAGAGTATACAGCAGTGAGGAGGCTTCCAGATCCTCTCCATGACCAATGAGAGCAACAGGGAGTTCTCATCAGATTCCAATTCTGATTCTGAATCCAATTCGGCATTTGAACCGAATAGTCTGCAAATGATTCGGAGGAAGAATGGGTCCCTCCCAAAAGGGCACGGCACTCTGGAAACCAGGATTATATTCCCAGGCACAGTACCAGCGCTGCCACCACCAATAGGCCCCAGGAACAAATTCCCAGGCCCAGTACCAGCGATGCCACCAGCGTTAGGCCCCGGGAACAAATGCCCAGTACCAGCGCTGCCGCCGGCGATAGGTCCCAGAAACAACATGCCCAGACCCAGTACCAGTCCTGCCACATCACGCCTAAGTACCAGCACAGGAAATTCCATTTCAACTACTGGAGTGTCACACCCCCCAAGAGCCAGGGCCTCTACATACATGCCAGATGGTCTTGCCAACCCAAAATGGCTGCCTTCCAACTCGGCATCACCAATTATTTCCCCTTTCACAGCACTGCCAGGTGGGCAGACCAACACCCAAAATTTCTCAGAGATTGATTTCTTTCATATGTTTTTGCCCGACATTATGCTGCAATTTATTGTGGACCAGACAAATTTATATGCCCAGCAATATATTGTCAACAACCCCCAATCTTCATATGCCCGTCCTTTTGAGTGGAGAGATCTGAATTTGGAGGAGTTCAAAGTGTTTATGGGCCTGCAATTTATTGTGGACCAGACAAATTTATATGCCCAGCAATATATTATCAACAACCCCCAATCTTCATATGCCCTTCCTTTTGAGTGGAGAGATCTGAATTTGGAGGAGTTCAAAGTGTTTATGGGCCTCACCCTAAACATGGGGATTACAAAAAAAAATGAAGGACATGCCTATTGGTCCACCAACCCTATCCACAACATGCCCATTTATTCTGCCGTAATGTCCAGGTCCCGATACAAGATGCCCTCCCCACAATCATCCAAATTACGACAAGTTATACAAGATTCACCCACTGATAAATTTCTTTTCCCAACAATTTGCAGAACTCTATGTCCCCAATCAGAATATATGTGTCGATGAGTCCCCGGTACCCTTTTCAGGCCGGCTAGAAATAATGCAATATATTCCTAGCAAAAGGGCCAGATACGGAGTAAAGTTATACAAGCTATGTAAGAGAGCCATGGGATATCTGTATGCGTTCTGCATATATGAAGGAAGAGAGTCCCAGCTCCAGCCCACTGAATGCCCGGCCTACATGGGCACAACTGGAAAGATTGTATGGGACCTGGCATACCCACTTCTGAACAAAAGATATCACATATATGTTGACAACTTTTACATGAGCCTGACCCTTTTCAAACACTTATACATTGCAAAAACCCTGGCCTGTGGAACCTCCAGAAAAAATAGGAAGGGCTTCCCACAATCTCTAGCGAACAAAGAGCTGCGAAGGGGGGAAAGAGCATCATTGAGATGAAACGAAGTGCTGGCCTTGAGGTGGAAGGATAAGTGGGATATGCACATGATGTCCACCATCCATGACGACACTACAATTGAGGTACAAAGAAGACGAAGTCCCATTGAAAAGCCAACATGTGTCCAAGATTATAATCTCTACATGGGGGGAGTGGATTTTAATGATCAAATGATTCAGCCCTATTTGTCAATAAGGAGGTCCCGATTCTGGTATAAGAAGGTAGCAATTTATTTCATTAATTTGGCCATTTACAATTCCTACGTAGTCTACACCAAATCCATTGAAAGCCCCGCCCCCTTCCTAAAATTTATAGAAGAAGTTGTCACGTCCCTCATCTATCACCAAAGACCCCCCCCCAGAAGACCTTCGCTCTGAGGCTGTTTGCCGACTTCATGAGCGCCACTTCCCCTTCAGCATTCCACCATCGAAGCAGGCCGAAGACGGCAAAAAAAATGTTGCGTGTGCACCAAAAGAGGATTTAGAAAAGATACCAGCTACCATTGTCCCCAGTGTCCCTCCCAACCTGGCCTTTGCATTGGTGAATGCTTCCAACTTTATCATACATCCCTAAAATATTAGCCCATATTTTTAACCATTTCCCCATTTTCATCATCTGTGCTGACCATTTTCCATTCTTCCCCAAATAACCATGCCACTGCCTTCCACATGAACTGACCCTGGCCTGTTTTTTGACTATGCCTCTGCCTACCATTTGGACTGCTTCCACGTGAACTGACCCTGGCCTGTTTTGTGACTATGCCTCTGCCTACCGTTTGGACTGCTTCCACGTGAACTGACCCTGGCCTGTTTTATCAACTACGCTACTGCCTACTGTTTGGACTGCTTGCACGTGAACTGACCCTGGCCTGATTTATGGACTATGCTTTTGCCTACCGCTTGGACTGATCTGTTGCCCTGCTACTGTAGTACACAGGGGTCTCACATATGTGAGGGGCTCCAGAATTGTTTTTCCGGATGGAGAAAAAAAATTTGTTTGTTTTCTCCGGGTTTCGGAATTTCCGGATTAGGGTCTGGAGTCTGGAGGCTTCATAGAGATTTGGGTGGGTCGAAGCCTCTACCCCTGTGCCCCTGTGCACAGGTCTTACCTGATTGTGGCCCTCAGCCTGCTGCTGACTTACTGACACCATGCCTCTGCCTGTCGCATGAATGGACCACACCGCTACCTGGACTATGTAAATAATTAGCTGTAGCAAGAGGCAGTATGTTTATGATGGGCTGGAGAGTGGTACAATAATAAGTGTCTGCAGGTAACAGTGTACCAGGACCAATATTATGGCTGTGCTGGCTGTTTCTGCCTGGACAATTTCTATGGACTGTGCTGACTATAGACAATATTCCTGCCTGCTGCCTGGATAATTTCTATTGCTGTCGCTAAGCACATCCCTGCCTGCTGCCTGGACCAGTGCTCTCCTCTGTGGATACTACTAAAAGCACAGGTAATGCTTTTTTTTTAGCCTTTCCACAATCAAATTTATTTTGGATTGTAATTCTTGGTATGTGCATGCTATGGCTTAGAAATATGAAGGGTTTTCAAAAATGATAGGTTGCCAGGAAATTATATATGTCATTTATGCTCCTAGAATGCTTGATGGTGCTACTATATATGTGGCCAGGCTGTGTAAAAGTCTCACACATGTGGTATTGCCATACTCAGGAGGAGTAGCAGACTGTATTTTGTGGTGTCATCTTTGCTATGTACATGCTATGTGTTGGAAATATCTGATAAATTAACAACTTTGTGTAAAAAAAAATGCGTTTTCATTTTTTTCCCACATTTTCCAAAAACTTCTGGAAAAAAATGAACCGTTCAAAAGACTCATTATGCCTCATAGATTATACGTTGGGGTGTTTGCTTTCCAAAATGGGGTTTTTTGGGGTCATTTTGGGGGCAATTCCATTGTCCTGGTGCTCCAAGGCCTTCAAAAATGCAATAGGTGGTTGAGAAATGAGATGTGTCATTTATGCTCGTAGATCACCTGATGGTGCTACTTCAATGTTGGGCCTTTGTATGTGGCCACGCTGTGTAAAAGTCTCACACATGTGGTATCGCTATACTCAGGAGGAGTAGCAGAATGTATTTTGGGGTGTCATCTTTGCTACATACATGCTATGTGTTGGAAATATCTGATAAATCAACAACTTTGTGTAAAAAAAATGCGTTTTAATTTTTTTCCACATTTTCCAAAAGCTTCTGGAAAAAAATTAACCATTCAAAAGACTCATTATGCCTCATAGATTATACATTGGGGTGTTTGCTTTCCAAGATGGGGTCATTTTGGGGGCAATTCCATTGTCCTTGTGCTCCAGGGCCTTCAAAAGTGTAAATGGTGGTTGAGAAATGCGATGTGTCATTTATGCTCGTAGAACGCATGGAGATGCTACTTCAATGTTGGGCCTTTGTATGTGGCCAGGCTGTGTAAAAGTCTCACACATCTGGTATCGCCATACTCAGGAGGAGTAGCAGAATGTATTTTGGGGTGTCATCTTTGCTACATACATGCTATGTGTTGGAAATATCTGATAAATGGACAACTTTGTGTAAAAAAAATGCGTTTTCATTTTTTTCCACATTTTCCAAAAACTTCTGGAAAAAAATTAACCGTTCAAAAGACTCATTATGCCTCATAGATTATACGTTGGGGTGTTTGCTTTCCAAAATGGGGTCATTTTGGGGGCAATTCCATTGTCCTGGTGCTCCAGGGCCTTCAAAAGTGTAAATGGTGGTTGAGAAATGAGATGTGTCATTTATGCTCGTAGAACGCATGAAGATGCTACTTCAATGTTGGGCCTTTGTATGTGGCCAGGCTGTGCAAAAGTCTCACACGTGTGGTATCGCCATACTCAGGAAGAGTAGCAGAATGTATTTTGGGGTGTAATTTGTTGTATACATATGCTCTGAGAGAGAAATAACCTGTTAATTTGAAAATTTTGTAAAAAAAAAAAAAAAAAAAATCTTCATTTTGCAAAGAATTGTGGGAAAAAAATTACAACTTAAAAAAATTCACCAGGCTACTTACTTAATACCTTGGAATGTCTAGTTTCTAAAAAGGGGACATTTAGGGGGTATTTGTACTTTCCTGACTTGTTAGTGTCCGAAAAAATGAGATAGACCGTCAGTACATCAGAGGTGATCAGATGTGATCAATTTTCAGTGATTGGCACCATAGTTTGTAGACTCTATAACTTTCACAAAGACCAAATAATTTACACTAATTTGGGTTATTTTTACCAAAGATATGTAGCAGTATAAATTTTGGCCAAAATTTATGAAGAAAAATTACTAATTTGCAAAATTGTATGACAGAAACAAAGAAAAAGGCATTTTTTTCACAAAATGTATGGACTTTTTTATTTATAGCACAAAAAATAAAAAAAACACTAGTGATTAAATACCACCAAAAGAAAGCTCTATTTGTGTGAAAAAAGGATACAAATTTCATATGGGTACAGTGTTGCATGACTGAGTAATTGCCATTCAAAGTGTGAGAGTGCTGAAAGCTGAAAATTGGTCTGGGCAGGAAGGGGGTGTAAGTGCACTGTATTGAAGTGGCTAGAGAATATTAGTTCAGGAAAATTTTGTGAAAAATTTTCATTTTTGATAACATTTTTGCAATTTAAATCTATACAGGTAGATCTGGTAACAGAGCATTCTCAGCAATATGCACAAACGGATGCTTGTACAAATGCATCCAGGAAAACATGTAAATGGTGTTTTTAGAACAAGTGCTGAGAGAGGCTTTGAGCAAGTATTTGTTAATACTATCAAGATTCGTTCAGCAGGTCTTCCTATGTGGTACCCATAGAATGGTTATGCTATTCAACAAAAATTCTAAATAAAATGCTGAATTGTAAGATGCCAAAAAGTATAGTACAGCATGCATGACTCTAACTTTAACCACTTGACCACTGGGCACTTAAACCCCCTTAATAACCAGACCAATTTTCAGCTTTCAGTGCTCTCACATTTTGAATGACAATTACTCAGTCATGCAACACTGACCTATATGAAATTTTTGTCCTTTTTTCACACAAATAGAGCTTTCTTTTGGTGGTATTTAATCACAGCTGGGTTCTTTATTTTTTGCACTATAAAAGAAAAAAGACAGAAAATTCTGTAAAAAAATGCATTTTTCTTTGTTTCTGTTATAAATTTTGCAAATTAGTAATTTTTCTTCATATATTTTGGCCAAAACTTATACAGCTACATATCTTTGGTAAAAATAACCCAAATCAGTGTATATTATTTGGTCTCTGTGAAAGTTATAGAGTCCAAAATCTATGGTGCCAATATCTGAAAATTGATCACACCTGAAGTACTGAGGGCCTATATAATTTCTTGAGACCCCAACATGACATAAAAGTACAAATACCCCCCAAATGACCCCTTTTTGGAAAAAAGACATTCCAAGGTATTTAGAAAGATGCATGATGAGTTTTTTGAAGTTGTAATTTTTTCCCACAATTCTTTGCAAAATCAAGATTTTTTAAAAAAAATTGTCATATTAGCAGGTTATTTCTCACACACAGCATATGCATACCACAAATGACACCCCAAAACACATTCTGCTATTGCTCCTGAGTATGGCGATACCACATGTGTGAGACTTATACACAGCGTGGCCACATACAGAGGCCCAACATGCACGGAGCACCTTCAGGCGTTCTGGAGCACCCAGGCCAATTCTGACATTTCTCTCCTACATGTAAAAAACATCATTTATTTGCTAGAAAATTACATAGAACCCCAAAACATTCTATATGTTTTTTTAAGCAAAGACCCTAGAGAATACAATGGCGGTTGCTGCAACTTTTTATCTCACATGGAATTTTGCGCAGCAATTTTTCGAACGCTTTTTTAAAAAAAAAAAACAGTTTCGTGCTTTTAAAAAAAACAAAACAGTAAAGTTAGCCCAATGTTTTAGCATAATGTGAAAGATGAAGTTATGCTGAGTAAATAGATACCTAACATGTCACCCTTCAAAATTGCACACGCTCGTGGAATAGCGCCAAACTTCGCTACTTAAAAATCCTCATAGGCGACTGTTTAAAATTTTTTACTGGTTACATGTTTTGAGCTACAGAGGAGGTCTAGGGTGAAAATTATTGCTCTCGCTCTAACGTTCGCAGCGATACCTCACATGTGTGGTTTAAACACCGTTTTCATATGTGGGCGGAACTTAAGTATGCGTTCGCTTCTGCATGCGAGCACACGGGGACATGGGGGAAATTTTTTTTTTTTATTGTTCATTTTACTTTATTTATTTTAGTTTGATGCTTTTTTCCAAAAAATAAATTTTTTGATCACTTTTATTCCTATTACAAGGAATGTAAACTGAATATGGCATGACAGGTCCTCTTTACAGTGAGATATGGGGTCAATAAGACCCCACATTGAGATATGGGGTCAATAAGACCCCACATCTCACCTCTAGGCTTGGAAGCCTGAAAAAAAAAAAGATCCTGGCTTCGATCGTTGCGGTGAGTCGGTAGAAGCACCTGAGGGTGGCGGGAGGGGGGGACATCCCCTCTCGCCTCCCGTAAGAATGATCAAACAGTGGAACAGCCACTATGATCATTCTTATGGTGTAGGGAATCACTGGCTGAAAAAGCTGATATCTGAATGATGCCTGTAGCTGCAGGCATCATTCAGATATCCCCGCACAAAGTCAAGGAAGTCGTATGACGGCCGGCGGCGGGAAGTGGTTAAAACGCTTTTTTTTTAACACAAAGTTGTCCATTTATACAATATTTCTAACACATAGCATGTACATACCAAAAATGACACCCCGAAATAGATTCTCCTACTCCTGAGTATGACGATACCACATGTGTGAGACTTCCACAGCCTGGCCACATACAGAGGCCGAGTACAGCCGAGTATGGTAGAGTATGGCAGAATATGGCTGAGCATGGCTGGGTATGGCTGAGCATGACTGAGTATGGCTGGGTATGGCAGAGTATGGCTGGGTATCACCGAGTATTGCAGAGTATGGCTGGGTATTGCAGGGTATGGCAGAGTATGGCTGGGTATCACCAGGTATTGCAGAGTATGGCTGGGTATGGCAGAGTATGACTGGGTATGGCAGAGTATGGTTGGGTATTGCTGATTATTGTGGGGTATTGCAGAGTATTGCGGGGTATTGCAGAGTATTGCAGAGTATTGCAGAATATTACAGAGTTGTGCAAGGTATTGCAAGATATTGCAGGGTATTGCAGAGTATTGCGGGGTATTGCAGTGTATTGCAGAGTATTGCAGGGTATTGCAGGGTATTGTGGAGTATTGGGGGGTATTACAGGGTATTGCAGAGTATTGCAGGGCATTGCAGGGTATTGCAGAGTATTGCAGAGTATTGCTGAGCATGGAGGGATGGCTGAGCATGGATGGATGGATCCATGGATGTGACTGCAATTGTCACAGAGCAGCGCTGTGGGCACTACAGATCCAGCCCACAGCACTGCTGCCATCCGATCTCTCCCCTCCACTGTACAGATCAGTACACAGTGGGGAGAGAGGAACTGGTGTCATGACATGACGCCGGTTTGTTTACATGTGATCACTCCGTCATTTGACGGAGCGATCACATGGTAAACGGCCGTAATCAGCGGCCGTTTACTGTGATCCATGAAGCGCTGGGTCCTCTGGACCCAGCGGTCGCGAATGTTCTCGGGTGCGCGCCCCAGGGGGCACGAGAGAGCAGGATTCTGGGAGGACGTCACTGTATGCCCTCCTAGAGTTATCCAACCGCCCTCCAGCCGTCATTTGACTATGGGCCTGTTGGTAACTGTTTAAAGAGGAAAAGTGAATGGACACAGTTCACTTCAAACTTCTGGGTTGATATGAAGCCTTTCTTTGTTTGTGAAAACAAGGTTTTGAGTCGTAACCAAAAGGAGAAATTGTGTCCTGTTATATTTAAATACTAGCATAAGAGTATAGGTCATTTTAAGAAAAATAGGGCAATGCAAGGTAGTTAGAAATGTTATTATCAAAATATGTCTTTCATGTCATGATAAAAATGTTAGGATTGTAATATGTAAAAAGAATAAGTAAATGAGAGTAAATCTTAACCAATGCAATTTTTGTTTCAGGAAATGACTTATAATTCACCAATGGAAGAGAAATTAAATATTGATAGACCTTCCAGATGAAAACAAACCCCTTGAAGCTTAAGAATATCTTTTTTTTTTTTTTTAATCAAAAATGTGTTTATTGAACAAGTTCACACAGTTTCCAATGCACAAGCATCACATATTAATACATTTTCATGCAAAAGGTACAGTCTTCCCAGCGTCCATAAAGTTTATCTTGTCTTTAAACCTAAGATGTTTACAACATTACTAATACATATCGTACATCTGGCTTTTATCCATCAATAAACCGTTATGGTCCTCCCGTAGGGCATTGCAACAATCTAGGCATTACCAATTCCCTGGGACTTAGTCCGGGGGTATCCAACCAATTTTTTCTAATCTGCCAGAGCTAACCCTATGTTGATAAATATATTTTTCCATAACCAAGGTGTTTCCCATATGTGTTATCCAGGAGGCCACTGAGGGTGAGGAGACTGATTTCCAGCCAATCAGAATAAGTTTGCGTGCCTTGAACAATGCCCTAGAGAGTGCTATTATAGTCATCTCCTCTGGGACACCTTCCTCCAGGACCTCTAGTATGCAGTGAATTGGATCTAAGGGGACGGTAGTCTGGAACACTTGATTAAGCGTCCCAAGCACCTCACTCCAGGACCTATGGAGTTTTGGACATTTCCAGAGTAAGTGGATGATGTCGCCCGCATCTGCTACATAGAGAATCCGGCTGCCTACCCATTTTATATAATCTAAGTGGGGTGTACTGTACTCTAAGTACTATATAAAATTGGGAGACCTTTTGAGCCACGTTGAGAGAGCATATATTGATTGATTGCAGGACTTCCTCCCATTGGTCTCCTGTGAGTGGACCTACATCTTTCTCCCATAGGGAGACTAGGTGCTTTAGTTGGGTGAGCTTTTAAGTGATGCGTCAATAGCATCTGGTAGCAATGTGAGATAATCCCTTTAGTTTCCACACTGGTCTGCAATAAATGAAAAATGGGGGGCTGGACATAACCCAGTGGGTAGCATCTCCCTGCACGCCCACCGTATGTCGGAGCTGGAGATAAGGGTAGTACATAGTAGTTGGTAGATTAAACCTGGCTCGTAGTTCAGGGAAAGACAGCAACTTGCTGTTCTGAAATATGTGCGATAGTAAAGTCACACCAAAGGAGCGTCACCTGGGGCCCTGTTTTAGTTTTGCTAGTTCGACATAGGAGAGGTTCCCCCATATCGGACTATATTCAGTAAAGCCAGTCACCTCTTGTATCTGCCTACCCTCATTCCAGATTTTCTGGATTAAAGTGAAGGTGGGTGTCTGTTTATTAGATTTGTGGAACATCTGAGCTCCCAAGCCCATTGGAACAGTCTTCACTCCAGATCCAGTCAGCATCAGCCGTGCAGAGGAGCAGGCTTGATCCTGGGCCATGGAACCAGATGCTGCATTTGGGCCTTGATATAGTACAGTCAAGGGTTGGGCACTGCCAATCCTCCACTGTCCTTAGGGTTCTGCAACTGTTCTAATTTAATTCTGGGGTGGCCTGTGTTCCATAGTAGACGTCTAAAGAGGGTGTTAACCACCCTAAAGATTTTCAGGTGGATCACAACCGGAGAGTTGTGTAGGAAATATAGTAGCTGTGGCATCAGTATAATTTTTATTAAATTGGCCTTACCTGCCAGTTTAAGATTGTTCCAAGTTTTAATTTTGTCTCTAAATCTAGACAGTAAGGGGTTTATATTTTAATGGCAATAGTCCGCAAGTTTAGGTGATTTTTGTATTCCCAGATATTTGAATGAGGTCACCACCGGGATCGGGCAGGAATCCGGCACATCCACCGCTCATTCCCCATCTAGCTCCATCAGGGCCGACTTGGACCATTTAATCGTCAGGCCGGAGAAGTGCCTGAATCCTGAAATAATGGCGTTCACCTCAGCCAAAGAAGTGGTGGTGTCCTCCAGGAAAAACTTCATGTCGTAGGCATATACCATAATCTTTTTGTGAAGGTCACCATACCTAAACCCCGGGATCCCCTGAGTTGCCCTCACCACAGCAGCCAATGGCTCAATAGCGATGGCACTGAGCAGGGGAGACAGGGGACAGCCCTGCCTCATGCCCCTGCCCAAATCGAACGCATGAGACATCCTGCTGGACATCCTGATAGTCGCCTGCAGGGAGGCATATAACAGGTTAACCCAGGCTATGAATCGGTCTCCAAACCCAAACTTGGATAGCACTGCCCATAGGTATCTCCTGCTGATGCTGTCAAATGCCTTGTTGGTGTCTAGGGACAGCAGAGCCCTGTTCCCCCCATTGTCTGCCTGCAGCTGCATGTTTAGAAAAAGGCGCCTGAGATTGGTGGCCGTGGATTTTTGCGGCATAAAGCCTGCCTGGTCAGGGTGCATTATAGATGCTATAATCCGGTTGACCCGCAGCACCAAGACCTTAGCCAGGATTTTAACATCGCTCTGAAGGAGAGATATAGGCCTGTAGGAACCTGGGTCCACCGGATCCTTCCTTGGTTTTAGCAGCAGGATTGCTCTAGTCATTGAAGGCGGCAGACGTCCCTCCTCGAAGGAGGCATTAAATACTTCTAGTAAGTGTGGCATTATCTGTTCACCATATTGAGTAAGGACCTCCATGGGGATGCCATCCTCCCCGGCGCCTTACACGTGGGAAAGGAGCATGCCACACTTTGTAGCTCTTCCTAGGTCAGAGGAGCCTCCAGCTGCTGTCTGGCCTCCTCCGACAGAGAGGGCAGATCAATCCCCAACAGATAGGTTTCAAGATCAGTATCTGAGTAGCCATCCCTTGCCCTGTAGAGGTCATTGTAGAAGGATGCCAGCTCAGATATAATGTGTTCTGGATCATTAACCACCTTGCCATTGGCGGCGCGGATCGCTCCAACTGCTGGGGACTGTTGCTGCGACCTAGCTATCCTTGCCATTAGGCGTCACATTTTCTCCCCTTTCTCATAAAATGCCAGCTTAGTGAAGAATCTCTTGCATTCTGCAGTGGAGGATCTCAAGCGGTCCAGAGAGTCCTGGGCCGAGATCCATGCCTCCCTTGCAGAGTCCGTAGGATGCATGGCATAGGATAGTTCCAGCTGATGTACCTGGTCCCCCACCTGTTCCAGTAGGGCTGAAGAGTTCTTTTAACTGTAGCTATCTCTGCAATAAACACACCCCTGAGGTAGGCTTTGAAAGTTTCCCATTTTTGAATCTTATCCGTAAAGTGACTGTGGGATTGAAAGAATCAATCAATTTGGGTTGCTATTCGCTCTTGAGAGGTGAACAGTTTGAGCCAGAATGCATTAAGTTTCCAAGGCACCTTGGGTAATGAGGTGGGGGGTTGGGCAATCAGCCAGAGGGCCACTGGCGAGTGATCAGGCACTCCACGAGGAAAATATTCCACCCTGGATGTGTGATCAACTATATTGGGCCTGCCTATACTGAGGTCAATATGTGACAAGGAGCCGTGGGTTTTGGAAAAACATGAAAAATGTTTCGCGCCCGGGTTACGTATGTGCCATATGTCTGTCTAGCCCACTTCCGACAGTAGGCGGCTCAACACAGTACCCCTGCTACCCCTGGGGGGGGGGGACCGGGGGTGTCTATCCAATTTGGGGTCTAGATAGCAGTTGAAATCCCCCATAATCAGCACTGGGACATCAGGCTTACCTGCCAGGTACGTCAGCAACAACTGTAACACATCCCGTGAAAACGGGGGTGGGATATATATAAAAGCTAGCATCAATGTTAAGGTATACAGTTTACAGTAAATAAAGACAAATCTACCAGAGGCATCCACTATCGAATCAAACTCCTGGTAAACCAACGCTTTGTGTATTAATACACTCACCACGCGTGAGTACCCGGAGTGAGTGGAGTGATATGACTTGCCAACCCAGGCGTATTGCAAACACCCCACATTGTCTCTAAGAAGATGAGTCTCCTGAAGGCCAATGATAGTGGGGTGGAATTTGCGCAAACATGAGGAGATCATGATCCTTTTTAGGGGGTCATTCACTCTTCGTACATTCCACGATAATATAGGTGTGGACAATATTACATACAGTTAGAAATATGTTGAAAAGGGGCCCTTTGTGAGTCATCTGACCCTTAGAGATCAGATTGACCTGAACTGCACGATGGCCCGGATGTAGTGGATCATATTGCATCAAAAAGCATTTGCCCTGCAGGGGGGCTGTACATTGGAAACACAGTGTTCGCAAAAGGTGAATAGTCTTGCGCAACTGCGCGGCAGATCAGTAGAAAACAAAACATAAACTGAGATAGATGAGAGCCCCGGATCTAGCCATGATTAAACGCACATAGCCAAAACTTTCCAGGTGTTGTAGGGTATGCGATCCATTCTGTCTGTTTATGCCAACTGGGCATTGAAACATTAGCCATGTAACCCATGACCTCACGTAACTCACAAGCACCCGACACGTTAGCATCACCCATGTGGGCCGTTGCTAGTGGTGGAGATAACGAGTAATGAAAAAATAAAGATTTTTTTGTGTTATTCACTCACTGTGTAAATGACATGTATAGTTCTTCTTCAAAATGACAAACAGAAAAAGGCATTTAATGCCCTATAATTACCAGCATTTCAACTGCCAAACAGGGTTTATCCTGCTCCATCTTCTTGGCCTTGGCAGTGAAGATCCTGCTCATTGCGTCTTGTGCATTTTCAAAGAATTGGTTCTGTCCTCCGGCTGTCACCCTTAGCTTGGCTGGGAACATCATTGCATATGGTAACGGCAGCCTTTGTAGCCTTTTCTTGACATCAGCAAATTTCGATCGTCTGCGTTGCACTTCCGTGGAGAAGTCCGGATAAAATGAGATTTTGGTGCTATTGTGTGTGACAGTGCCCTTTTCTCTAGTCAGACGCAGCACCACCTCCCTATCCTTGTAATTCAGAAGTCTGACTAGCATCGATCGTGGGGGGTTGCCAGGCGGAAGGGGTCACGGGGGCACCCTGTGGGCTCTGTCCACAGTGTAAATAGGGGAAAAAGCTTCTTTGCCGAAAACTTCCTGCAGCCATCCTTCAATAAATGTTGTGGGATGCCGGCCTTCCACTTTTTCAGGGAGCCCCGCTATACACACATTGTTGCTTCTCAGGTGGTTCTCGATGTCGTCAGTTTTACTGAGAGCTTGGAAGACATTTTGAGTAGCCATTCTGACATCCCTGTGACATCCCTTCTCATTATGAGAGGAACTTATAAAAACAATTGACTTTTGACTACTGATGAAATCATTTACTCATCAGATATATATATTTTGTTTATTATTTTTTTTTTATGTGACATGATATGTTTATCATATCAAGATGAGATATTTTTTACACATTAACTTTTAGCATCACATGTTGTGTACTTTCAGAGTTCAAAGGGTTAGACCTCTTTGCAATAGAGTCACTTTAGTTAGGAGGAACATCTGGTGGTAATTAAGATAAGAGTACGTTTTTTCCTAAAGTTCATTCAGACAAGTTATGAAAAAGAATTCTGATAAAGTATGTTCCCAATGTGCCAAATCCCATGAGAATAAGGAAAAAGAGGAAAACCCCTAGGGTGGGACTTTGAAGGCACTACCAAAAAACAATGAATAATGAAAATATATTTATTACAAAAACAATATAGACAAGGTACTGAACATGGTCATGAATACTAAAAAATCAAGGTATACAACAATGGAGATACAGTATCCTATACCCGACACGTTTCAGAGCCGATTGTCGTCTCCTTCATCAGGGATTTAACAGGATATATGTAGTCTATGAAATCCAAAATTATACAGTCAACAGTAAGTTAAAACATCAATCCAATAACATACAGACATAGAAAAGCCAAATGTAATTGGCAACTCACATCTAGTTCAGTTGTATATACATGAGAAATCCATGTTCATATATAAAAACATTGCCACATGGGGTCAGAGCCTGAAAGAACTGGGATATTAGAGATGCTAAAAAGAAATCCAAAAAACATGTAGGGTAAGTATCACTGCTGTAGGCAGAGAACATAAAGTAGATAGCCCCTGTATTGAATGAAAGCAGCGCTTGATGAAAGCGCATGCAGCATTACAAAGACAGAGTACTTATTGCTAGTAGACTGAAGTCTGAAGTCTAGAGTGGATGTCCCAGCTTGTTCCTCTCAGTACCCGTGACACCGTGGGAAATAGGGGCCGAGTATATATAGACCCGTACATCTCTGCCGTGCTGTCCACTGAATGGGTGACAGCTGAGAGGCCCCCTGAGTCGAGTCTGCGCTGTGCCTCCATGCCACGTGTGCGCAGAATGACGTCATACACACACGCTGTGGAGTGACGCGACGCATGCATGTCCCGCCGACACTGCAGTGTCTCCAGGAGGCCGGGAAAGCGGTCGCCAAGGAGGTAAAAGGGGAGTGGCAGATAGAATCTATCAAAAGACAGGCCACTACCGCAGAGCATCCTGAAAAGGAGCGTCTTACCCGTGCCGGACAAGCGGCGCCATTTCCAATATAAAAAAGCTATATTCAAAATGGGAAATTAAGAAAAAATCCAAAAATAAAAAAATTATAAAAACTACATAGATGTAAAGCTTGTATCTATAGAGTCTGAATGACATTTGTATAGATGTATAAGATAATATAAGTTCAAAAAACAGGTTGCGGCCAGGAAAACGAGCGCACCCATGTGGCAATGTGTACATCGAGACATGCAGCAAAAAGCAAAGTACAAAAAACAAAGGAAAAGAAGAGAAAACAATGCAAACAATAAGAAAAATCATTTGTTAACAAGGGATATTATGATTATTATTATACAAATAAAAAATTTGACAAAATTCTTGTGTCAGTATGTAACAAGACAAAGAAAATTTAAACAGATAAGAAAAGAAAAACCAAAAAGAAGGATACAGAGATAGAAGTCAACCAAGAAGATTTACAGAATGTAACCCTGAGGACGGTTACTTTTCCATCCCCCTGAGGCAAAGCCAGGGGCGTTGCTATGTGGCAAAAAGACCAGGGGCTTCAGCCCGAAGTCCGCGCCTGGCACCGTGGGGGGGGACTCATCGCTGACGCACACAGACCTACCTGATGCACACTGACCTACCTGACACACACTGACCTGACATATACTGACCTACCTGATCCACACTGATCTACCTGACCCACACTGACCTACCTGACCCACACTGACCTACACTGACCTACCTGACCCACACTGACCTACCTGACCCACACTGATCTACCTGACCCACACTGATCTACCTGACCTACCTGACCCACACTGACCTACCTGACCCACACTGATCTACCTGACACACACTGATCTACCTGACACACACTGACCTGACATATACTGACCTACCTGACACACACTGATCTACCTGACACACACTGATCTACCTGACACACACTGACCTGACATATACTGACCTACCTGACCCACACTGATCTACCTGACACACACTGACCTACCTGACACACACTGACCTGACATATACTGACCTACCTGACACACACTGATCTACCTGACACACACTGACCTGACATATACTGACCTACCTGACACACACTGAGTGACCTACCTGACTAGACCTCAGGTGATGTGACCTCTGAGTCTTCCTGCAGCTCAGCCATACATCAGAGTAGAGTAGACTAGATAGCACTGCAGCAGGCACTCCACTGGTGACTCCAGGCAGCCAGAGCCATGACAGGAGAGGAGAGCTGAGCGGGGATCTCGTAGTGACACGGCGTGGTGGGCCGCATTGTAATTCCCGCCTTCTGGAGCCTACAGCTCCTATGATGGACCTCACACATCCCACGGTCCCGACATTGTCCCAGTGGAACGTCCATCATAAGCACTGCAGGCTCCAGAGGGCAGGACCTGCTAGAGTCTTGAGGTCAGATCGGTCCTCAAGACTCAAGTGCAAGTGCACGCTTTTCGTCCCGCCGTGGCCGTGCGCAGACGTAGTGTGTATCTCCGGGCCAGCCGCGCGTGCCTTGAATGACATCACACGTCCCACGATCCTGGCATTCATTGGACCAGTGTGATGTCCATCATAGGACATGGCAGTGCGGCGCCTATGATGGACATCTCACTGGTCCAATGCCAGGATCGCGGGCGGGACCGTGTGACGTCCAATAGTCTCGGTCACTCGGAGTTAGGTGCCGCAGCCCACATGACCGGACTTTGTGCTCGCTCATGTACAGTGCGGTGCCGCATTTTCATGGGGGAATCAGGGCTAATAATTTTAAAATAAATGGCCGAGACTCGGGGCTTTTCGGGGTCACATTCGGGGCTTCAGCCACATCTAGCCACCCCCTCCCGACGCCCCTGGGCAAAGCCCTCAAGGAAGTGCCTGAAACAGACCGCCTCATTGAGTCCCGGGGAAATGTAGCTCTCAAGGTGTATATCCAGCGGAGCTCCAGCTGGAGAAGATCTTTGTTCCAGTCTCCTCCTCTGGAGCTGGGGTGGATATGATCCAAAATCAAGAACTTGATCTTGGGAAATTTGCCCTGATGAACAGTATGTCTACCCAGAGGTAGGTCAGGATTGCAAGTCTGCATGCTTCTAATATAATAATAATAATAATAATAATAATAATAATAATATGGTAAGCTCGTTTCCAGAATTCGAGTTTCGTCTTACCGACATAAAAGCAGCCACAATCACAATCACATTTCAGCATACCACCCCAAAGGTCCTACAATTCGCAAAATGTTTTGGTTTGAAGATCCTGCCATCAGGTCACCTTTAAATTCGCTTTTCACTAGTTTGGTAGCAATTGAAGTTGCTTTCTTAAACGTAAAGAGAGGAACCTCTGGGTTCAATCGACCCAGGGATGAGAACTTTGTTAACACGTGCCAAAATTTGGAAACAATTTTCCGAATCTCAACATGCTGGTTGCAGTATTTGGTGATAATTCTTAATGGATTATCTTGGCTCAAGGATTTATGAGGATATAGAAGGTTGTGTCTAGTGTGTGATGTGGCTGGTCTAAAGGCTTTTTGAAGGGATGTGCGGGAATAACCTCTCTGCAGGGTGCCATCATCTCCTCTGGAGACCTCCACATTGAGAAAGGAGATTTGATCAGTGCTAGAGGACATGGTAAATGTCAAATTTAATTTGTTTTTATTTATTCTCTCCAGACACTGAGGCAACAAATCCATACCTATAATAGGCAGGGCTGCTGACGACCCCATGTGGCAATGTTTTTAACTATGAACATGGATTTCTCATGTGTATACAACTGAACTAGATGTGAGTTGCCAATTATATTTGGCTTTTCTATGTCTGTATGTTATTGGATTGATGTTCTAACTTACTGTTGACTGTCTACTTTTGGATTTCATAGACTACATACATCCTGTTAAAACCCTGATGAAGGAGATGACAATCAGCTCTGAAACGCATCGAGTATAGGATACTGTATCTCCTTTGTTGTACACCTTGATTTTTTAGTATTCATGACCATGTTCAGTACCTTGTCTATACTGTTTTTGTAATAAATATATTTTCATAATTCATTGTTTTTTGGTAGTGCCTTCAAAGTCCCACCCCTAGGGGTTTTCCTCTTTTTCCATTATTCAGACAAGTTAAGACAAATTTTACATTGTAATATGATTTTTTTTAAATCATTTCATATATATGATTGAATGGAAGTTAGGAAACATGTTTTATGTTTTAGATTTTGACAAGGTTATTTGTAAGGTTGTATGCATTATAGATTTATGCTAAACACAATTTGGAGGGAAAGTATGGAACATATATTTCTGAAGTGACATCCATACTTCAAAGCATTGTACTACAATTTAATTAATTAATTATTAAGGAAATTGATCATTTTTTAAAAGAAAAAGAAAATAATAAGGGTGAAAATATCTTTATGGTATATGAAACAAAAGGTTTACCAAGTTTACTTTTCCTTATATAGAATAAAAATTGAAAATATATTTGAATCAATTATCTTAAGGTCTAAAAGGCATGTATGGATACGGATGAGATACATTTGAGGTATAAATGGATTAAGAAAAGAAAATGATTGAGATTGCTTAATCAATCATTTTGAGAGGGAAATGTTATAAGCCTTTCTTTCTTAATTTAATATCTAATATTTATCAATTAACAATACTAACATTTGTATGAATGGGTTGGGTCTTTATTGTATGATTGATTTGCATATATTTTGGTCTTCTAGATTGGGAAAAGTAAAATATATAGACTTTTATACTTATATGAAAATATACATTTTATTATAGCTTCATAAGCATTCCTATGGAGAGCTAATATGTGGTAGTAATTAAGCTATACCACCCCCATCGCAAATGAGATAAGGTTACACATTTCTTAAGAGGCAAGAGTTTTCTGTTATGTATGATTTAAGAATATAAGTTCTGGAGGAGGCAGGAGGCGGAGCCTAGCAGAGCAGACATGCATTGTTAGAGCTCCACACCGCTGAGGAGAGAAGAGAAGGACAAAGCGGAGCCTGCAGGCTCAAAAGGTATCCATTTGAACCTTTTTGCCCCAGGGAACAAACTGTGAAAGTTTGGGCAGGAAATATGGTACTGGGAGGAAACCGTGGCAGAAATAAAAATCACCTCACAAAGAGCTCACAGGCACTCACTGCAGCTGAAGCAGCTCCAGTCACCTCACAAGATACAGCATCAGGGCGCTCTCACAGACAGAAAATGTCACAGCAAGACTCTCCATTTGAGTCAGATACAGAACAAATCCTCTCACAAACTTCTCCACAAGCCTCCTCAGTATCCGCAGTAATATTATTACAATTTGAAAAGATGCTTCATAAGGCTTTAAAACAAACCTCAGACCAAATAACAAAAAGCCTAACCAAAGAAATAAGAGAGCTGGGAAACCGCACCGCAGCCTTAGAAATAAAAATGGATGAAATTGAAATTACAACCCAAGAAAATATAACAGAATTGGAACAATTAAAAAAAGAGAATTTAATACTTCAAACTAAGCTCGAAGATTACGAAAATAGAGCCAGACGTTCAAACTTACGCATAAGGGGAATACCTGAAACTGTGACAGACCTGCAATCTACTATTACTGCTCTATTACAAGAACTAAAGCCAGATATCCCTATTGAACGTTTAGAACTGGACAGAGTACACAGAGCCCTCACAGCCAAAAAGAAAGATGGACACCCACGTGATATAATCACAAAATTTCATTATTACAGAACGAAAGAACAAATACTAATTGCTGCAAGAGAAAAAAAGGAACTTAATTTTCAAGGACACAATTATCACATTTTTGCTGACCTATCCCAACTTACTATCACTAAAAGACGATCCATGAAACCCCAACTAATGGAACTGCAACGCCACAACATTATGTATCAATGGGGCTTCCCCTTTTCAGTCAGATTTAACTACCAATGTACAATTTACAGAAGCAGATCAGCAGATGAACTACAACAAACCCTTTTAAAATTAAATCTGACAGAACCCACAAGCAGCAACACTCCCACACGCAGAAGAATGGCATCATCTTCACCTTCAGGCAGCACCCAGAAAATTTCAGAACAAAATGGGAATCATCATTCTCACAAAAGAGGCCGTTATGCCACATCATCCATGGACCAAGAAGATTCAATGGACTGACATCCTAATTCCTGATATCTCTTCATTTATTATACTAAGAGATGGTTCTCTATAAAAAAACCTATATTTATAACTGAATGTAACTGCATTCTGATAGTCACACACTGTGTGGGATCATGTTACATTCCAGTTATATTTCTTATTACTTCTGATTCATATAGCCTTAGAATATATAAGTGAAATAAGGAAATTCTTGTTCAGTTATATATTATCAGGTAATAACAATAGATTTATTACTTTTTAGGACAAATATATTCAATAATCCAGAAGTAATGGAAGCTTTTTCTTTCTTTTCTTAAAACAAATATATTATTACCTAACTAGTTCCTAGAATTATGTTTTTGTTTATTCTAATCTGAAGCAATACAACCTCAATTTTATGAGTTAACATATCTAAACAGTTACGTATGAATAAAATATGTAATTGTTTACTCTAAAAGGGTTAAAATCCCAAAATAATTCAAACTATCTTCATCAATACCAAAGTTATTAACAGTACCTTTCTAACTGAATTATTTAGCCTAGGGCAAGACTAAGCCTTATACAACCACCCTGGAATAAATAATTTCAACAAAAATTATATTCTGCACTCCAATTAATGAAACATCATTTTGATGACTTTTGACATAGCACTTCTCTCCTGTAAGCGGAAGATCCGTGTACCCCCATTAGCCCTCCTCATTCTCCCAACCATATTATGTGGGAGTGTGACGAAGGCACTTATTCCCCTGAGAGAGATATTTATTCTCTTTCACGGGTAAATTGTGATTACTTGCAAAAAATAATTTATACAATGTATCATCTAATCTCATATGTTTTTTGTTTACTCTTTACTCCAGAATTCACTGGTTTCTTTTCTATCTATTCATCTCTTCAGTCCACACAGGTTGATCTGCGCAGTCAGCTCTGCATAACAAAAAGTAAGTCAAAACTATTTGATCTATTGCCATGGCACCACTGAATATTCTTTCCCTGAATGTTCAGGGAATAAATGTCCCTCAAAAAAGGACCAAAGCCTTCCGTACTTTCCATAACAAGAAGGCTCACATAGTATGCCTCCAAGAAACACACTTCACCAAAGATTCTACTCCAAAATATATTTCTCCTTTTTATCAACAAATTTACATGGCTTCTGCCTGTACCAAGCAAAGGGGAACTCTAATTGCATTTCACCGATCCACACCATTCACCTTATCATCAGAAATTAAAGACCCAGAAGGTAGATACCTGATACTCATGGGTTATATAATGGATACAGCAATCACGGTGATTTCCTACTACTCTCCTAACAAACAACCTACACCATTCCTCTCACATATATTACAAGTGATTAATACACACAAAATAGGAACAGTGATAATGTGTGGGGATTCGAACCAGGTCCTCCTCCCATTTCTAGATAAATCACCTTTTACACCATCCAAAATAACCTCTAGATTACCTTTTTCTCAACTTCTTTCCAAATACAATCTGGTAGATTCATGGAGAGAAAGTAACCCAATGAAAAAGAAATTCACTTATTTCTCGCACCCTCATCAAACCTTCACCAGAATAGATCATATTTTTCTAACAATAGGAATGATACCAGAAATTATTGCATCAGATATAATTCCGATTCCGTGGTCTGACCATAATGCAGTATACACTACTATAGCCTCATCCATACCAAAAGCGCATGACCCAACGTGGTACTTACCGGACATAATGCTCAAACACCCACTACATCAGATGGCCATTGAACAAGCTTTAAAGGAATACATATCAATTAATAATACAACAGACATCTCCCCAATAACACTGTGGGAAGCTCATAAGCCTGTCTTGCGTGGTACAATACAAAGACAAATGGCACTATTTAAACGGGAACGCAAAAATCTAGCAAAAAAACTAGAACTCAATTTTAATACAGCCTACATATCATTTCAAGATAATCCATCTCAGAGTACAAAATCTCATCTGGAAAAATCTAGATTGGAATACGATCTATTTCTCACTGAGTCAGTTGATAAATCCCTCAAACGCTCCAAACACAATTTCTACATGAATACAAACAAACCAGGTACATATTTGGTTCGGGCATTAAATTCAACTAACAAATCTTTCAAACCAATACGTTTGAAATTATCAAAAAATGTTTACACTTGTAATCCAGTTAAAATAGTCCATAAATTTCACTCACATCTCGCAACTTTATACAAGACAAACAATGAATTTAATCCTACAGAGGCTGAATCCTTCTTCTCAAAAATAACCTTACCTGAGTTATCTCAGAATCAAAAAAGCAGTTTGGATGAGCCTATAACTATAGATGAAGTTGCTAACGCCATAAAAGACCTAAAACTTAACAAAAGACCAGGCCCAGACGGCTACTCCGCTTTATACTATAAAACATTCTCAGAAATACTCTCTCCCATTCTCACTGAAACTTTTAACAAACTTCTAGATGGACATTCTTTTCGGCAAGAAACACTAATGGCAATTGTTTGTATGATCCCAAAACCCCTTTCTGATGATACTTCCTGTGTGAATTATCGGCCTATCTCTCTGTTAAACCTCGATATTAAATTATTAGCAAAAATAATAGCAAAACGCCTCAATAGCATTATAGGAAAATTAATACATAGAGATCAAGTAGGCTTCATGCCAAATAGACAGGCAGGCGATAATATACGCAGGGCAGTGTTATTGGCACATATTGCTAAAAAACGGAAAATCCCTTTATGTTTTCTATCTCTCGATATTAAGAGGGCATTTGACACAGTATCCTGGCAATATATGCAATATTCATTACAAAAATGGGGTTTTGGACCCCACTTTTTAACATGGATCAAAGCATTATATAATAAACCCAAAGCCTATATAAAATATGCTGGATACAAATCTGAAGCCTTTAATATCGAAAGAGGTACCCGACAGGGTTGCCCATTATCTCCCTTATTATTTGCCCTTATACTCGAACCCATGGCCCAATACATCAGAACAAACCAAACTATAACTGGCATTGAAGTAGGAGGTATTACACACAAATTATGTATATTTGCAGACGATATATTACTTTTTCTATCATCACCACAGGTCTCTGGTCCTAACTTAATACCAGCTCTTGATGGGTTTGCAGCCCTATCCGGCCTTATGATTAATCCTAAGAAATGCCTAGTGCTTAATATTTCACTCACAAACATGGAATTGATCCCGGCTAGGGCTGCACTCCCATTCACATGGGCAGAAAAATCAATCCCATATCTTGGAATTCATTTAACAGCATCTCATTCTGACTTATTCTCAACCAATTATCCTCCTGTATTAAGACAGATCACAAATCTAATAAAACAATGGTCGCAACTTCCTTTATCCTGGATAGGGAAGATTAATGCAATCAAAATGACTATTCTACCCAAATTGCTTTATCTATTCAGAGTCCTCCCTATTCCAATTCCTTCCTATTTTTTGAGAATAGTACAAAAAAGAGCAACTTCATTTATATGGGGCTCTTCTAAACCACGTATACCTATACACACACTACATCTTCCCAAAAATAAAGGAGGCCTGGGATACCCTAATTTTACTAACTACTACAGAGCAGCACATTTGGCCAGTCTGTCCAAATACCATGCAAAACAGGAAATCCCATTATGGGTATTTATAGAGGCTTCAGAAAATGACCCTCTATTAATATCAAATTTATTATGGCTTGATCCTAAAGACCGCTTTAAAATTCATAATCCCATAACTAAACACTTCTTATCTCTCTGGGATAAACTAAAAACCAAATATCAGTTACAATCTCCACACAATCCTCTCCTTTCTTTTATCAGAAATCCGGCCTTTTATCCGGCATGGATCTACCCAAATTCTTTTAAAGCTTGGACAACATCAGGCATTCAGACACTAAATGACTTCATAGCATCTAAATCATTCCTTTCATTCCCATCGCTTAGAGAAAAATATGATCTACCAAACTCTGAGATATTTAGATATCTCCAAATCAAAAATTTCTATACACCATTCCTAAAGGGGGATACACCATTATCCCAATTATCCATTTTTGAATCAATCTGTACAAAAGATCCATTTGCTAAAGGTACAATTTCATCACTTTATAATCAATTATATGGAGTAGCAAATCTTAATAGACCCTCTTACGTTCAGAGGTGGGAGGAGGACCTGGGACGAACTTTAGAAGACACGGACTGGTCTAACATATGGCTCACATCTAAGTCATCTTCACCCAACATCTTAGCACTGGAGACAAATTATAAAGTCCTAACTCGCTGGTACCTTGTACCCGCTAGAGTGGCAAAATATTCACCTAATACCTCAGCTCTTTGTTTTCGAGGATGCCCAGAAATAGGTACATATTTACACATATGGTGGACGTGCCCAGTAATCCAAACCTTCTGGAAGGAAGTCTTCGTGATTGCATCTAAAATATTTAAAAAAATAATACAACCAGATCCATATTTAACTTTACTTAATCTAAAACCGGAATGGTTAACACTCTCTCAATTCAAACTTATGATCCAACTAATAACGGCTGCAAAACAAACAGTGGCCAAGGCATGGAAATCTCCTACATTGGTACTAGCAGAAACAATTCACAGAATGAATAATACAATGTCCCATGCTAAGATGGTAGCCATCGATCAAAATCAAATTCCAAAATTTGAAAAACTTTGGCATCCTTGGATAAAACAACAGTTCCTGTCAAACTTCAATGACTCTGTCCTGTTGCCATGGTAACAGATTAAATGACTTACAGAGACACCCATTCTAAGGCTTCAAAGAGAACTAAAAAAAATAATAAACTGACGAGCGGGACAACCTTGTGGACCATACCTCTACCTTTCAACCCTTTTTCTTCTTTCTCTTTCCTTTTCTCCACCTTACGATTAAAGCTCATTATCAGAATTTATTTGACCTATATACACTCTACTTGTAAACAATATGTATAGTAGGTATAAATCATTTAAATACCTACAAAAGTAACTAAGGAAATGATATATATCTTTAATTTAGGTTTACGTGAACCCAATGTTTAATATTTGAAATTTCATGATATTTACCTATATAAACCCTACTGTAAAACAATGAGCTTACTTTATAGATCCTTGTAAACTTACTTTATGTATCTTTATAACATTGTATACTCAATAAACTTCTTTTGACAAGGAAGAATATAAGTTCTTTATACTATAATATTTATTGATTACGATATAAATAAGAACAAGGGCTTTTCAATGAATATAATTTATACATATATTGGTATATGTATTATTTGATTTAAATGATAGATAAAGTTATATTGTATAAGTTAAATGGTTATACACATGGATCTTGCCCATCCCCAGGACCCCAGGAATGTCAATGCATAGAGACTGTGAGTTTAGTTTCTAGTCAACCCCCATCATTATGTGAAAGGCGGAGGATTGAAATTTAGGTTGAAATACATTGGAGTTTGTGGAACTATAAGACAAACCGACCCTCTTTAGGAAGGGGGGGGTTGAATTGTGGAATATAAGCTTTGGGACAAAGGGTTTTGCAGGGCACACCGCTACACATGAGGAAGCTGCTATAGCTTCAGACATACAGAGACACACATTTGATCATATACACAATCTTCATCTCAAGAATATAACTACATTATTGACATTTTTACATTTTGTATTTTAATATGATTCTTGTAATGTTATGCTATTTTATTATTAAATCCATTTTTGAGCTTTTACACAAGAAATGAATGGACTCTCTATTTCGGGACTTTTCTCATCAATATAAGTTTACAGAATATCAAGAGAATAATATCATATTTAACAGCGGAGGACAGAGGAGATATGCATGGAAAAGCAAACAAAAACAACTGTTAGTAGAAAATCTGACTAATACTTGTCCCTTCCTCAAAACTACAACAAAGGTTGTAAAGGTTAACCCCTCTGTGTAAGGTTTTGGTACAATCTTACTGGCACCCAAAAAGGGTCCTTTTCGTTAAAATATGAAATTGCATAGATTACATTGGGGCGGTGCTAAATTCAGTAAAATAGCATATCACGTGTCATGGCACAATAATTAACAGGACAGTAGTAAAGGAGGCAGGTACAACCCATGTGCACACATATGTCCTCTTTAGCCGTTGATGTAACAGTTGATGTGAGTTTCAGGTTTTATGTCACACACCAGAGACAGCAATTGCTCTAATGCAAGTTCTAATGCAAGTTCTCAATTCTGCTTGTAGTTTTCTTGGAATTTGGACATCTTTGCAGATGTCTCCCTCTCCACCTCTTCAGAGCAGCTTCCATGGGAGCCCAAAGCAACAGATGTTTCATATAAATCTATATTGGTTCTTGCTAGCTTGAAAATGTTAGGATTTTGTAGCATTTAATTACACAGCATAAACCTACTTCCTTTTCTACATCCTCTTTTTTTGGTGGAATGAGCACTAGAAACACTTAATTGATGTATATATTGTCTCCTCACTTTTCAGTATCAACAGATGCCTCAAATCCTTCTGTCTCTTCATGTAATCCCAAACAGACTTCCATGGACAGCACTGGGTGTATTGGGTCCCACTGGTTTCCACTAGTTCTGTGCTGATGGCACTGCTGGACATCTTCCAATGGCAAAAAGAAGTAAACAGGTCTTTCATCTACTGTATTAAGTTTCTGTGGCCGACCACTGCATCTACGGTCCTATGTTGCCTATTTCTCTGTGCTTTTTCAAAAGAGATTGAACACCACATCTTGAAATTCCAGTCTGCTTTGAAATCTTTGCCTGGGACAGACCTTGCTGATGCAATATAACTACCTTGTGTCTTGTTGCTGTGCTCAGTCTTGCCATGGTGTATGACCTGTGACATAAAATTGTCTTCCACAACCTCACCTGAGTAGCAGAGTTTAGCTGTTCCTCCTGGATCAGAACTTTATGATTCATCACACTAGCCTTTATCTGTGGTTGTGAGTATGTTTTGGGCCTATAGGTGTTTAATAAAAGTGATAAAGAAAAGATGAATACAATCAGCGCATAAAGAAATTTAAAAAAAAAGGTAGAACTGCAGCTGAACACAGAGATTTTTCACATAATCACAAGTCAAATAATACACAGGGAAGTGCAGCGCATGTCAGGGCTAAATAAAACATCACACACGTTTTACACACATGTAAAAGTCTGTAGGAATCCTAAGTAAAACAGTAGATAGAAGGTGGACTAACAGTCCCAGCAGGCAGAGAGTCCGTGTGAGTGATTTCAATATAAAAGTGACATTCCCTCCACCTCCAGCACACTTGCTTCGCTCACCTCTAGATGTGGACCTCTGAACAAACAGATGGTCAACACCGCATGTCCCATAAGGGTAAACTTCCAGGCAAGGTCCGGATCCACCGACCAGAATCCCCAGGAATATGTTATGTGAGAGAAAGACAGATCTAAGTGTACACTGTTGGCTTCCTTTAAATGGCTTTATTAATATTAAAATGGCTACTCACAAAGGTATCTTTAAAACAGCACTTGTAATATCAAACACAGGTAAGCATGGAGCTTCAAGATGACAGAGGGTGACGTCAGAACGTAGCTACTCCCCCGTACGTGCTGCGTTCACACGAACTTCCTCAGTGGGACAGAGCCTGCCCGCTCTCATGTTGAAGGTTCATGCTTACCTGTGTTTGATATTACACACGCTGTTAGGCCACCTTCTATCTACTGTTTTACTTAGGATTCCTACGGACTTTTTATTACACGTGTGATGTTTTGTTTAGCCCCGACATGCGCTGCACTTCTCTGTTTAATAAAAGTGGTTGTGGTAATGCACTAGGTATTTGTGCCCTTGTGTCCATTTTTACAGTTTCTTTCAAGATTCCCCAGTCTGAGGAGTGTTGAGTCAGGGAAGCATTACAGTGGGTATAAGTGGCACCTTCTGGATGTGTATACTTTTGAGTGCTTGTTTGTGCATACCTGTGATTTGGGGGGTCTGGGGGGAAGCTGCACATAGAATGTTTTTTTTTTTTACTTTAACACAGATAATACATTTAGGTAAAAAACCTAAAACCTTTACAACCACCAAGTGTGTTCAATGTTTGGAATATGGGAACCATATTGTATGTGTACTCCTTGACAATATAAATATACAAACTATATTTCAGTCTGGTCCCAGCAATAGACTAATCAATCTATTTTTGTGTATGTATACATACTTCTAAAGTGGCTAAAGAGAGGGATTATGGGGTAAGTTAACTGTTTTTGACTCATGTATGTGTAAAGCAAGCAATACTATGAGAAAGAATAGAAAGGCAAAATTATAGCAGGATGCATATGCAATAGATATAAAAAAGGAAACAAAAGGTATTCAGTAGTCAGTAACATCTGGAAGAATAAATCAAACACAATAAATGATGTAACAAAGAGACAACCTGAAATGATTTTGTCAAGATTTACTATACTTTGCAAAGTGTTTTCACTTAACTTCTGATATAGAATACTTTCTTAAGCTGAATCATTTAACCTTGCTTTTCTTTTACTTAATTCCTAGTGTGTTTTGTTTTTCAAAGGTAAATTTTATGCAGTGCATGCAAAAATTAAAATAAGGAAGATAGCTACAAGGATCTTTTTATGCACAAAAGAGCTGCTTGATGTACAAGGAAAGTCAATGCTAAGTAGAGTTCTGTTTCAGGTGGAAAAAAAAAATGCAAAATAGGTAAGAATTTCAACCAGCCAAGTAATACATGTGCGCCTTTGAAGATACTACATTTTCCTAATGCTTTCTTGCCATGCAAAAATAGTGTCTTATGAAAATATGAGACAAAACAGCTCACTCAAGCATATTCCTAAAAAGAAATCACATTGTTCACAATTGCATTAGCTAAGACCAAGGTTCACTGAAATGTGTTTCACAGTCTGACTCTCTTTTCCTTGAATGTACCTGAATTTTTCCTTTAGTTACAACAGCAGTTGACTTTAGAGCTGCTGATGTGAGGCTGATGAAAAAAAAAAAGTCAGCGAGTGTTTTTCCTCACATATCCTCCACGGGGAATCAGTGCCAGCAGATTAATATTTTCTATAGCCAGTAAACTGAATGGACATTGTTACTAGTTATTATGTGACAGCACACAGGACATTCACCGCACTAAAGAGTTCAAAAATTAGTGGAACTTTCAGCTAATTTGGCAGTAAATTTCTATTCAGTTGTTGACACATTAACATGAAATAGAGAAGCTTTTGACTTCTTGGTTTATTTTGTGATTACAATTGACTAGAAAATGCAGTTTTAGAGGTTATGTGTACAGTATACTAAGGCCCCTGGCAAATAGGTTTGCATCACTTATAATCATACTTATCTGTCTAATCTGGAATTATACGGCACAAGGGAGATTGAGGGAAGGGTCCAAATAAACTTCCATATTAACAGTTTAGAGGTATTTAAGACAAGATGGTTGATGAATATTGACTGAGACCTTGATGGGGATCTGTGAAAAGTAAGAAAGGCAAACTAACGAAAGGCGGTAGTCTATGTGTCCTCTCTCAGTGAGACACTGTACTAATGTAAAGTGTTACTAAACCCAGGGCCCTGCATTCACTATATCTGGTCTCCCACAGTACACAGAACATGGAAATGCAATTATTTTAGTAAATATAAACTGCTAAATACCCTTTCTCATCAGCAGTTAGAGCTTGTCTTGTGACGTCTATCAGTGTCTGGTTAAAGCTTGTAGGAGGAGTTTTCATTTTGCTCTGACTGTCCTATGAGGCTGCAGGGCCCCTGACCTTCTATCTGGACAGTGCAGATTGGTCGCATATAGTGTTATACAAATTAGACAAATCATATGGATATACTTCTCACTATAGATCTAACATAAGTTGCAGTTGCTCAGTTAGGGTGGGATATCAATTTGAATAACAATATATAGAGCACATATGGAAGTAATGGAAGATATGACAAATGTGCTCTATATATTTTTATTCAAATTGATATCCTACCCTAACTGAGCAACCTACGCATCGCTACAATGCTTGTTCTTTTTGCTAAGCAAATAGTGTAAATCCTCTCTCTCCGATGGTCTCGGACTCGTTGGCGGGATAGGGGAGATCTCCACTGGCCTTGCCTGCCTCCTTTCTCACTCTCCCCCCCTCCTTAGCCCATCTGTGTTGGTGGGCAGGGCGGGGCTGGGGGGGTGTGGGGGCAGCGCACGGCCACTACCACATGTCCCAACCAACATTGCGCATGTGCGGTAGCACATTCTGATGCTGAGGCCACATTCTATGAAGCCAGAGCACTAGTTTTGGCACAAACTTCACCTATTTAAGGTGAAAGTTCACACATAACTCTCAAGGTGATCCATATGGTGGCATGTACCTCTGGTCCTCATGTTAGTGTGGCAACCCCTCAGTGATTGCTCCTCTTTGTTGCAGGTATGTTGGTGTCTAGCAATGGCCTTACCTATATGGTATGCGTGGAGGAATCCCTGAGACTGGTTATTTACCCTTTTGCCTATTGTAACGAGCCCCTTGCTCGTTCGGTTCCACTCTCTCGACACTCCTCTGAGGCTATAGAATCAGATTGCAGATCGCAACATCTGATGGTTCGGTCATCCAATGCCCTGGAACTAGAACTACAGCTATGTGCCGTTCTAAACCAGCTGTGTAGCTCAGAACAAACACCAGGCAGGCTGTATGTAAGTTCAAACAGGAATCTCTTATATTGAAAAATACAGGCTCTTTTATACAGTAAAAGAGGAGGTGCATACCTCCGGCTCATATTACTCTGAACATACACCTGTGACCAGAAACCTAATTAACATGGGCTAATTAACTAATCCCTTTAATCAGCCTAGATGACTCAGACATGACCTTTAGGCCAGACTGGCCGTCTTGTAGCTCAGAAAACCCAATCAACATTATCACAATAGCAGAGTTAATTAACACAAACAACAATGGGGATCTAATGACTCTTAGATCCCATACTAGAGACTTATTTACAATACACATTCTAGCAGGCAACAGACAGACAGGTGGCTGGAATTGACATCAGCATCTCCTAACAGTATTTTTCCCAGCATTATGAATCAGCCACTATTCCTAATATGGCAAATCCAGGGTCCCCAGAGTCTGTGTATCCTGGGGGACCAGGACCCGAATCCACAGTGATACCACCTCAAGGGTCCCCAGGCCCACAAGCTCACAAAGAGCACCGTTCCCCCAAATGCCAGGGCCCACGATCGATTGGCAAGAGGCTAGCATTCAGTCCCCTCCAAAAGTCTCTCTCCCGGCTAGGTCTGTCACACCTATGTTTTTTTATAGACCTATCTTTGGAACTTCTGGACTATCTATACAAAAGGGGTGATCTGTTGAGGTGTTGTACTGTACAAATTCAGTAGGCACATGTAAGCATACTGTTATGTGTTCTTTGGGCAGAGCCTAAGGTCTGGGCCCTCTCCTTTCTTAATATGTATTGTCTGGTCACACGGGATTGAAGAGATAGATATATATGGGTTTTTTTACGAAAGGAAAATCCACTTTGCACTACAAGTGCACTGCAAGTGCACTTGAAAGCGCACTGAAAGTGCACTTGGGAGTGCAGTCGCTGTAGATCTGAGGGGGACATGCAAGGAAAATAAAAAACATAATTTTAGCTTGCATATGACTGAATGAGAAAATCAGCAGAGCTTCCTCTCATTTCAGATCTTCCCCTCAGATCTACAGCGACTGCACTTCCAAGTGCACTTGCAGTGCACTTGTAGTGCAAAGTGGATTTCCCTTTCCTAAATAACTCCCATAGATATGTTCTATTTTTTGTGATACTTTGATTTCTTAACAGGAAGATTCTTGGGCTTCTGGCCAGACAAGTCTGCCCTATTGGGCATCACCTGCCTGTTCCTAGGGTTGTTGCTTGTGGCCTGGAGTTTGGGACAATCTTGATCTGACTCGTCTATCTGTATCTGCGCACTTCTCAGCATTTCTGACTTTCTTGACATCGCCAAATGTTCTGCTCTCATATCAATTGTGAGTCAGTGGACAAAAAAAAAATCAAGAATGTACATATGTTTATTGTATATGAACTGTTTATTATGTATCTATTTTTTCTTTTCAGTTGTTCTAAACCATACAAATACCCTGAAAAAGCCAATACAGGTGAAACATGTTGGTACAAGTTTTTCACTTCCTGCTGCAAGTTATGTTAGATCTATAGTGAGAAGTATATTCATATGATTTTTATTATTTGTATGACACTATGGGGGTAATTTACTAAGATGAATGTGCTGCGCAGGTTCATACCTTAATTGGTACGCCGGATAAATCCTTAACTGAGCGTGTGAACCGGCGCACGCACAGCAGTACTTGGCCGCGAGAATGTTTCCAGCGCAATCCCATCGTGCTGGTTCTCGGCGAGATACATGTCGTGCTCGCTGCAATAAAACACATCTTCCTATTAAAGCAGCGTGAGAAAAACCGGCATGGGTTCCCCCTCCAGGGGTATACCAGGCCCTCCGTTCTGGTATGGATTGTAAGGGGAACCCCCTACGCTGAAAATCCATACCAGACCCTTATCCGAGCATGCAGACCGGCCGGTCAGGAAAGGGGGTGGGGACGAGCGAGCACCCCCCCTCCTGAACTGTACCAAGCCACATACCCTCAACATGGGGGATGGGTACTTTAAAGAAGGTTGCGTGCTGCGGCCCCCCCACCCCAAAGCACATTGTCCCCATGTTGATGAGGACAAGGGCCTCTTCCCGACAACCCTGGCCGTTGGTTGTCGGGGTCTGCGGGCAGGGGGCTTATCAGAATCCTGGAGCCCCCCTTTAATAAGGAGGCCCCCAGATCCCGGCCCCCCGTCCTACGTGAATGAGTATGGGGTACATGGTACCCCTACCCATTCACCTGGGGGAGAAAAGTGTCAAGAAAGAAACACACTAGACAGTTTTTTAAAGTAATTTATTAGGCAGCTCCGGGGGTCTTCTTCCGACTTCGGGGGTCTCTTCTGTGCTCTCCAAGTCGGATCCCCGTGCTTGTCGCTCATTGGGAAAGGAAAATGTTTTTTTCCTTTCGGCTCCTTTCACACTGAGGCGTTTTTCCGGCGCTATAGCGCTAAAAATAGCGCCTGAAAAACTCCCTACAGAAGTGGCTCCGTTCACTCCAGTGTAAATCAGGCTTTCACACTGGAGCGGTGTGCTAGCAGGACAGTAAGGCCCCTTTCACACTGGGGCAGTGGAGGCGTCTATGGTACAGTGCCTCTTTACAGTCATTTTAGCAGCGTTATTCGGCTGCTAGCGGGGCAGTTTTAACCCCCCTGCTAGCGGCCGAAAAGGGGTTAAATCCGCCGACAAAATACCACTCCAGCGATGTCCCATTGATTTCAATGGGGAGGAGCGGTGAGTTCACGGCTCCAAAAAAGCTGCTGGCAGGACTTTTTGTGACGCCCTGCCAGCACACCGCTCCAGTGTGCAAGCCCTCACTGGAGTGAATGGAGCTGCTTCTTTAGGGCGTTTTTCAGACGCTATTTTTAGCGCCAGTGTGAAAGGTTCCTAAAATAAGTCCTGCCAGCAGCACCTTTGGAGTGGTGTATAAACCGCTCCTGCCCATTGAAATCAATGGGACAGTGTGGCTATACTGCCGGCAAAACGCTGCTGCAGTATTGCATTTATATAAAGCGCTTTTTGGCCACTAGCGGGGGTTAAAACCGCTAGCGGCCGAATACTGCCGGTAAAGTGGCGCTAAAAATAGTGCCGTTTTACCGCTGATGCCCTTTCAGGTCCGCCTCGGACCTGTGCACCTGAACGGACACTCCATAGACTTCTATGGAGGGTCGGATGTCAGTGGTGACATGTCCGCTGACATCCGACCCACTCCAATCCAAAAAAGTGTAACGGAGGAAAAACCTATTTTTCCATCCGTCTGCGGATCGGATCGGGTGACGACGGACTCTACGGTCCGTCGTCATCCGATCCCCCATAGAGGAGAGCGGCACTCTGACAGGTCCGTCCCTGCACAGTGTGCAGAGACAGACCTGTCATCTGCCTGCTCAGCGGGGATCCACGGAGCGATCCCCCGCTGAGCACAGCGGGCTCCGTACACAGACACGTCCGTGTGAAAGAACCCTAAGGCCAACGCCCTTTGTACAAAAATCCATGGGAAAGTTTGTACAAAGTCCCATCATGTGTATGAGGCTTAAACACCAGAAATTCAAGTTTTCATATCTTTAAAGGTCACCATACACTGGCCAATCAGTTAGCTCTTCCATGAATTAGATTCAGTGCAAGAGCCTGTTTGGTTTTTTACAATTAGAAGTAATTCTTACAGTGCATCTTCCTATTACTGCTTTAGTCTAATGCTCTCTTTCCACTATTTCAACCCCAAAGTTGCATGATTTACAATGTGCTTTTTCAGGTTGTTTTCCACTATTGTGACTTGTCATGCCATTTGGGACTGAAAAGTTGCATCACAAGTTCTACCCCATGATTTACAATGAGTACAGTTCATATATGTGCGACTTGCTTACGCCCATGCGCACATGCCGTGTACACAGCGAGCACACATCTTTATTACATAAATCCATATTTGGCATGGAAATTAACCACTTGCTTCCTGGGTACTTAAACCCCCCTGCTGTCCAGACCAATTTTCAGCGCAGATGCACTTTGAATGATAATTGCGCGGTCATACTTAGCCAAATTTTTTTTTTGTTTCCCACAAATAGAGCATTCTTTTGGTGGTATTTGATCACCTCTGTGTTTTTTTTCTTTTGTTCATAAAAAAGAAAAGACATATTTTTATGAATAATTTTGTATATTTTTGGATATTCTGATATTAAATTTTGCAAACAGGTAATTTTTCTCCGTCATTGATGTATGCTAATGAGGCGGCACTGATTGGTTACACTGATAGGCAGCACTGCTTGGGACCACTGGTGGGCATTGATAGGTGGCACTGGCAGGTGGTACTGGTGGGGACAGATGAGGCAGAATTGCCTCTTCGGGACCAATGTCCCTTGTACCTAAGCCAGTGATCAGCTTTTATTTTTATCCTCATGCTGTCAGCGTGAGGAGAAAAAATAAACAATTACCGAGGTTTAGTTAACATCATGTGATCAGCTGTCATTGGCTGACAGCTAATCACGTTGTAAGGGGCCGGGATCGGCCCTTACTTTGATTTGTGATCACCCGGGTCTCAGTGCGCGCTGCGCACCCTGCAGGGAGCACACGGGGAGCCCGTCCTATGACAGCCTCCCAGAAATTCAGGTCCAAGCTGTGGCCGTCTTTTGGCTATAGCACAGACACCAAGTGGTTAATAGAAAAACAGATGCAGATTTCTAGGACTGGCCAAAAATAATGTTTAGAGTCAAAGGTAACTGATGACTTTCTATTAAAGGTCTAAATGGGCCATTAACATGCATCACAATTGAACTTAGGAATGTGTCTTTGCAAAGTTAAGCTAATTAAAATCCTTTCTTATTTTTGCTTGGGGATAGACTGCAGAGGGATTAGAAGTTTTGTCAGATGTCTACACCCCTGATAGGGTGAAGACACCTCCCAAATTTTACCAATTTCTCATTCAAAATTATTCACTTCCTGTCACATAGCCAAACATGAAGTGCGGGTAAAACCCTACCAATGTATGTCCTTGGGGACACACAGGTCAATCTAAATAGTTTCTCCATTTGGGAAATTGCACTCTAGCATTTTGCCATGTCCATCCCAAATTATTATGTATCTTGGGGTTTATTTACTAACAGGTAAATCCACTTTGCACTACAAGTGCACTTAAAAGTGCAGTTGCTGGAGATCCGAGGGGGACATGCAAGGAAAAAAAAAAAAACAGTATCTTTGCCTCTACATGATTGGATGATAAAATCACCAGTGTTTCCCCTCTGATTTTCATCAACTACACTTGTATTGCAGAAAGGATTTGCCTTTAATAAACCCAAAAATACCTAATAATTTGGGGTGTACACAACAAAGTGCTAGAGTGCACTTTGGGGACACTAGTTAGATTGACCTGTGTGTCCTCAAGGAAAAATATTGTTAGGGTTTTATTCTCACTTCCTCTTTGGCTATGTGACAGGAAGCGAAGCCAATTTTAAGAAAAGAAAAAATCTTGATTACCCTCAAATGTCCACAATTAGAATAGTCTTCAGCTTGATTTCAGTGCTGTGCTCTAAATCAGTGCTTCTCAACCCTGTCCTCGAGTACTCCCCAACAGGCCATGTTTGCAAGTTTTCCTTCATCTTGCACAGGTGCTTTAAATCAAAGACAATGGCTTTGTATTTTGGACAGCTATTTTAGATAAGATACATTTCCTAAACATGTCCTGTCGGGGGGGTACTTGAGGACTGAGGCTGAAAACCACTGCTCAAAAAGAAAATTGAATACTTACCACTCTGAAATGTTACTTTCCTGGTCACTATCCATGGCAGCATACGCACAATCCATGCATGTGCTACCATGAAGGCACCAGGAAAGTAAGTTAAACCAAAAAATAAAAATAAAAAAGGGATTTGTCTAAGACATGCCAATCAGCCTAGTTAAGCTGCAGCTGGGAAATCCGTTGCATGAAAAGAACACACAAAACATAAAAAAATGTAAACAATTTTATTGGTCCAAAAAAAACAGGACTTGGAAAAGAAGCAAGGCAAAAAAGCAAAATACGCATATATGTTAATTTGAGACACTAACAGAATATGTTTGCGGTTTGACCCTTTTGCAGTGTAAATTAACAGGAGTTAAAAGGAGTGCACCCACAAATGGACATCTATTAAGGATTAAAACAACATTAGGCACAACATCTTGAGAAAGAATTTTAAAAATAATGCAGCACAGACAGTTAAATCAAAGTGAACAACGTAAAAACAACAAAAATGGCCAATATAAAAAAGATTTTATTTTAAAATAACCACAACTCAAAAAAATACAACAAACCAAAGTAACAAATAAACTGGACCTAAGGGCCAGATCACACCATAGAAATGCAGTTCAAATGCATTCCAGGTGCTTTTCTGCATGCATGTTTTTGATGCGTTCCAGTGCGTTTTTGGTGCATTTTTGATGCAGTCCAGTGCTTTTTTCCCCCCTCTTATTTCTTAACCTTAAATAAGGACAAGTGTGTTGCAGTGCATTTTTGGTGCATTTAGGTGCGTTCCAGTGCGTTTTTGATGCATTTTACAGCGTTCCAGTACAGTCCAGTGCATAAAAAATGAAAAAAAGAACTGCAAGCACTGGTGTGAACTATGCCATTGAAAACCATATAACCTACTTTCCATGCGTTTTTGATGCAGAAAAAAAAGGCACTGGACTGCATGTGGTGTGAACTGGCCCTTAAGGTATAAAAGTTTTAGTGAAATGTCAATCCGGCAATACACATGTTTTGTAAATACGAAAATGTCATTTGCACATCGGCGTGCGCCGCAACTCATGGCGCAAATGCTTCGTAAATCAGCCCATATATGTGGGAATAGAGACTCAACTTCCAGGGGTGTTTGTTATGGTTTCAATACTATGTTGTAGGAACAAAAATTCACACTTTTAAGGGGTTATACCCCTTTTAACACAATGCAGAAAATTAACCCCTTAGGTTCCACAGTGAGTATAACAAGCATTCTTTACCGCATATACAGACTGATTTTACTGTTGTGGGTTTAATAACACTTTAATAAAATGGTTCTAAAGCCAAAACATTATTTTTAGTATACAATAGAGTAAGGTTACAACTTTATTTTATTTCTTTGTTTTTGCTGTCTGTGTCACATTGAAGAGATTTTCCTTCACTTCTTGTCTTGAGGTACAAGTTAAAGAAAAGAAAGGGAAATCCTCTCTTAGACAGTTGTGGAACAAGTGTCCTCATTGGAAAATGTATCCTCTTATCACTTACCAGGGCCAATTTAAAATTTTGGGCTTTCTCCAAATGATTGCCAGGACAAATAGAAAAATCAAGTTACTTGCAAAAGCTGCTGATCCTGCATAGTATGTAATGACATTGGCAAGATGTGCAGCAACACGACTGGAGAAATAACAGCTTTGTGGAACTGTTGATGACTACGAGTAAACCTAAAGCCCATTTCCCTCCAGCTCAGTAGATGTATCTCTATCTAAGTTCCCCACATATAAAACAATATGCTGCATATCCTGGGAGAAGGGGGCACATTTACGTTTTGGACCAATCCAGAGTTCTATTTTAAATATGGGAGACATGTACACTGCACATAGCGTAAAGTAGTAACATCTAATATTAACTGTTACAACTATATCAACAATTTTTATTTACAAAATTTATAATAAATTCATTAACTTACTGATGCTTACAACGATTCTGATTTGTGTATACTTTATATACAATTGCGCCCTCCTATTCTCATGAAAAATTGCACATCATCTTAGCAGAGTACAGTTACATAGTAATACTAATTATCAATGTTATTTCCACTGCATATCAGGGCTTAATTTAGATTAGTATAGTCACTAGGGATGGGCCGAACGCCCCCCCGTTCGGTTCGCATCCAGAACATGCGAACAGGCAAAAACTTAATTCGAACATGCGAACACTGTTAAAGTCTATGGGACGCGAACATGAAAAATCAAAAGTGCTAATTTTAAAGGCTTATATGGAAGTTATTGTCATAAAAAGTGTTGGGGGACCTGGGTCCTGCCCCACGGGACATGTATCAGTGCAAAAAAAAGTTTTACAAATGGCCGTTTTTTTGGGAGCAGTGATTTTAATAAAGCTTAAAGTAAATTTCGTACCTGGGGGGTGTCTATAGTATGCCTGTAAAGTGGCGCTTTTTTCCCCTGTTTAGAATAGTCTGACAGCAAAATGACATTTCTAAAGGGAAAAAAAAGTCATGAAGTAATAGTGAATAGTGAATTGTCGGCTATAGTGAATTGTCTATGTGAGAAATCAAAAGTGCTAATTTTAAGGGTTAATATGCAAGTTATTGTCATAAAAAGTGTTTGGGGACCTGGGTCCTGCCCCAGGGGACATGTATCAGTGCAAATAAAAGTTTTAAAAATGGCCGTTTTTTCAGGAGCAGTGATTTTAATAATGCTTAAAGTGAAACAATAAAAGTGTAATATTCCTTTAAATTTCCTACCTGGGGGGTGTCTATAGTATGCCTATAAAGTAGCGCATGTTTCCCATGTTTAGAACAGTGCAAAATGACATTTCTAAAGGAAAAAAAATCATTTAAAATTACTAGCGCTAGTGCCGACTATAATGCATTGTCGATCCGGCAATACACATAAAAGTTCGCTGATAAAAACGGCATGGGATTTCCCCACAGGGGAACCCCGAACCAAAATTAAAAAAAAAATGTGTGGGGGGGCCCCCCAAATTCCATAGCAGGCCCTTCAGGTCTGGTATGGGTATTAAGGGGAACCCCGTGCCAAAATTTTAAAAAAATGGTGTGGGGGTCCCCCCTCAAAATCCATACTAGACCCTTCAGGTCTGGTATGGATTTTAAGGGGAACCCCGCACCAAATTTTTTTAAAAAAATGGCGTGGTCCCCCTCAAAATCCATACCAGACCCTTATCCGAGCATGCAACCTGGCAGGCCACAGGAAAAGAGGGGGGACGAGAGGGCGCCCCCCCTCCTGAACCATACCAGGTCATATGCCCTCAACATTGGGAGGGTGCTTTGGGGTAGTGGCCTCCCAAAGCACCTTGTCCCCATGTTGATGGGGAGAAGGGCCTCATCCCCACAACCCTTGCCCAGTGGTTGTGGGGGTCTGCAGGCGGGGGGCTTATCGGAATCTGGAAGCCCCCTTTAACAAGGGGACCCCAGATCCCGGCCCCCCGTGTGAATTGGTAATGGGGTACAAATGTACACCTACCATTTCACAAAAAAGTGTCAAAAAGGTTAAAAAATACAAGAGACGGTTTTTGACAATTCCTTTATTAATATCTTCTTCTTTCCCCACTTCTTCTTCCATCTTCTTTCTTCTGGTCTTCCTGTGGTGTTCCTCTTCTTCCTCCATCTTCTTCTTCCCCCGCTTCTTCCTCCGGTCTTCTCGTCCGGCATCTTCCTCCGGCTTCTTCTCCACTTCGTCCTCCGCACGATCTGCCTCAGTGGGAGTCTTCCGCTGTGTAACGCTTCTGTTCAGATGACAGTTCTTATATAATGGAGGGCGGGGCCGCCCAGTGACCCCGCCCCCTCTGACGCACGGGGACTTCCCTATTGCTTTCCCCGTGTTGTCAGAGGGTGGCAGAGTCAAAAACGGGTGACCCTGCCCCCCTCTGAAAACACGGGGAAAGCCATAGGGAAGTCCCCGTGCGTCAGAGGGGGACGGGGTCACCGGGCCTGGCATGGAATTTGGGGGGACCCCCATGCATTTTTTTTTTAAATTTTGGTTGGGGGTTCCCCTGTGGGGAAATCCCATGCCGTTTTTATCAATTAACTTTTATGTGCATTGCCGGACCGACAATTCATTATAGCCGGCACTAGCAATAGTACTTTTAAATGACTTTTTTTCCTTTAAAAATGTAATTTTGCACTCAGACTGTTCTAAACACGGGAAACATGCACCACTTTACAGGCATACTATAGACACCCCCCAGGTATGAAATTTAAAGGAATATTACATTTTTATTGTTTCACTTTAAGCATTATTAAAATCACTGCCATTTTTAAAACTTTTTTTTGCACTGATACATGTCCCCTGGGGCATGACCCAGGTCCCCAAACACTTTTTATGACAATAACTTGCATATTAACCCTTAAAATTAGCACTTTTGATTTCTCCCATAGACAATTCACTATAGCTGACAATTCACTATAGCCGCTATTACTTCATGACTTTTTTTTTCCTTTAGAAATGTTATTTTGCTGTCAGACTATTCTAAACAGGGGAAAAAAGCGCCACTTTACAGGCATACTATAGACACCCCCCAGGTATGAAATTTAAAGGAATATTTCACTTTTATTATTTCACTTTAAGCTTAATTAAAATCACTGCTCCCGACAAAAACGGCCGTATTTTAAACTTTTTTATGCACTGATACATGTCCCCTGGGGCAGGACCCAGGTCCCCAAACCCTTTTTATGACAATAACTTGCATATATAGTAAGCCTTTAAAATTAGCACTTTTGATTTCTCCCATAGACTTTTAAAGGGTGTTCCGTGGCTTTCGAATTTGCCACGAACACCCCAAATTGTTCGCTATTCGGTGAACGGGCGAACAGCCAATGTTCGAGTCTAACTCATGTTCGACCTGAACATAAAGCCCATCCCTAATAGTCACACACATTCTCTGCTTTAACTTTTTTTATCTTAAGCTAGTGTATCTTTTGTGTTAATTTGGGAGTTTTTCAACGATAGGTTTATTTATAAGAGCTGATCTGGGGTATATATTGTAGGATGCAACATAGTTAACATATTCCTTACTTTTAGAATCTTTGTTTGTAATGCATGCATTAGCATACCAATATAATACTTTTTTACAGTGATCTCCTTGAGCTTATTCTGTTCAATAGACTTGGCGTGAAAGACATCACAACTAGAGCAAGAAAATTCTCAATTGGCTACTGGAGTTAATTAAGCAAAAATTGTTAATCACACATTGCTTGTCCTTTGATAGTATGAGGATTGCAACACAAACATGTAAATGTCTTGAAAAAACTGTTGCTGTTCAGGGTAATGCCGCGTACAGACGATCGGACATTCCAACAACAAAATCCTGGATTTATTTCCGACGGATGTTGGCTCAAACTTGTCTTGCATACACACGGTTGCACAGATGTTGTCGGAAATTCTGATCGCCAAGAACGCGGTGACGTACAACACGTACGACGAGCTGAGAAATATGAAGTTCAATAGCCAGTGCGGCTCTTCTGCTTGATTTCGAGCATGCGTGGAATTTTGTGCATCAGAATTGTGTACACACGATCAGAATTTACGACAACGGATTTTGTTGTCGGAAAATTTGAGATCCAGCTCTCAAATTTTTGTTGTCAGAAATTTCGACAACAAATGTCCGATGGAGCCTACACACGTATATGTAATGTAAATTTATCACTGATGACTTCTAATACAGAAAGCTCTGAATGTATTATCTTCTCTTTCTACGATCAATGCTTTTTTCAGATGGTCTTTTGATATATTTTTACATGCTTACTTGTATTCAGCCTAGTCCATTTTTCACTGTCATTATGATACAGGTCAACACCTGTTTTTCTTTTTGCACATTTCTGTATCTTTGTCAATATTTTAATAAACTTATGGGGAAAAAAAGTGTGGGCAGGCAGGCTCTTTATTGCAGAAGAGACATGCAACTTGCTTGCCTCCCATACAGGCAAATACAATGCACATATATCGAAAAGTGTATATATAAATGTGTTGCACCACCTCTTGTTAATGTGCAAACGAATACAATATAATAAAATATATGTAGAGCCCACCTACTTAGGTGTGTGCTATATTAGACAGTTAGGATTAAAGCTAGGCTAAATTGCCAGTGTTTTACACTGTGGTGTAAGCTGGTGGGTTTAATTTGGTTGGGAGGTTAGTTAGAATAGAGGAAGGTATGGCCACCTACACTCTGCCTGTGTAATTTCCACCCCTTTCTATAAAATGTTCTGGAAAGTGGGAGGAATAAAGGAATAGAGTGGCAGGTAGTCTTTTGGAGACCCCTCTGAGCCAATCATTGTTTTGCTTGGGCGGAGGCGGGACTTCTATAAAAGACAAGGTCACATGCTTCCAGGGGGGAGTTTTTTGGAGATCCAGAGAAGAAGGGTGTAGAGGCTGGTGCAGCTCGGGTGCTCTCCCCTTCGGGGGAGGAGGATATGCCATGTGGAGAGGAGATTTCAGGAGGAGATTTCATGAGAAGGTTGCTACTACTGACAGATACAAGGACTGGGAGAGGACCCTCTGTGGCAAGCATGGACAGTCACTCGGGAGCACACGTGAGTGTAACCCAGGGAAACAGTGCTTCTAAGAGACTTTAAAGGGGTTAGAGTGCGGGTCCAGGAGAAAAAGGTACAGAAGTGGGCCTTAAAGAATTAACACCCTGGAGGAATCCAATCAGTCATCTCTGGATTTTATTCAGAGTATTGTCCTTAGAGCTTAGCTTGGAAGTGCTGTACAGTCAGGAAATAGTAACTAACAGGAGGAAGGAAAGCTGCATTACACATTTGGAACCAGTGCAAGATGGAAGTTATTCACAGAGGCTTTACATGTTCTGAATTGAGTGTTGTGTTCTCATTGCATAAATCTTTGGGAGTTATTCAGAGTGGCTCTTTAATGCAATACCGCAACGAATACCGGAAGCGAAATAAAGTTTAAAGTTTAAATGTTTATGGACTGTCTGCCATGTCAATCTGTGAGGGAAAGGGGGTAACGGGAACACACTTCAGGAATGGATGAACTACCCAGCAGCTCCTACGGGGGTAGTGCGCTACATATAAATATAAAAAAATGAAAATAAATAAAAAAAGACTTTCTCCAACATGTTCACATTAAATCATCCATATACAACACAAATCAAACACAATATATTGCGCAACCCACATTAAATTTCTAGGTGCTCACAATTGTCAGTATAAATGTGTCCAATATAATATTCAGTGTTCACAAAGTTCCAAAAAACAGCATGAATAGATATACAGTTCTGAGGATTGTTCACAACGTGCTCAAAAATATATCTACCACACAATTTCTGGTGAATTCCACCACCTCATGTGCCTACACACTCACCTCCATAAGTGGACCTGTGTACTCGCAGGTCACAAGCACCTTCCCCTTTGGGGATCAATCCTGCTCAGTCTCCAACACTGTTGTTATTATTGCTCCTCCTCATAAACTTGAGAAAGATGGGATTTGATATGTAACTCCTTGTATAGGAATAAGAGTGTGTGGCCCCATTAACCTGTTCCTGACCAGCCGCTGCAGTTGTACTGTGGCAGAATGGCACGGGCAGGCGAATCGCCGTCATGTTATGTCGGGCGTGCACCCGCCGAGGGGGCACTCGCGCTCCCCCTCAGTGGCCCGATGGTCGGATACGATCCAGAACTGATCAATCCCCAGGCCCATGCCAATGAAATCTGGCCTGGACCTGGTAATCGGTCCTGGCGAATGAGATCCTTGCCCTGTCTGTGTAAGTGTAAACACAGCAGGGGAAGTGATGTCATCTCTCCTCGTGTTGTTCTTTCCGTTCCAGACCGAGGAGAGAGAACATCTAATAGTAAGTTCACCAACACTACACTGACACCAGTCCATGTAGGTACACTTGCCACCCCCTGATCACCCCCAGTTAACCCCATTTACCCCCTGTCACTGTCAGTGCAGAATTCAGATTTTTTTTTGATCGCTGTACTGGTGTCATTAGTGACAAAAATCAGCATTAGGATAATTAGTATTAGGCCCAGAATGGTCTAGGGACCCCCCCTAACCCCTTGATCACTCCCTGTTACCAGTGATCACTGTATAAGTGTCATGGGTGACGCTGGTTAGCTAGATTTTTTTAATAGCGTCAGGCCACCTGCCATATATTACCCAATAAAGGTTTAACCCCCTTGTAACGAGCCCCTGCTCGCTCGGTTCCACTCTCCCGTCACTCCTCTGTGACTATTGAATCAGATTGCAAAGTCTGATGGTTGGTTCATCCGATGCTCCGGGACTAGAACTACAGCTATGCGCCGTTCTAATCCAGTTGTGTAGCTCAGAACAAACACCAGGCAGGCTGTATGTAAGTTCAACCAGGAATCTCTTTTATTGAAAGGAATACAGGCCCTTTTATACAGTAAAAGAGGAGGTGCATACCTCCTGCTCATATTACTCTGAACATACACCTGTGACCAGAAACCTAATTAACATGGGCTAATTAACTAATCCCTTTAGACAGCCTAGATGACTCAGTCATGACCTTTAGGCCAGACTGGCCATCTTGTAGCACAGAAAACCCAATCAACATTATCACAAATCAACACTGAACTCTTCTTCACACAATAGCAGAGTTAATTAACACAAACAACAATGGGGATCTAATGACTCTTAGATCCCATACTAGACTTATTTACAATACACATTCTAGCAGGCAACAGACAGACAGGTGGCTGGAATTGACATCAGAATCTCCTAACAGTATGTGTCCCAACAGTATGAATCAGTCTTATCAACAGGGGGGCTGCTGGAGTAATCCCCCTCCCTCTACAGGGACACACATCCCAAATGACCACAGCAAAGAGTCCACAACAGAATGAGACAACATACAATATATACATATATACACGATTGAGTCTGATTAGTACAGATCAGACTGGATTTCTAATTCACCTTGCAGAGTATTGTTCCCTTAAAATCCAGGGCCCATAATCTGTTGGCAAGAGGATTGCGTTCAGTCCCCTCCAATAGCCTCTGTCCCGGGTGAGTGTGTCACATTTCTCCCCCATCAAAGGTTGACTAACAAGGTCCCAGACCTCCACCTGGTCTGAACATGCGTTAGTCAGGCAGAGTGAACTCACATAGTCTTCCTGCATGATCTAATTTCTTGGCTGCAAGGAATAGTTGATCTCAGTAGGTGTGGGGCAGAGGTCATTTACTCTCTGTCTGGCTGTCAGCGCTTCAGCTGGGTGGTGTTTACCATTCCATGGCTTGGCCTGTTGCTGGACAGAGGGGCCCACTGTCCCAATTCCCTGAAGCTGAGAAGAAACTGTAGGTACGAGACAGAGGCCAGCAGCGCTCTGCCCTGTTGCCAGCGATTCAGCTGGGAGTAGCAGCTCCACTACATCAGCTTGTCACCGGAGAGAGGGCCCGACTGCCCCGGCTCCCTGGATCTCCACAGTTGTTGCTGGTGCTGGGCAGAGGTTGGTAGCACTCTGCCCTGTTGCCAGTACTTCTGCTGGGGACTTCACACCCTCTGCTCTGGCTAACCGTTGGGGCAGGAGGCTGGATTCCTCCACTCCCAAACTGTGCAGCTGCCATTGGGGAGGTGAGCCAGCTGCTTCCTGTTCCATTCCCTCATCTGGCTGCTGGGATGACATGTTTGTGGTACTGTCTCCCAAGTGCATGGATCTTTGCTGGGGAGGAAAGGCCGCTTCCTCCACCCTGGCCAACTGTTGGGGAGGGACAACACACACCTCCTCTCCCTTCTCCCCCTGTATCTGCTGCTGGGAAGTGATTGCCACCTTCTCACCTTGACCCTCCAAAACTGCCACAGGTGTGGGGCAGAGGTCTTGGACCCTGTGTCCGGTTGCCAGCACTTCTGCTAAGGGCTTGCTAGGTGGTTCCTCCTCTACAGAAATGTCTATTAAATCCCCAGTCTCTGGAATTACTAAAAGTGTGGGGCAGAGGTCTTGGACCCTCTGTTCAGTTACCAGATCTTCAGCTGGAGAAGTTTGTTCTAACTCCACAGACACTGCTGTTGGTGCTGGGCAGAGCACAATGAAGTTTGGCCCAAATAACAGCTCTTCTTCTGCTGGAGGCTCACCAGGTTGTTCTTCCTCAGCAGAAAAGTCTTTCAAATCCCCTGTCTCTGCAACTGGTGTCTGGGGATAAAGGTACACCATCTCCTGTCCCTGGAACCCAGAAGATGCTATCAGTGCTGGGCAGAGGTTAGCAGAGGTCTGCCCGTTGTCAGCACTTCAGCTTTGGGGATAGCGATCTCCAGATTTTCCACTGCCGATTCTCTGGCATTCTGCTGGACAGGCACATTCCTCCATCCAAGATCATCCAATGCAGAAACAGGTTCATCAAGGTCAGTCAGCACTTGCTGCATCCACAATAAGACCTCCGCCTCCATAGCTGCGGGGCCAGGTTGGCAAAGCACATTGTTACTCTGCCACATTGTCAACTCTTCAGCCAGGATTTCAGAGTTGTCAACTGGTATTTCCTGATAGTCCCAGGCAAAGGGAGCCCCACCCTGCTGCTGAGCAGAGTCTAGCAGCTGTCTGTAGGCCATCTCAAGCTCCCATTCCGGAATGGCCTGAAACTCCAAATCTTCCTGTGCCCAGTGCACTTCCGAGACATTCAGTCTTTGCTCTCTGTGCTCCATTATTTCCTCCAAACGCCACTCCCGATCACTCCCAAAGTCAGGGTCCCTGGACAGCCTCCAGTACAACAATCCCAGGCCATCGTAATCAAAGCCTTCCGTGGGACTGTCATCCGCTGTCCATGGGCACACTTGGGCTACATACCACTGTAGGGCTCTGTAGCTCTCGCCCAACCACATTTCTGCCCGGATCAGCCTGCTTAACTCAGCTGTCCACTCCTGGTTCGGCTGTTCCCCCAATAACAGCATTCGCACTTCATACTGCGACCAGTACCTACCTTACATGGAGGTAGGGGAGAACTTTTCCCTGGTTTCGCTGCTCACGGACTAGCGCTTCCTTCCAGAGTTTGCAGCGGATAGAATCAAACCATCCTAGCAAGACCTGCTCTGATACTGGTCCTCTGTGCTGTATCTGCATCTCTCACAACCTCCTTCTGAATTCCTCTTCCATGGTGGCTGGTATCTGTACCTCTCCTTTCCTGCTATCTGGACCTTGGATCCAGGTGATGGTTTGGATGTGTTCACGGCAAGGAAGCACGATGCCACCGGTCCCTCCCGGCTCTCAAGTAAGTCTTTCATAGTGGCTCTCCTGCAGGCTGGTTTGGAGTGTCCCAGTAACTGGAGAGCAAATCCCACAGCTGCCAACCAATGTAACGAGTCCCTGCTCGCTCGGTTCCACTCTCCCGACACTCCTCTGTGACTGTTGAATCAGATTGTAACATCTGATGGTTCGGTCATCTGATGCTCCGGGACTAGAACTACAGCTATGTGCCGTTCTAATCCAGTTGTGTAGCTCAGAACAAACACCAGGCAGGCTGTATGAAAGTTCAACCAGGAATCTCTTTTATTGAAAGGAATACAGGCCCCTTTATACAGTAAAAGAGGAGGTGCATACCTCCTGCTCATATTACTCTGAACATACACCTGTGACCAGAAACCTAATTAACATGGGCTAATTAACTAATCCCTTTAGACAGCCTAGATGACTCAGTCATGACCTTTAGGCCAGACTGGCCGTCTTGTAGCACAGAAAACCCAATCAACATTATCACAAATCAACACCGAACTCTTCTTCACACAATAGCAGAGTTAATTAACACAAACAACAATGGGGATCTAATGACTCTTAGATCCCATACTAGACTTATTTACAATACACATTCTAGCAGGCAACAGACAGACAGGTGGCTGTAATTGACATCAGCATCTCCTAACAGTATGTGTCCCAGCAGTATGAATCAGTCATATCAGCAGGGGGGCTGCTGGAGGAATCCCCCCTCCCTCTACAGGGACACACATCCCAAATGACCACAGCAAAGAGTCCACAACAGAATGAGACAACATACAATATATACATATATACACGATTGAGTCTGATTAGTACAGATCAGACTGGATTTCTAATTCACCTTGCAGAGTATTGTTCCCTTAAAATCCAGGGCCCATAATCTGTTGGCAAGAGGCTTGCGCTCAGTCCCCTCCAATAGCCTCTGTCCCGGGTGAGTCTGTCACACCCCTGATCATAATAAAGAGTAAAAACCACCTGAATCCACCTGTATACTGTATAAAAAAAATAATAGTAGTAGTAAAAGATCAGCCGATTCGTCTGTGCAACGGGTTATCTCCCTAGAAGCAGAGTGATAATCTTGTGAGAAAAAAAGAAAATTGGGACCACAGTAGTCCCATGACTGCCAACAATGGGAGAGTCAACAATGGGATTGATCAATTATAAATACAACTTTATTGATAAATGCAAAATAGGGTATGAAAGAAGTCCCACTGACATGGCACAAAGGCCATATGAGTGGGATATGTTCCTTCATGAAATCTGCTGACACTAATAAAATATTGCACACTGAAGACAAAAAATAATAAACAACATTGTAACATTAAAAATAGACATTCTGGCAGACCCTCCCCCACCAACCCTAAGCAAAAAACTTCCTTAAATGGATTAAATGGGACCAAGAACGTTGTGGATCAGAGTCCTGCTTTCTCTGGGTGACTAGAGGTTGACTCAACTTTTCTATGTGAACCTGTGCCCTGACCCAGGCTTGGAAAATGAAAAGAAATGTCAGTAGAGATAAATAGGGGGCAGCAGGTCTTTTAATCTGATGCAGTAGAGTGGAATGTCCAGCTAGCAATAATAGTCCTGCCGGTATAGAGGTTGATCAAATATCAGTTTGTCCATGCATGATTCGATATATAGGTCTCCAATAATTCAAAAGTGAGACATGGCACACACTGGTAAACAAAGTTTTATTCAGCGAATGCAGGGAGCTGCAGAGACATGCACTGGTGATTTAAAGCACAGAACCGCTATAGCTCTTATCAGTTGGTGCATATTGTAGCGATAAGTCTAAGTATAAAATAGAGATGCTAGTCTACATGAGATTCTTACCCCTCCCTTCACTGTAGTTGCTTGGCCATCTCTGAAAATGTCTCACATGCGTCAAGTTTCAGATGATCAAGCCGAGAGAGGCTACGGTCATGCAAGTGTGGTGGGTTCTGTGTATCCGGCAGAGTTGCCACTCATTTGCATAAGAAGCAATAGATCTAATTGTATCCAGTTCACTGCACAGGTAGTACCGCTGTATTTAGTCGCTGGAAGGAGCTCTTTCGTAAATCCACAGTAACACTTGTTAATTCGGTTTTCAAATGCAAGGAATCATCTTGCTAGCATCGAAGATGGAACCGCTGAGGGGCGAAGGGGGCTGCCAGTGTCTGTAGCATCGCTACATCGACGCGTTTTGTGCTTTAAACAAGCACTTCATCTGGTGGGGGAGGGTCTGCCAGAACCTCTATTTTTAATGTTACAACGTTGTTTATTATTTTTTGTCTACAGTGTGCAATATTTTTATTAGTGTCAGCAGATTTCGTGAAGGAACATATCCCACTCATACGGCCTTTGTGCCATGTCATTGCGACTTCTTTCATGCCCTATTTTGCATTTATCAATAAAGTTGTATTTATAATTGATCAATCCCGTTGTTGACTCTCCCATTTTTGGCAGTCATGGGACTGCTGTGGTCCCAATTTTCTTTTTTTCTCACAAGATTAACCCCCTGATCACCCGGTGGGTGAGATCAGCTAGGTTTTAGAGTCAGTCAGGGTCTGCGTTGCCCCAGGCAGCGTCAAGTTATTGCCAGTAGCGCTAACCCCCACGCACACACCATACACCTCCCTTAGTAGTATAGTGTCTGAACAGATCAATATCTGATCTGATCAGAACTATATTAGCGCCCCCCGCAGTTTAGGGTTCCCAAAAATGCAGTGTTAGCAGGATCAGCCCAGATACCTGCTAGCACCTGTGTTTAGCCCCTCTGCCCAGCCCAGCCCAGCCCACCCAAGTGCAGTATCAATCAATCAATCACTGTCACTTACAAAAACACATAACTGCAGCATTCGCAGAGTCAGGCCTGATCCCCGCGAACACTAACAATTTTTTTGGTAGCATTTAAATCAGTCGCTGACAGTCAGGTGTTTTTTTTTCTTTTGAGTCTCACTAGTGTACCAGTAAATTTAGAGACCAAAATGTCAAATCGAAGGTACACTAGTGAAGAGGCCTACACCTTTATGAGCATGACAGATAGTGAAGAGGAAGTCACTCATCTGTCAGATTCAGGCTCAGAATACGAACCTGTAGAGAGCAGCGGCACCCTGACAGATAGCTCTGACGAGGGAGTTGTGGTCCCTGCCAAGGTCAAGCATACCAGACCTCGTTCTTCTGCTGTCGTTGAGATGCAAGAACCGCAGGTCCCTCGTATGGAGCAGAGAGCCAGTACTAGCGCCGTTCATCCTTCTGGTGAACTGACAAGCACCATCGGCCTAGTACATCCTGGTCATACATCCAGCACTGTAGTATCACTTGGTGACATGGCGAGTCCCATAAGTGCAGTTCAAGCTGGCAAGGTGGCTAGCAAGAGTAGTGTCCCGCTGCCACCAAGAAGAAGACAAACACAGGCTCGTCGAGCCCATAGTGCCCTTCCTGCTGCATTCGCCAATCCTAATTGGGAGCCCACCACTTCTGCAGCACCCGTACTTCCCCCATTCACTGGCCAACCTGGAATTCAGGTGAAAACAGTTGATTTTACATCACTTGATTTTTATTCGTTGTTTTTTCACCGAAGATCTCTATAGATCTATTGTGGACCAAAGCAATTTATATGCTGGTCAATTCATCGCTGCTAATCCCCAGCTGACCCTTGCCAGAGATTGGAAACCAATTACAGTTTCTGAATTTAAGACCTTCCTGGGCCCTTCCTGGGCCTATCCCTCCTCATGGGCATAACTAGAAAGAGTGGGTTGCGGTCATATTGGTCCTCTGACCCAATTCACCATATGCCAGTGTTCTCTGCCTCCATGACCAGGACACGATACGAGCAGATCCTGCGGTTCATCCACTTCAACGATAATGAACTGTGTCGTCCTCAGGTGACCCTGAATTTGATTGGCTCTACAAAATTCAGCCCCTCGTTAACCACTTCAACCAACGCTTTGCAGCCTTGCTTACTCTCCATCAAGTTGTCTGCGTTGATGAGTCCCTGATTATGTTTTCTGGCCGCTTGTCATTCAAACAGTATCTTCCCAGCAAGCGTGCCAGATATGGGGTCAAGATGTATAAGCTCCGTGACAGGACCACAGGCTATACATATAGTTTTATGGTTTACAAGGGAAGAGATAGTTACGTAGAGACGGAGAACTGCCCAGACTACATAGGGAGCGCTGGTAAGATTGTGTGGGACTTGGTTTTACCCTTATTCGGAAAGGGGTACCACTTGTATGTGAACAATTATTACATAAGCGTGCCACTTTTTAGTCACTTGTTTGATCACCAAATTGGCGCATGTGGCACCGTGTGATCTAATTGCCGGGGCTTACCCCAGCGGCTTGTAGATTCCTGTCTTAGGCTGGGGGAGAGAGCCTGCTTGAGATGTAATAATTTGCTCACTGTGAAGTGGAGGGATAATAAGAATGTTTTCATTCTGTCCTCCCTTCATGCAGACACAAAGGTCCAAATTCCTACAGTGACTGGTGTTGTGGAGAAACCCCTCTGTGTCCACGAATATAACCTTAATATGGAAGGGTGGGCCTCAACAACCAGTTGTTGGTGCCATACCTAATTGCCCGTAAAGCCAGACGCTGGTACAAAAATATGTCTGTATACTTATTTCAATTGGCTCTGCTGAATGCTTTTGTGCTATACAAAGCTTCAGGACAAACTTGATCCTTCCAGGAAGAGATCATCACAGCCCTTCTGTTTCCAGACAGTGCTGTGCCCAATTTCCCAATTCAAATGCAGTAAGGCTGCATTAGAGGCATTTTCCGAATGTCCTCTCTGGTACCCCTACCCAAAGAAACCCCCAAAGAAGATGTTGTGTCTGTAAAAAGCGCGGATATAGGCGTGACACCCGCTGTTATTGTCCCACCTGTCCTGACCAACCTGGTCTTTGCATTGGCGACTGTTTCAAACGCTACCACACACTAGTTGTGTATTAGCGTAGGGTACAGCACTACACAGTCCTAGGCACACGTACACAGGGTCTCGAAAGATGTGATGGTCATCACATTTTGAGAGACCCTAATCTGCAACGTTCAGTTTACAGTTTTTTATAAAAGTGAAAAAAGTGAAAAAGAAAACACACACAAAAACACAAAAAAAATAAAAAGTAAAAAAGCCAAAAATAGTTGTGGTTTTATTTTTCTTCTCTCTCTCTATTGTTCTCTCTCTTATGTTCGCTCTCTACTGTCCGCTCACTAATGTTCTATATCTATCGTTCTCTCTCTGTTTTATTTTTACTGTTTTATTGTATTTGCTTTGCAGGTATGGTATGTTATACTGTAATGTATGTTTTATTGTTAACCATCATTTGCTTAGCAGATACGCCAATCAGCTGCAGCACGGGTTTATTTATTCTGACAGCAACAGCATTTGCTTCCATGATACATAAAGCTGTGACTCCAGCGCTGTCGGAGGTGATTGCACCACCATAGCTAAAAAAAAGAGCATATATGCCAAAGCATGGGGGCAGGGGTGGAGGAGTGATTTGCTCCTAACATTTAGGGGCGGATTGCCCCCATGCTTCGGCATATATTTTTTTAGGCACAGATTGCAATGTTTTATTTTTACTATGTTTTATTGTATTTGCTTTTCAGGTATGGTAAGTCTTATGCCCTGTACACACGATCGGACTTACCGATGAAAAATGTTGTCGGAAATTCTGACCATGTGTAGGCTCCATCGGACTTTTTCCATTGGAATTTCCAATACACAAAGTTTGAGAGCTGGATCTAAAATTTTCCAACAACAAAATTCATTGTCGGAAATTCTGATTGTGTGTACACAATTCCGACGCACAAATTACCACGCATGCTCAGTATCAGGCAGCAGAGCAGCACTGGCTATTGAACTTAATTTTTCTCAGGCTCGTCCTACGTATTGTACGTCACCGCGTTCTTGACGTTCGGAATTTCCGAACAACTTTGTGTGACCGTGTGTATGCAAGACAAGTTTGAGCCAACATCCGTCGGAAAAAATCCGATGGATTTTGTTGTTGGAATGTCCGATCGTGTGTACAGGGCATTACTGTTATGTTACTTTGTTTTATTGTTAACCATCATTTGCTTAGCAGGTACGCCATTCAGCTGCAGCACTGGTTTATATATCTTGACAGCTACAGCGTTTGTTCCCACGATACGTAAATCAGCGACTCCAGTTCTGTAGGAGGTGATTTCACCACCATAGTTAAAAAAAAATGGTGCATGTATGCCAATCATTAGAAGTGTACAATGGACGATTTTTCCTCTTAAGTGGGATTTTAAAGGGTGGAAGTCTCAAAAAAAGTATAACAAAAAGTATAAAAAAATTATCAGAATTTTATTGTATCAAAAATTTAAAAGAAAAATATGTGCTAGAATGGAAACAATGGATAAAAGCAACAATGGATGCCAGAATTAACAAATGATGAAAAATACAACCAGGATATACATGACAGGTCGACAGAGCTACACAAAACCCCACAAAGGCTATATCAGCAAGGAGCCAATTGACAGTGCAGGCCCAACGCGTTTCGAGGCTTTATATAAGGATTGCGACCTCTTCTTCAGGGGCTAGAGGTAAGGTGTATATCTGTCTGCGAAACATTGTTACAAAAAAAGAGACAAAAAGACACACAATGAAAAACATATTGATGTCAGAAAATCATGCATATATACAACTATTTACATAATCAGATTGTGATGTAATTACAAAAAATGTATCCTAACCATGCTATTGCAGGGTCAATACTGTATGGCATCCACCCCAGACAAGGGGGAAGGGGAGAACGGTAAGCCACCGGGGCCCAGATCTGAATATCAGTGACGCCGCCACACAACCAGGACCGCCAGCGGATCAGGACCAGACACAGAGGGCGTCACGTCCCTCAGCTGTATTTTAAATTCCTTTTATCAAAATCTCTTTATCAGCTAAAAACCAAGAAGACAAGGGGAGGATTTATAAGTGTGGGATACAAAGGTCCCAGAACAAGATTTTACTATTTTGCTATATGAGAAGTCCCCCTAATGGGTTCAAGACGGGGGACTCTAGTAAGTGTAAGGTTGTACCTACCTATTGACGCAGGCTAGGATTATCTAAGCCTTGACTCCTCGGGCGGGTAAACAGCAGCTGACAGCACCCAAAGTGTGTAGGATATACTAAGAATCAGCATCAGGAAAAAAAAAAAAAAAGGGGGGTTACTCAAATAAATATTTTTCCTGTAAACACACATCCACAGGAGTCCTGTGAACATACCTATTGGTGCATAATGAAGGGTTGATCCCTGTGCTGATTCACACAACAGTGTTGTCTATAGTGGCTGATAGATTTTAGATACCTCGCTCCGGGGGAAAAATGGCAGAAGAGCGTCTATATTCAGCGGCTAGAGTGATATAAACAGGGAAAGTATGTGTCTCAATGGTAAATGAATAAAGGCTCTTAAATGTATCAAAGAGCATAGGTTGTAAAAATATCTTACAACTCCATAAGCCCTATTGGTGCTCAGTGTGTATATGCACACTGCAGCTCCATAATTAGTTTCAAGTAAGCCTTAATTATGGATATAACAAAAAGAGTTAAGTTCTTTACCTTGAGCATATCATAGCAGCTGCACTTTCAGTTCTGTGTCCTCCCAGGGTATGAGCTGACAGTCGTATAGGGCGTACACACGGTCGGACTTTGTTCGGACATTCCGACAACAAAATCCTAGGATTTTTTCCGACGGATGTTGGCTCAAACTTGTTTTGCCTACACACGGTCGCACAAAGTTGTCGGAATTTCCGATCGCCAACAACGCGGTGACGTACACCATGTACGACGAGACTAGAAAAGGCCGGTTCAGAACCAAGCGCGGCACCCTTTGGGCTCCTTTTGCTAATCTCATGTTAGTAAAAGTTTGGTGAGAGACGATTCGCGCTTTTTCAGACTCGTGGCTTTCAGATAGTTTTCTGACGTTCAGTTTGTGCTTGTGGGTTTGTATCTGCTCTTCAGTGCGTGCAGTCAGTTCGTATCGGAGTTTTCTGTGTGATCTTGCCTGCTCGTTGCTGTTTCTCAGGTCGCTCTTCACAGGCCTTGCTGTTCTTCAGTGCGTTCTGTTACTTCGTTCTGAGCAGCCGACCGTTTTCTAGCCATGTTTCGTATGCGTACTCCTCGTAGAGTTCGTGCTGTGCGGGGGCTTGGTGTTGGGGTCCTGACCTTGACACAAGTCCAGTCCATGAACAGGGTGGGGAGGAGTTCATGGACCAAGAATTGGTTGCTTCAGCGTGACCAGTTCTGTCATATGCCTTTGCTCCGTGAGATCCGTGAGAATAATCCTGATGATTTCAGGAACTTTCTCAGGATGACGGACCCCGTGTTTCACCGTTTGTTGGCTTCGCTGACCCCCTATATCAGCAGGCAGGATACCTGCATGAGGCAAGCCATCACTCCGGAGCAGAGGTTGGTCGCTACCTTGCGGTATTTGGCCACAGGGAGAAGCCTGCAGGACCTCAAGTTCTCGACAGGCATCTCCCCCCAGGCTCTGGGGATCATTATCCCAGAGACCTGTTCTGCCATCATCCAGGTCCTGCAGAAGGAGTATATGAAGGTAAGATTTTTATCCTTTTATATCACATTTTATTGTATTGAATGTTTGCTAATATATTGTATTTCTTTCCTCATTCCCTAATTACCATGATTGTAATATGCTGTGAATGTCCCCTTTGTCCTCATGCATGCTGGATTTTTATGTCATTATTATTTTAGGTCCTTCATACATATTTGCCCTTCAATAACCTCCCCAGCATGGTGTCTCCTGCCCTATATTCACCTCATGTAGTCACTTAACAATGTATTTTATCAGCTCCATAGTAGTGCTTTACCCCAAACACCCCCTAAAATGTTTGGAAATGTTATTTTTGATTTAAATTCAGGCAGAGGGCCAGAGGTTTTTTTTTGTGGTGTCCCCAAATTTTTTGTAACCCTCCCCCCCCAACTGCTAAGTAAGCTGATCCCAATTCATTATCCTCAATCATCTATCTGCTGACTTTGCCAAACCCATACACACTATACCCATCTCTTTACTGGTCAGATTTATGGATGAATTCCCCAAAGCATGTAGTGCAAGGGCCTGCCTGTCTACTTTCCAATGGTACTGTTTAAAGTTCTTGTATCCTATTATTATCTTGATAGGTAATAGCAGAATGTCCAAATGTCCTCAAATGTGTACAGTGTGTATTTATATCTTTGTATTATGACACTTCTTACCTGTCCAGTGGTCTGCCAATAGTGTAACTAAGGAGGGGCTGTTCCAAGTAATACCCTGTATTTAGGCATTCATCTCTCAATGAAGTGAAGAGGGTTACCTGTCCAAGAGTTCCCCCCCCCTATAATGTTAGAAATGGACCATGAGAGGGGGGGAGGGGGAATATGATAGGTGTACCTTATACTTTGTTGTTGTAAAATTCCCCTTAGTAAATGCTATCTGGAGGTTGACCCATAATGTTTGTGTCTAATCTGCTTGCCATGTTTCTGTGAAAAAATAGTAATGTTTATTGTTTTTTCCTCAACAGTTTCCTTCCACGCCACAGGAATGGCAGACTGTGGCCTCCCACTTTGCCCAGCGGTGGGACTTTCCTAACTGCGGAGGGGCAATTGATGGGAAACATGTCCACATCGTCCCACCACCCAACTCGGGGTCGTACTATTATAATTACAAGGGGTTTAATAGTATAGTGATGTTGGCGGTGGTGTCGGCTAATTACGACTTCTTGTATGTGGACGTGGGGAAGAATGGCCGGATGTCCGATGGTGGAGTGATCGCCCAGACGGAGTTCTACAGGCATCTCCAGAATGGCAGCTTGGACTTGCCACCTCCAGAGGACAATGTTGAAGGTCTCCCATTTGTGTTCGTTGCTGATGAAGCGTTTGCGCTGGGGGACCACCTGATGCGGCCATTCCCGATGAGGACCCTCACCCCGGAACAGAGGGTTTTTAATTACCGGCTGGCCAGAGCCCGAAGAGTGGTGGAGAACACATTTGGAATCCTGGCCAGCCGGTTCCGACTATTTCTGACACCCATCCATATGGCGGAGTATAAACTGAACCATATTATACTGGCGTGCTGTGTTCTCCATAATTTTTTAAGAAAACATTCAGCCAACTATGCTGGCTCAGTTGGGCCTGAGGCCGGAATACCAAATACATCAACAATGACGGCGCTTGAAAGCGGCCGTCCTGGCTTGCCCTCCCTGAGTGCCCGTGATGTCCGATTACGATACCTGGAGTTCTTTGCGGGTAGGGGGGCTATCAATATGCCAGACAATCTGTGACACCTTTTTCAAATAAAAAACAACCAAAAGCAATTCTTGGTGGACATTTACTGCTTGTGTTTGTTTGAGCTGACCCTGACAGAAATGTGTTGAGTGCAGAAAATGTCGTGATTGGGTAACCTTATAAAGAATAGTGTTGGCTGGTACTTCCTAAATGCAAAAACACATTTCACTACAAGTGCACTTGCAACTGCACTGAACTTGCACTTGTAGTGCAAAGTGTATTTGCCCTTAGGAAATAACCCCCATTTTTGCATAAAACAGCAATTACATCACCCCAAAAGTGTTGTAGTGTTGAGACAATAATCCACACATTCTTGAGTAAGGCACTTTTTTATACCTGCACAATCACATGTGCATTTACCAAAGGTTTTTAAAACAAAACAACATGTTTGTTGTATAACAATTTTTGGGGGGGCATTATCAAAAATCGAAATATCCATTTCAGATAAAACAGGCCTGTGTAAAACCAACAAGAAAGCCAAAAAACGTGAACTTACAAAGTTCACATTAGGTAAAACCTGAAGGCTATATCAGACATCAGTATTTAGGAACTGGGTTTGATATAGCGTTCAGATGGGGGGAAATCACCCCTGGAAAAGCCAAATTTGGAAGATGCACACCAATTTACGAATGTCAACATGTGCTATCTGCCATCAGGGGGGATCAAGGGACGTGTTTTGGGGGAGCAAGCCCTTCCTCAATGCGACTTTATAATTGAGGAAGGGGTTGCACCCCCAAAACGCGTCCATTGATCTCCCGTGATGGCAGATAGCACATGTTGGCACACTGTGTGCATCCTCCAAATTTGGCTTTTCTAAACATTGTAAACATTTTTGTAAGATAAAACAGGTGATTTTGTGGGGTTTAAATTCGCCCCAAAACATCAATGATGTTATTATTTTTTTTAATAACATCAGTGATTTGTTGCTGGATGTTTTGCAATTGGAGATTACACCCCATGATCTCCCCGATCAGTATCTGGGCACTTTCAGATGTAAAGCGTTCTGGATCACGATCACCTAAAAAGAGATAAAGAACAAAAAAAACAGGTCTCAAAAATCTGCCAACATCCATCTCTTTTACCTGAGCCTGTGGTCGCAGACACTCACCTGTTGTGGTGCCAATCTCCACCACGTCTTCTTCTTCCTCCTGCTCTTCTTCTTGGGTTGGTATTTCCCCTTCTTCCAGAGGGGGGGGGTCTCTGGTCTCCTGGGATGAGGAGTGTCCTCCGAGTCTTTTCTCCCCTATGTAAAACAAAAATGGTATACTTAGCACACAGATATTTGATGGCAGAACTAGAAATAGGAAACATTGCTTGGAAGTGGGGTACAATTGTCTATTTTAGCAGAGTTCCAAGATGTATATTTTTTATTGCCCTTTGTCAAGCTGCAATACTTTACCTGTTTGGTACAAGCTTCACAGATGTAGCCCCCCCTATAGTATACACTGGAGCACCTGTGTGGCCCCCCTAATAAAAATGGTGTTCTTGTGTCCCACACTAGTGCTCCAGTGTCCAGATGTGAAAACAGCTGCTCAGTGTCCTCTCCTTACACAGAATCTAGTTTGCATTTCATTCTAGTAACAAACCCATCTACACAAACAAATATTTGGCATCCAAGTAGGCCCAAAAAAAATGTGGGAAAATGCATATGGCCTAAACAATGGTGTTCTAGAGGCCGAAAGAAAAATGTTTGATACGAACGAATAATGGGCCCATGAACATTAAAGTTGACCTTTTTAAACGTTACAATTACTAAAAGCATATGGAGCCGAACAAACGGAATAAAGACAGAAAGAATATGAACACAGCACAACTACTTACTTTTTTGCAGCACTCTCCGGATCTTTCGGTACTGCTCTGGCTCTCTCAACTTCAGGTCCGACCACCGCTTCCTGAGCTGATCTTTAGACCTTCGTACCCCGAAATTCCTTTCTAGACTCCTGACCACTTTCGCCATGATCTTGGCCTTTCGGATGTTCGGGTTGGGGTAAGGCCCATATTTTCCGTCATAGTCGGACTTCCTCATGATGTCGACCATCTCCAACATCTCCCCAAACGACATATTTGTGGCCTTAAAACGTCTCCTTCTGGATCGGGACGTGCCTGGATCCGCCCTTTCCTCCTCCTCCTCCTCGTTGCTACAATTAGCCCGCACCTGCTGTATGTCCTCCATCATGCTCTTCATCCACTGCGCAGAATGAAAAGGGGCAGGGAATACACTAGAAAGAACATCAGGGGCGGGCGGAGTTACACGCATGCGCAGTGTATATAAAGCGTAACACGCGTGCGTATTACGTTTGATCTGTGAGCGGAGGAAGGAGCATTGAACGCGGCGATCGTAAGAACGAAGGTAAGAGACAAACTGGGGCCTATGATGCTTCTATAGATTGAGGCCTATATTGTAACAAGATTAGGAGAGTTTGGTGTGACATTAGGCTTTGTCTTGTGTTGTGTCTTGCAGTGAACATGGATATGGTACTGAAAGATCAGGACTTCATTTCAGTCTTCATAGAGATGCTAAGGGAGCTGCCCTGTCTGTGGGAGATTAAACACCCCCATTACAAGAACCAAACAAAGAGGAAGGCAGCACTGGAGCAATTGTGTGAAATTGTGAAGCAGGTGATCCCCACGGCAGACATCACTTTTTTAAAGATTTTCATTGGTGGCCTGAGGAGCACATATCTGAGGGAGCGCAATAAAGTCCTGGATTCGCAGAGATCCGGAGCAGCAGGTGACATCTATGTCCCCAGGATGTTGTACTACGACAGGCTGCACTTTCTGGCAGGCCAGACTGAACCCAGGCCATCCCTCTCCAGTCTTCCTTCCACGCTTCCTTCCCCCCCGGCTGAGGCTTCTGACGCCCAACCTGGGCCTTCCAGGCCACATGTAGAGGAGCCCAGATTGAGCCAGGTATAGCATTCCTCTAAATATTTCTGCATGTCCAATCAATGATGTGAACTAGATGTTAGTTGGGAGTACTAATTTATGATTGTGATTGATGATGCAAAAACTAAAACCATGTCCCTTTTTCATACACAGGGAAGTCTCAGCCAGGAGGTGGCCGGGCCGAGCCGGCTGGCTGATCTGCAGGTCCCTCCATCCCCCCTGGAAAGAGAAAGTGGCAGTAGGAGGAGTACCCTAGAGGAGGCGGCTATCAGATTTTTTTGTAGGGCTACAGAGGTCCTGGGAGCACCACACACCAGGCAGGAGAACATTGCTGCATTCATAGCATATAAAATGCAGAGGATGGAGGAGGGCCAAAAAGCCATGTGTGAGGCCCTCATATCTGAGGCTCTGGCGAAAGGTGTGAGGGGCCAAATTACACCTCACACACAGCTTTGGGATGGTCCTCCTCCTCCTCCTGCAGGTCCTACTCCTCCTCCAGGTCCTACTCCTCCTCCTGCCACATCTCCAACTGCACAGCCACAGCCCGGAAGGAAGTGTGGAAGGAAGACCAGAGAGTGATTGCCCTGGATCCAGTCTGGTCGGCCAAAAGATGCAGCCTCTTGTGGTACCACAGCCTGGGGACACTGATGTCATCTGCTGCTATCCGAGTCTCTGTGAATCCCGGACCAGACTGCCCTCCCTTACATATGGACTCCTCAGGCCACCAATTTTGAGGTTTAAGAATTGATGTCTGCCGTGGGGGTCCCAGGCTTCACTAATTTCTGCTGTTGATCCAGTGTTGCCTTCCTCTTTGTTTGGTTCTGAGCCCTTAATAAAGGAGTTTTGTTTTGAATTATACTCTCCTATGTGTTTTACTTCAAAAATGACAGTTTGTTTGTGAGGATTCAGGTACATTTCTAATATACAATGTGAAATGAACAAGGGACACCAACAACAAAAAATCTCCTGGAGATTAAATAATAAAAGATATCAATGGTGTTGGGGTAACTTGACACACAAAACACAGACAAAAATATTCTGGAGTAAAAATAAAAATAACATCGAACAAAGATCAGCCTTGGAAAAAATCCAAACATTAAAGAAAAAAAAAGGCTTAAAAACAAAAAAAAAAAAAACATAAAAAATATAAAACTGTCAGATGTGACATCTAATAACAATATATTGAGGGAATCCCACTAAAAAAACACAAATAAAACTTTGTGAGAAGTGTGTGTGAATATGAGCAGCAAAACGACTTAATTCTTGTCACATTATAAAGAAGAAGAGAGTGCGCTGTATTAAACCATTTTTTACATTGCAGCGTGACGAAAGTGCTGTATCCATTGCGAACGCTAAGTTTACCAGAACGAGCTGTCCCGTGTCGGAATTTCTTCTGAGCATGCGTGGCACTTTGTGCGTCGGAACAGGCCACACACGGTCGGAATTGACGCGATCGGATTTTGTTGTCGGAAAATTTTATCTCCTGCTGTCCAACTTTGTGTGTCGGAAAATCCGATGGAAAATGTCCGATGGCGCCCACACACGGTCGGAATTTCCGACAACACGCTCCGATCGGACAATGTCCATCGGAAAATCCGACCGTGTGTACGGGGCATAAGTGTGGTTTTAAATAGTGTTCCTAATTAGGAGCATATGTGAGACAGCTGACTCCACAGGGAGCAGCGTCATTGCTGACAGGAGGAGCCGCCCCCCGAGTCCCCGGCGCGCAGACCAGCCCCCCCGCCCCACGCACGAGTCCAATCCAAGAGCGGATTGTATCACACCCTGGAAGGAAAACATGACCCGTGCTGGGAGGGGACTGACGTCCGCATCAGGCACCCGCGGCGCACTGATCGCCATGACAACGGGATAAGCAGATCCCGGTCATGAGCGATCGTCTATACGGAGGCCGAGCATTGCCAGCTAAAAGTGGCAGCTTCGGCCTACGTGCGCCGAGTGTCAGATCCGAATGCCGACAGGCGAGACCGCACACACAGCGGCGCCCCCGGACCCGCATCCCCGATGGCACACACGCCCCCCCAGGCCCCAGGGCAGAGTGGAATAACACAACATTGACCCATGAATAGCCACACATGAAGGACAATAACAGCAAGATGTCAATGCAGACATAACTAGTGGTTGAGAGCATGTATTGCAAAAGGAGGGGAGGAAAAAAAAAAAATAAAAGATTTTCCAGCATGAGTGCAGCCACCAGCCTATTTAAAAAAAAAAAAAAAAAAGATTTTCCAGCATGAGTGTAGCCACCAGCCTAATTAAAAAAAAAAAAAAAAAGGGAGAAGGAGAAAATTAATTGAACGCTAATAGTGACATACAAAAAGGATGATGGCTCTTTTCTAACACAGTCCCCATCCGATTGCAAATTATTATTGGCTCACCTTTATCCAATTCCCACTGATTCTACAGGAAAAGGGGGGTATTTACATCGGGGGGTTCCCACTCAGACCCCCCCGAAGTAAAACCCTCTAGAAAGGGTCTAAAGGACGTGGTATCGTTAAGGCCTGGTGCCCTAGTGGCCTGAAGGCGAAAAATCCACTTTTGTTCTTTTTGCAGAAGGATTTTGTTCCAATCCCCCCCACGTAACCCTGGATGGACGCGGTCAAGAATCAGAAAAGACAGCTTGGGAAATACCCCAGAATGAAAATTAGAAATGTGTCTGCCCAGTGGTAAACTGGGGTTACACGTTTTCATAGAAATTATATGGCGGTAGGCCCTCCGCCAGAATTCCTGGTTTGTTTTACCGACATAATAGCTTGCACAGTCACACATGAGTAAGTATATTACACCAATTGTTTTGCAATTAGCAAAGTGTTTTGGCGTATATTTGCTGCCATCGGGTAGTTTGATATTAGATTTGGTATTCATAAACTGACAGTAAGGGCATCCGCCACAGCGGAAGGTTCCCATGCGTTTGCATGGATCTCGCTTTCCTGTCCCACCCCCCACATATTCGCTCGATACCAAATTGTCCTTAATGGACCTAGCGCGTTTGAACGTAAATGATGGTTTATCTTGTATAAATGGACCGATGGTAGGGTCTAGTTTCAAAACGTGCCAGTAGCGTTCAATGATATTTTTGACAGTTTTATGTTGATTTGAAAATTTAGTAATTATTCGAATAGGATTAGTTTTTTTCCTGTTTGATACCGTGCCAAAAATAAGGTCACGCCTGGTCTTCTGACAGGCCCGTTTGTATGCCCTCTTAAGGCATTTTTTTGAGTACCCGCGTGTCAGTAACCTCCTCATCAGCAAGTCGGCCTCTCTTTTAAAGACTTCGTCACTGGTGCAGTTACATCTGACGCGCAGGTACTGACTGTAAGGAATTGATTGGATCAGAGGTTGAGGGTGGAAACTTGTGGCATGTATTTAAATAGGCTGGTGGCTACACTCATGCTGGAAAATCTTTTTTTTTTTTTTTTCCTCCCCTCCTTTTGCAATACATGCTCTCAACCACTAGTTATGTCTGCATTGACATCTTGCTGTTATTGTCCTTCATGTGTGGCTATTCATGGGTCAATGTTGTGATATTCCACTCTGCCCTGGGGCCTGGGGGGGCGTGTGTGCCATCGGGGATGCGGGTCCGGGGGCGCCGCTGTGTGTGCGGTCTTGCCTGTCGGCATTCGGATCTGACACTCGGCGCACGTAGGCCGAAGCTGCCACTTTTAGCTGGCAATGCTCGGCCTCCGTATAGACGATCGTTCATGACCGGGATCTGCTTATCCCGTTGTCATGGCGATCTGTGCGCCGCGGGTGCCTGACGCGGACGTCAGTCCCCTCCCAGCACGGGTCATGTTTTCCTTCCAGGGTGTGATACAATCCGCTCTTGGATTGGACTCGTGCATGGGGCGGGGGGGCTGGTCTGCGCGCCGGGGACTCGGGGGGCGGCTCCTCCTGTCAGCAATGACGCTGCTCCCTGTGGAGTCAGCTGTCTCACATATGCTCCTAATTAGGAACACTATTTAAAACCACACTAAGACTGTCAGCTCATACCCTGGGAGGACACAGAACTGAAAGTGTAGCTGCTATGATATGCTCAAGGTAAAGAACTCAACTCTTTTTGTTATATCCATAATTAAGGCTTACTTGAAACTAATTATGGAGCTGCAGTGTGCATATACACACTGAGCACCAATAGGGCTTATGGAGTTGTAAGATATTTTTACAACCTATGCTCTTTGATACATTTAAGAGCCTTTATTCATTTACCATTGAGACACATACTTTCCCTGTTTATATCACTCTAGCTGCTGAATATAGACGCTCTTCTGCCATTTTTCCCCCGGAGCGAGGTATCTAAAATCTATCAGCCACTATAGACAACACTGTTGTGTGAATCAGCACAGGGATCAACCCTTCATTATGCACCAATAGGTATGTTCACAGGACTCCTGTGGATGTGTGTTTACAGGAAAAATATTTATTTGAGTAACCCCCCTTTTTTTTTTTTTTTTCCTGATGCTGATTCTTAGTATATCCTACACACTTGGGGTGCTGTCAGCTGCTGTTTACCCGCCCGAGGAGTCAAGGCTTAGATAATCCTAGCCTGCGTCAATAGGTAGGTACAACCTTACACTTACTAGAGTCCCCCGTCTTGAACCCATTAGGGGGAACTTCTCATATAGCAAAATAGTAAAATCTTGTTCTGGGACCTTTGTATCCCACACTTATAAATCCTCCCCTTTGTTTTCTTGGATTTTAGCTGATAAAGAGATTTTGATAAAGAGAATTTAAAATACAGCTGAGGGACGTGACGCCCTCTGTGTCTGGTCCTGATCCGCTGGCGGTCCTGGTTGTGTGGCGGCGTCGCTGATATTCGGATCTGGGCCCCGGTGGCTTACCGTTCTCCCCTTCCCCCTTGTCTGGGGTGGATGCCATACAGTATTGACCCTGCAATAGCATGGTTAGGATACATTTTTTGTAATTACATCACAATCTGATTATGTAAATAGTTGTATATATGCATGATTTTCTGACATCAATATGTTTTTCATTGTGTGTCTTTTTGTCTCTTTTTTTGTAACAATGTTTCGCAGACAGATATACACCTTACCTCCTAGTCCCTGAAGAAGAGGTCGCAATCCTTATATAAAGCCTCGAAACGCGTTGGGCCTGCACTGTCAATTGACTCCTTGCTGATATAGCCTTTGTGGGATTTTGTGTAGCTCTGTCGACCTGTCATGTATATCCTGGTTGTATTTTTCATCATTTGTTAATTCTGGCATCCATTGTTGCTTTTATGCATTGTTTCCATTCTAGCACATGTTTTTCTTTTAAATTTTTGATACAATAAAATTCTGATAATTTTTTATACTTTTTGTTATACTTTTTTTGAGACTTCCACCCTTTAAAATCCCACTTAAGAGGAAAAATCGTCCATTGTATATGTATAAAGGGATGCGGGTTGGTTGTCTCATTCCATAAAGCTCTTGTCACCACCAGTTTCTAATCATTAGAAGTGGGTGGATGAAGGGCGGTATTCTAATGGTGGGCATCCACCAATCAATCTTATATTTTCGTTCAGCCCACAGGCTGCATGAAAAAAAGAACATTACAATGTATGCCCAACAAGGACCAGCAACGTACTGGTATGTTTCTGGACTTTGAGTGGTTATACCAGAATGATGCCTGCAGGTTTAGGTATCATGTTGGTATCATTCTTTTCAGCTAGTGGTCGGGTTTCATGTAAAAGCAATTCTAGTGGCTAATTAGCCTCTAGATTGCTTTTATAAGCAGTGGGAGGGAACGTCCCCCCCCACCGTCTTCCATGGTTTTCTCAGGCTCTCCTGTCCCAACAGGGAACCCGAGAATTCAGCCGGTGGTTCTGCCAGCTGACCATAGAGCTGATCAGAGACCAGAATGGCTCCAATCATCTCTATGGCCTAAGGAATTGGAAGCTACAAGCATTTCATGACTTAGGTTTCGCCGGATATAAACAGCGCCAATGGGAAATTGGCAAAGCATTTTATCACAGCGATCTTGGTGTGGTCAGATGCTTTGAGGGCAGGGGAGAGATCTAGGGTCTAATAGACCCCATTTTTTAAAAAAAAGAGTACCTGTCACTACCTATTGCTATCATAGGGGATATTTACATTCCCTGAGATAACAATAAAAATGATTAAAAAAATGAGAGGAACAGTTTAAAAATATAATAAAAAAGCAAAATACATAATTAAAAAAAAAGCACCCCTGTCCCCCTGTGCTCACACGCAATGGAGAAGGCAAGCGTCGGTCTGGTGTCATGTGTAAACAGCAATTGCACCATGCATGTGAGGTATCACCACGAGTGTCAGATCAAGGGCAGTTATTTTTGCAGTAGACCTCCTCAGTAAGTCTAAAATGGTAACCTGTAAAGGCTTTTAAAGGCTTTTAAAATGTATGTAGTTTGTTGCCGCTGCACGTTTGTGTGCAATTTTAAAGCATGTCGTGTTTGGTATCCATGTACTCGGCATAAGATTATTGTTTTTATACCATCAAACATTTGGGCAATATAGTGTGTTTTAGGGCATTGAAATTAAAAAAAGTGTGTTTTTTCCAAAAAAATTGCGTTTGAAAAATCGGTGCGCAAATACTATGTAAAAAAAAAATGGAATACCCACCATTTTAATTTGTAGGGCCTTTGCTTTAAAAAAATATATAACGTTTGGGGGTTAAAAGTAATTTTCTTGCAAAAAAATAATATTTTTTCATGTAAACAAAAAGTGTCAGAAAGGGCTTTGTCTTCAAGTGGTTAGAAGAGTTAGGCGTGGCCTCCTTCTTCAAGTGACCTGAAGAAGGGGGCCATGCCTCCGAAACATGTAGTCTTGGCAACCGTTTTTTTGTTAGCTAAAGAGGAGACATCTCATTCACCTTGTCCTTCCTCTCCGGCCGCGAGTGATGTCACGCAGCGCCGGCTGGACTGTGCGTGTGCCCTACAGCAGACACAGCCTAACGAGATGAGGAAACAGAGTTCACAGTGACTTCTCATACCATCACCACTCGTTCTTGGGAGCCAACCCAGTTATACAAGCCAGGAAGGAAGACATACATCCTGCTGTACATGCAGCATCATTCAGACATCAAAATGATAGCGGGGCCGCGGGCCTCAGGAGATTCTAAGGAAGTCACGTGGGTGTGACGAAACACTTGGAGAGAGCCAGGCCAAGTGACATTTTGATTGACAGGCGATACCAGAAGTGACGTGAAAGCCATAGCCTCACTGTCATTTTGACGTCTGAATGGTTTTATATCCCGTAAGTGCAATGGTATTATTTTCAAAAGCTGTTTTAAGCCTTACTACACCATGAGGGGTCTCTATGTCTTATGAGTCTGGTTGTAGAATGGGGGGAGCAGTAATGTCGGATTCTTAAGGGGGCCACACACCCTTATCTCCTTTCTCAAGTTTATGAGGAGAAGCAACAATAACAATGGTTATTGAGTGAGCAGGATTGATCCTCAAGGGGGAAGGCGCTTGTGACCTGTATGCACACAGGTCCAATTATGGAGGTGAGTGTGTAAGCACAGAAGGTGGTGGGATTCACCGGAGATTGTGTGGAAGATTTATTTTTGAGCATGATGTGAAGAATCCTCAGAACTGTATATCTATTCATGATGTTATTTGAAACTTTGTGGACACATTTATACTGACAATTGTGAGCACGTAGGAGAATAATTTAATGTGATTTGCACAATATATTGTGCATGGTTTGTGTTGTATATGCATGACTTAATGTGAACATGTTGGAGAAGGTCTTTTTTTATTTATTTTCATTTTACAACCACCAGTTGCATATAGCATGTTGCCTGAATGGTGCACTAGCACTTTTAACAGTGTCTGTGCATGGTTCAGCCCCTTGGTCCAGTTTGTTTGTCTAGTGTGAGTGCTCTTAATCGTGCCAGTGTTAAGTATATTGTGGCCTGGACTACTTAGAATAAGTGGTCTTGGGCATGATTCACTTGTAATTGGGAACGGTTTACTTCAATGTAAGTGCAAACTGTACCTGAGCACAGAACTCGCCATAAATCACTGAACACAGAAGTAGAAATCACTTTGGATTGGATGCCCAGGAACAAATATTTTAAAGCATAGTATGAGTGCAGACTAATGGGGGAGTGGCGACAATCAAACTTGGGCATGGTTCAGTTCAACTGTGCCCAGTGTGAGTGAACGCTTATTTACAAGGATCACCAAAATGTTTGCTGTCAGTTAAAGGGGTTGTAAACCCTGGGAAAACAAAAATGAAAAAAAAAAAAAAAACCTGTAAGACAAAGGCATAATGAGCTAGTATGCATTGCATACTAGCTCATTATGAAATACTTACCTTAGAACAAAGCCCTCCAGCGGCACCCGCACAATGATGAGATGGCTGACATCTTCCCCGGTGTGTTTCTTCGGGGTTCGCGGGCTCCGGCGCTGTGAGTGGCCAGAGCATTCTATGTTCTATCAGCCAATAATCGATCCTAGTGTATGTCCCGTGTACAGGGGAGTAGAACATATAATCTTGTGTCCTGGGATGTTGTATTCTCCATATATCTACTACTGGTGTTGGTGTAATTTCTGTTTTATCACCTTCAATTGGACATTCCTCATCCCCTGAACACAGGACGTACTATCTTGTTTTGGATTTATACAAAAATTCAGGTCCCCCCGCCATGAACACTTTCCCTTTTTTAAATTCCGATAATTTTTCCAGGGCTCCCCCCAAATATACGGTTGGGCCTTTATTAGGGCAATAAATATTAGCCAATGTGCATTCCATTCCCAACAGCTTCCCCCTTAAGAAGAGAAATCTTCCCTCTGGGTCAGTTAATCTGTCCTCCAAGGAGAACCGAACTCCCTTACATATTCCAATTGCAACCCCTTTGCCTTATTTGTCATTGAGTCGCCATAGTACCAAGTTGGGAGCTGATGGGAATACAACCTCACATAAGTTTCATGGGCGTGGGTGCCTCCGGTCACGGCACACGGCTCTGATGAAAGGGCACGGGCGGCTGTTTCTTCAGAGCACATGCGCCCATGATGCCATTGATGGGGTATACAGTAAATATCTCCTAAATGGTGCAAGTTTAGGAGATATTTACAGTACCTATAGGTAAGCCTTATTATAGGCTTACCTATAGGTACAAACAAATCAGGGGAGTTTACTTCCTCTTTAAAGTGGAACTTTATCCAGAAAATTAAGTCCTGATAGATCACTTCATGCAGGCCCATTTTGCAGGTCTAGCTATGTAAAACATTAAAAAAAACATCCAGCCCATACATGGACGAAAACTCAACCAGTCCCTGAACCGCCTAGGTTTCAGTCCATGTACTGTATGCCCACTTTAAAGCTTCAGTCAGCCTTCCCCTTTAGCTAAGCCAAGACATACAATCAAGGCTGGAAATATACAAAATTTAATTACAGAAATTGACATATAGTTTTGGAAACCAAGGAGAGAGGGAGAGTTTCCAAAAAGGAAGTGACTACTCTTGGCCTCAACAAAATGGTGGCCTCCAGCAAGAAGAAACAGCAACAATGCTGGAGGTAATTTACAGCATACACTCATTTTGATAGCATAATTTAGCAAAAAGTATTCATTACTTGAATTTCAGCCTGCGGCCTTACCATGGAGTTTTCCTCCTTTTGTTGCTCAAGGGTAGACTTACTAAAATCATAGGACAGGTACCTTATAGTAGTGGGTTCAGCAGGATTAAAACCTAGTGATATCACTATTTGAGGCCAACAAAAGATTCAAGGTAAACCGTGATTGATTAAGCTTTTAATATCCAACCAGAAGCAAAATACAGGTTTTGGGTGAATTGACCCTTTGTATAAAACCAATAGTACAACTATACATTTGAATGTGTAATATATGTTCAAGAAAATTTTATTTTTGTAGTGTTTTAATATCTATACCCATGAACACACTTATCTCTGTTTTATAAGAATAGTTTGTCCAGAGAACTATTCAACTTTTTTTTTCTTTTATCTTGCTATATTTTATTCTCTAATTTTTTTTTTATCTTTGTCTAACAATTCAAATGAATGTGCCGAATATAAATATTCTGAGACTCAAAGATGACTTACATAGAATGCACCATGGGGATATGAAATAAAGCTGTCATTCTCATTTGTAATAATTATATTTTCAGCTCAATGATTTTATAATGAACATTTCACATCTCACCTTTGGTTTCTTCTTTCTTGTACAAAGTGACATTTGGAACGGAAAGCCAAATCCTTTAGAAAGGTTATGCTGTACTTGTCAAGGGTTATTGACCATTAATAGCATGTTTCTCCTGCCAAACTTTTAGAGCCCAAGATGGAGAAAAAAAAGTCTGCTGTGTAGCTAGTATTGTTTTGTACTGTTTTAAAGTGCAATGTGAACAATATAAATTATAAAAAAAAATAAAAGTAGACTTCTTAGGATAATCATAACTTTTACGTGTGCATTACAATGAGATAACAAATTTGACATTTTTCAAATCTACCTGGAAATACTAATCAGTACAAAGTACATGTGCAGTAAAATATTTATCTACATTTGGAATTATAGTGTAAACTAATATAATGCTCACAGATAATATTATGTTTTGCATTGAATAAAATGTTTTACTGTGACTTTAAAGCAGAACTTTACCCATAATAGTTTGATAACAATTAATGCTCTTAACAAAAAAAATACATCCCAGCTGGGCAGCATTTTGGTGTCCATGGCAACCAGTGGCACAGCCATTATCCTTTTTATTACTGTGCATAACTTCACAACTTCCAGAGTATATAATGGCTTCCCTTTCAACCTACACTGAACATAAGCTCTATGTATCCTTTAAAGGTTAAGTTCACCTTTTATATTAAAAAATAAATGAATAAATAAACATATTTTTGCAGTTAAAAAAATGTGCATTTATTATTTTTTTATATTCTGTGGCCTGTAAGACATTTCAGCCATGATCAGCAGATTGTGGCTGCAATGCCAGGATCCTGCAGACTTTCAGTGCATTGGTGTCTGATATGAGCAGGCAGTTACTGAATGCAGAAAGAATCAATTACTAGAGTGTACATCAATGCCCTTGCAGTATGTTGAGAACTACAAGCTGTCTGCTGTGGCGGCCAACAGCACTTGTAGTTCATTCATTCACAGAACTTTGTGAATGAATGACGTGGCCGTGTGGGTGGAGCACCACAGGACCGCGCTGTTTTTAAATTCTGACAACAGGTGTGGGGAGGAGAGGAGACAGTATGTTCCAATGGTGAAGTTATCTTTTAAACCCACAAAAAATGAAATATAAGCTATGCATTGTTTTAACTATTTAGTTTCATTTATTATTATGATTGTAGCACCCTCTACTTTAGGAAGGTGCTAGAAGTAGGTTTTTGTAAGTGCAGATAAATTTAATCAGGCCTAGCAGTAAGCTATACCTGTTTGTTTTGATCTGTGTGGGCTGGGAGTGGCTCAGAGTAGGCTGGTGACTCACAGATAGCATCATCTTTCAGTTACATCCCTTCTGCTTCTAGAGGATTCTAGAAGGAAGGGGGGAAAAGAGGTGGAGCTGTCTGAGGTGTCCTAAGGAGCCCTGACCAATCCCCAACCTGGATTGGCAGAGGGCAGGCCTCCTTAAATACCTACAGTCAACCCAGCTGGGGAGGAGTTGTTGGGTGGTAGAAGCTGGAGATGGAGCACTAGGTTGTCAGGGCCTTTAAGGTACCCCCCAGTCTGGGGGGGTGACCTTGGGCCTGTGGGGTTTGGATGCAAGTTGGAGCTTTGCTGAGAAACAAAGATGGTTCTGGACAGGAGGCACAGAGAGGAACCAAGAAAAACAACGGGAGCTAGTGTTGCTGGGAAAATCTCCAAGAGGGATCCACCAGAAAGCAGCCAGGAGGGGTGGTGAGTGACAGGCACAGTTGGGAGAGCTGTGGAAGCATGCCGGAGCAGACTGGGAGAGTGCAGTCTGAGATGGATGTAGAGCCACTGTAAAGTCATGGGCAGTAGAGTTGGGCAGCTATAGCCAGGAGGGCTGGCAGGGCCTGAAGTGGACTGACTGGGAGCAGTAGTCCACCAAGGTCAGCTAGCACTAAAGACTTTCCTATTTGTTGCTACACTAAAGGGGCCCGCTGTCCCTGCCTGCAAATGGCAGTTGCTAAGGCCTACCATGACAGAGTCAGAGTTGTGCCTACCATGTGCTAGCTGTACTTGGAACCAAGTATTGTACATAGTGATGTATTTAGGTTTTGTGCTGCCCTAGGCCTGACTAAACTCATGCACCCCCTAATTTAAATATGACCCACCCCTTCCTGTCAAGGCCACACCCCAATGTAAAGAGGAGAACTCTGATGTAAGAGGGACTGCTGCGGACTCTGGTGCAATAGGGAATTCTGATGTAAGGGGTCTCTGGTAACCACAGCCCTTTCTTTACAAAAGAGCCCATATAGCTCCCCCTCACATCGACAGAGACTGCGGGCATGGCACAAGGAATGTTCAGAGACTGCGAGCATGGCACAAGGGACGGTCAGAGACTGCGAGCATGGCACGGAATGAAGTGTGAATGGGGCCAACCAACCTGCAACCATGTGCATTGCATGCAGTTGCAGTACTGTGATACTGCATTTAAGGGGTTAACACAGGCATTGCGGAGGCAACTTTTTGCCTCTTCACTGCATGTCAAATTCCTCTGAAAAGAGATCCGAGCATGAATTGCTTTTCAGAGGTGTGTTAGTCCTTACTGACATTGTGAACGAGCATAAAAAAAAAGCAGTCGTGATTGTACAGGATTAGGGGCAAGAGTAATGTACATACACACACATGTCGCCAGCAACACCCAGGCACCGCCATGCTGCCAGCAACACCCGGGCTCCGCTATGTCACCAGCAACACCTGGGTACTGCCATGCTGCCAGCAACACCCAGGCACCGCCATGCTGCCAGCCACACCCGGGCTCGGATATGTCGCCAGCCACACCCAGGCTCCGCTATGTGGCCAGCCAAACCCGGGCTCCGCTATGTTGCCAGCAACACCCGGCACCACCATGTCGCCAGCAATACCTTAGCACCTGAGCACCAGTATCTCACCTGTTAGACCCAGAGACATATATTTATTATCAAGCAATGGTAGCCTGTATGTACCAGGATACAGAGGAAGCTGTCCCTGCCTGTCACCTCTCTGTGCTGTGCAGTCATGTCAGCCTCACCTGGTGCTATAAGTTTTCGTGCTGACATCTTCCCGACCACTCCTCTCAGCATCTTCCTCTCCTTCCGTAGATCTCCCCTGGCCACCGCACAGCCAGCGCCTCCCACTCCCCGCCGCCCGCTGACTCGCACAGCATCCTCATCTGCTTGCAGTGCCCGGACTTGCCACTCATACAGACCCCTCCTCCGCTGCTGCAAGTGTCCTCATGTCACCTCTGGATTGGTGCAGGACTTCGCTCACTAGCAGAGCGGCTCCTTCTGTCTGCCCCGATGACACCATAATTCGGCAGCGCAGTAGGGGCTCGGGGGGGCTTTTTTCGTGTGGGGGGGCGGCTTGACCCCACAAAGTGCCGCCCTAGGCCTGGGCCTCGTTGGCCTAGGCCAAAATACAGCGCTGATTGTACAGGAGAGAGAGGAACAGTCTACAAATAAGCGCTGTGCTGGAGGAGATTGTTTATATTTTTCTTTCTTTTCATTTATCCTGTTTTATATTTTCTCCTAAGGGTCAGTTTGATCGAATGCTAAAAATAATGATCAATAGCCACAGGAGGCATAATAAGTAGAGCATAGAATTAATTTATTTAAAAAAATTTTTTTTTTTTTTTTATATAGGTATGTGGGTTGTGCCACAGCAACAATACAATTAGCTGCTAGCACAAAATGGTGCAAACTTGAAATTAAATATAATGCTGTGCTTATTATAAAAATCTTAACCACTTTTCCTCCAGAAGGTTTTTCCAGCTTGATGACCAGGGCATTTTTTGCTATTCAGCACTGTGCTACTTTAACTGGCAAGTGCTCTGTCGTGCAACACTGTACGCAAATTAAAAATATATTTAAAAAAATAATAATAATAAAGCTTTCTTTTGGTGTTATTTACCCCGTTTTTCTTAGTTCCTGTTATAAAATTTAGCAAACAAATTATCTTTCTTCATAAAAATTAGGCCAAAATGTAGTCTGCTACATTTCTTTGGTAAAAATAACTCAAATATCACAGAATACAAATGCCAGTATCCTGTGAAAAAATATGTGGACTTACACAAAGAGCACCATGTCCTAATATATGTATATATAATATTTGCTTTATTGAGATGCCATAAATAGGCAATAAAATAAATGCACCAGCAATATACAAAAAACCCATAAACCAAAACCAGAGAATCTAGTAAGAGAAAAGGGCTAACAATGAACAAACTGCCTAAAACAACTAAATAACTATACACAGATAGTAGGATACAGCTGAAAAGCGTAGTCAGAGCCAGGGTCATACATGGGAGATCAGCAGAGGGAGCAGGGAGCAAGCCGGGACAAGGAGAGGGTACACGGAAGCAGGAACAAGCAGGCAGGCTAGGTTCAAAACTAGGTTCATCAACAGGAGCAGGGCCAGAGTACAGGTGCAAGGTTCACAGGTCAGGGGTACATAGGCAGAATAACAAGGCAAGGGGGAATAGCACAGGACAAACTAAATATTCTCCTAGCAACCAGCCTCAGGTGATGACTAATTACTAAGAGGTTCTGGCTGCTGGAAGACACCCACTGGTGGACCCCAGAACTACAACCTACAGGTCTGGGAGCTACAGTGCCACCAGCAGGTGAACCCATTCCTGACACCAAATCAGTGTTTATTATTTAGTCTGTGTGAAACGGAATCTATGGGATATATTAGAAAAGAAATCTATCCTAAGGTACTGATGGCCTATCTCATTGTCAGAAACCATAAATCAGACTGATACAGAAGTACAGTTAAATCACACTTGTTTAACCGCTTGCCGACCAGCAGCCACAGTTTTACTGCGGCAGAATGGCACGGCTGGGCGAAATTACGTTACCATACGCTTTACCATTTGGCCACTTGGGGCGTGCATGCCCGCAGCTTGTGCCCAACCCCGATGCGAGTGCCCGGCTGGCGCGATGACTGCCGGGTTCCTGTGATCGCTCATGACACACAGACCCTGGTTCTTTCAGGGGAGAGGAGACAGATCGTGTGTCCATACTATGTATGAACACCAATCTCTCTCTTCTCCTAGACAGTCCCTTCCCCCCACGGTTAGAAACACACATAGGGAACACAGTTAACCCCTTGATCGCCCCCTAATGTTAACCCCTTTCCTGCCAGTGACATTTACACAGTAATCAGTGCATTTTTATAGCACTGATCGCTGTATAATTGTCAATGGTTTCAAAAATGTGTCATAAGTGTCCGATGTGTCCGCCATAATGTCGTAGTCCTGATAAAAATCGCTGATCGCCGCCATTACTAGTAAAAAAAATAATAATAAAAATGCCATAAGTCTATCCCCTATTTTGTAGACCCTATTTTGTAGATGCTATAACTATTGCGCAAACCAATTAATATACGCTTATTGCGATTTTTTTACCAAAAATATATAGAAGAATACATATCAGCCTAAACTGAGGAAAAAATTTTTTTTTTTGATAAAAAATGTGGGATATTTATTATAGCAAAAAGTAAAAGATATTGTGTTTTTTTTCAAAATTGTCTCTCTTCTTTAGTTTATAGTGCAAAAAATAAAAACCGCAGAGGCGATCAAATACCACCAAAAGAAAGCTCTATTTGTGGGAAAAAAAGGATGTCAATTTTGTTTGGGTACAGTGTTGCACGACCGCGCAATTGTCAGTTAAATCGACACAGTGCCGAATCGCAAAAAATTGCCTGGTCATTGAGCAGCCATATCTTCTGGGGCTGAAGCAGTTAATAATAATAAAAAAAGGTAAACAGAGTAAACATAGCCAGAGTTCAGGAACCAGAACAGATAGTCAGACAAGCCAAAACATCAGGGAGCCTGAGAGGAGTGTTCTAGAACAACAAGCAGGATCTATAGCCAGAAGGAATGTCAGGCAAGCAAGTCTTTAACAGGAATACAGGAGAGTGTCTCTAGAGGTGTGACCAAGGTGAAGGCAGAGATCATCTGGACTGGACGGCTTAAGTAGACAGGACTGACGAGCAGCATATCATCAACAGGCGAGCCACTGTTTGAGAAGGAAGGGCTAAGCCCAGCCATGGCAGTACCCCCTCCTCAATGACCCCTCCCCCTCAGAGGACCACCAGGCTCGAAAGGAAAACATCTATGGAAATTACGGAGGAGGACAGGGGCATGTACATCCGAGTATGAGACCCAAGAGCGTTCCTCTGGACTGTACCCTTTCCAATGCACCAGGTACTGTATGCGCCCACGGAACCTACGGTAGTCAACAATGGCCTGTACTTCATACTCCCCATGGTTCTCAACCTGTACAGAGTAAGGAAGCGGCACCGAGGAGGTAAAGTGGTTGCAGACCAATGGTTCTAATAGGGAGACATGAAATACATTCGAGATACGCACATTAGAAGGAAGGTCTATTGCGTAAGCCACTGGGTAATCCTGCAAAGAATACGGAAAAGCCCAATAAACCGAGATGCTAGCTTCAGAGAGGGAACACAAAGTCGGTGGTTGCGAGATGACAGCCAGACCCTATCCCCAACCTGGTAGGAAGGCTCAGGCAGGCGTCTGCAGTCAGCATGGAGTTTGTACCTATCATTAAGTGGAGTTCCACCCAAAAATGAAACTTCCACTTTTTGGAATCCTCCCCCCTCCGGTGTCACATTTGGCACCTTTCAGGGGGGAGGAGGGAGCAGATACCTGTCTAATACAGGTATTTGCTCTCACTTCCTGGCATAGATCACCGCGGAGCTTGCGGTCACCTACGCCACTTCTGGCGCCTGCGCTCTCCTCCACCGCTGTACACAGAACACAGCAGGGACCTGAGAGGACGCACAGCGCGACTTGCACATGCGCAGTAGGGAACCAGGAAGTGAAGCCGCACGGCTTCACTTCCTTATTCCCTTACCGAGGATGGCGGCGGCAGCAGCCGAGAGCCGAAGGACGGATCGGCTTCGGTTGCCAACACCGCGGGCTCCTTGGACTGGTAAGTGTCCATATATTAAAAGTCAGCAGCTGCAGTATTTGCCATAAATGGGACAATCAGGAAGCAGAATTCAAGGCACTATTGTGAGCAAACTCTGCCCATGGTAAAAGGTCTGACCAGTTGTTATGATGATTAGAAATATAGCAATGTAGGCATTGCTCCAAGGACTGATTGGCTCGTTCTGCGGCCCCATTAGACTGCGGCTGATACGCATAGGATAAAGCAAGCTGAATTCCCAGCTGTGCACAAAAGGCTCGCCAGAGCTGGGACACAAACTGACTACCCCTGTCCGAGACAATCACCTTGGGTAGCCATGTAAGCGAAAGATCTCCCGAGGAAAAATGGAAGCCATTTCCTTAGAAGTGGGCAACTTCTTAAGTGGAATACAGTGGGACATTTTAAGCATAAATGTCTTGCCCAGGGATTTGGTTAACGATGAAATCCATAGACAGGTGGGTCCAGGGCCTCTCTCCATTGGGTATGGGTTGTAGGAGGCCCACTGGAAGGTGTCGTGGAGTCTTAAGCCTCATACACACAATCCAATTATTGGCCAACAGAGCGTCAGACTTTTGTCAGAAGGGCATGTGCCAGGAACTTGTCTTGCATACAAACGGTACACAATTGTCGGCCAGCAAACACGAGCGTAGTGCCATACTAGACATACTACGAGACTACAAAGAGGAAGTTCATTACTCAAGCACCACCCTTTGGGCTCCTTCTGCTAATTTTGCATTAGTAGAAGTTTGGTGAGTGTTGATTTGCACTTTTCAGTTTGTGCTTTTCAGTTTGTTTCTGAATGGCCGTTCTTCAACCAGCCATTTTGTGGAATCGGAGGAAAGAACATATGATTGGGCTTGGAGTTATTGCTTTGACCCAAGTACAGTCCAGGAACAGGAGCGAAAGATCTCCCGAGGAAAAATGGAAGCCATTTCCTTAGAAGTGGGCAACTTCTTAAGTGGAATACAGTGGGACATTTTAAGCATAAATGTGTTGCCCTGGGATTTGGTTAACGATGAAATCCATAGACAGGTGGGTCCAGGGCCTTTCTCCATTGGGTATGGGTTGTAGGAGGCCCACTGGAAGGTGTCGTGGAGTCTTAAGCCTCATACACACAATCCAATTATTGGCCAACAGAGCGTCAGACTTTTGTCAGAAGGGCATGTGCCAGGAACTTGTCTTGCATACAAACGGTACACAATTGTCGGCCAGCAAACACGAGCGTAGTGCCATACTAGATGTACTACGAGACTACAAAGAGGAAGTTCATTACTCAAGCACCACCCTTTGGGCTCCTTCTGCTAATTTTGCGTTAGTAGAAGTTTGGTGAGTGTTGATTTGCACTTTTCAGTTTGTGCTTTTCAGTTTGTTTCTGAATGGCCGTTCTTCAACCAGCCATTTTGTGGAATCGGAGGAGAGAACATATTATTGGGCTTGGAGTTATTGCTTTGACCCAAGTTCCGTCCAGGAACAGGAGAGGAGGAGTTCTTGGACCAAAAATTGGTTGCTTAATCGTGACCAACTATGTCATATGCCACTGCTGCGGGAGCTCGAGGAGAATAATCCAGATGATTTTCGGAATTATCTCCGGATGACGGACCCCTGCTTTCACCAACTTTTGGAATTGGTGACCCCATATTAAGAAGCAGGACACATGCATGAGGCTTGCCATCACTCCAGAGCAAAGGCTCATAGCCACCTTGCATTACTTGGCGATAGGGAGAATTCTCCAGGACCTTAAGTTTACCACTGGGATCCCCCCCCCAGGCTCTGGGACTCATTATTCCAGACACCTGCTCAACCATTATTCAAGTACTGCAGAAGGACTATTTTCGGGTAAGTTTTTACCTTTAAGATCACATTCTATGTATTAATGTTTGCTAATGTATTGTATTAATTTGTTGATTACATAATTATCAATATTGTAATATGCTGTGAATGTCCTCTTTGTCCTCATGCATGCTGTAAGCTTTTCCTGCTCCTTTGTTGGCCTACATGCATATTTTACATAACTAACCTCCCCAGCATGCTATCCTGGGCCCATACACAACTAGCCTAGTAACTTCACAATGTTTTTTGTCAGCTACATTTTGGGGCTTACCCTAAATAACATGTGTACAAATGTTATTGTTGTCCTCAAATTCAGGCAGAGTGCAAGAGACCATTTTTGGGGCACAAACTCATTTGGAACCCTCCCTCCCCCCCAAAATGCAAAGTCAACAGATACAAATACTCTATCTGCTGGCTTTGCCAAACCCATACCCACTATCCCTCTTTTGTGTATACATTTCTGTATAAATTCACCAAACCATGCAGTGCAAGGGCCTACCTGATTACCTACAAATTGTAACGTAGAAAGTTTTTGTCTCCTATTATATTGATAGGTATTTTCAGAATATCAAAATGTGCTGCAATTTGGACAGTGTGGATCCATATTTTTAGATTATGACACTCCTTACCTGTCCACTGGGATGCCAATAGTGTAAGTAAGGAGAGGCTGGCTAAAGTATCCCAGATTATTTATGCAAACAGCTCTCATGGAAGTGGAGAGGGTTACCTGTCCAAAACATCTACACATTTCCTCTCCCCCACCCTTAAATTTTGCTAATGGACCACCAGAGGGGGAGATGAATCAGATAAGTTGACCCTACCCTTTTGTCTTTAAACACTCGTTTAAGTTTTCTCCTTATGTTGGCTAAACATGTTTGTATCAAATCTGCTTGCAATGTTATGTGCAGAAGTAGTCATTTCTTTTTCCTTTTTTTAATCTACAGATTCCTTCCAACCCATAGCAATGGCAGGATGTTGCAGCCCAGTTTCACCATCAGTGGGATTTTCTCAACTGTGGTGGTGCTATTGATGGCAAGCATGTCCGCATTGTCCCACCACCCAACTCTGGCTCATATTATTTTAATTAGGGGCTTTTGCATATTATTTTAATTAAGGGCTTTTGTCCCATAGTCATGCTAGCTGTAGTGTCTTATAAAAATAAATATAGCGCTCGCAAACACAATAAGTGAAAATTTGTTAACCAAAAAGAAAGTCCAAAATACAATAAGTGAAAATAAAGTCCAAATAAGGTGACTGAAGGTGCTCTAATCCAAAGTGAAGGAAATATAAGGTGCTTCAGAGAAATTCAGGTGTGCAACACCCCCTCATGTATCCCCACTCACCAGATCACAACGATCCCCAGCTTTTCAGTCTGCTGGTTCATGAAAAGCTTGATAGAGAATCCTGGGATGGCGGATAAGGTGTTATGCCTTCAGGTCCGGAAAACCGTTAAAGAGTTTCTCAGCCAGAACACAGCAGGTACCCAGAAGTAAAAACAAAAGGAAACTGATAGTGAAGTACCATTAAAAAGGTTTTATTGAAAAAGGGAGTGGGTACTTACAACAAGTAAGATAAAACAAGTCTCAAAATGGAGCTGTGAGTGTAAAAACTCCGTTGCTGGTGTGCATTCCACAGGACCGGAAGTGACATCAGTGATACCAGAAATAGTGTCAGCGTTTCGCCCTCCCACAGGGCGTCATCCAGGACCTAGTTTCTGGCTAGCTGAACCATCTTAAATAGGGGCGGAGAAGAAAAAACCCTCCAGGAAACCAATCAAAATTGGCATAGCGGCCATTTTGTTGCTGGGACAAAAGAGTCGCTCCTAGGGATCGAGTTCAGTCCATAGGAGAGACTTCAAGTAAATCAATGGATGTCACTTCAGGCTAGATAGTGGAACGATAGACAAAAAAACTTTTCTAAAGACTTCGAACATAAAAAAAGAAAGAGAAAAGAGAAAATAGAAATAGAAATAAAATAAAATGAACAAAAATATAAAATAAATATAAATACAATTAAAAGTGAAAATAGGAATAAAAATGAAAATAAAAATAAAAATAAAAATGAAAATAAAATAAAAATAAAATAAAATAAAAATAAAATAAAAAGAAAGTAAAAATAAAAATGAAAATAAAATAAATAAATAAATAAAAATAAAGTGAAATGAAAATGAAAATGAAAATTAAAAAAGGGAAAAGAAAAAAAGAAAAGAAAAAAGAAAAAAAGAAAAAAGTGAAAAAAGAAAGCTAGATAGAAAAGTGAAAGAAAGGAAAAAGGGCAATGGTGAAAAGTCAATAGCACAATAAAATTTGTATCACATTAAAATTGGGAAAATATATGCAAACTCTTCCTAAAATTTGTTCTAAAAATTGGACAGGAAGCAATTGATATCTAGTTCGATATTTAACCCCAGGGGGCTCATCGTTTTAAGACGATGGATCCACTGGGTCTCATTACGAGATATTTTCTCACTAACCTTCCTCCCGACCAATCAGGAGGCAGGACGTCAGACCTGCTTCCTTATTGGCCAAAGCGCCAGGTCACCCTATTGGATGCCTGGCACTTAAGAAGAGGAGCAAGGAGACTCGCACTGGAGCAGAGGTCGCCGCCGCTCTGAGAGGTAAGTCACCTCCGCTTAGCCGGCTGCATCCCCCCATGCACGTGGATCGTGGGGGGTGCCAAAGCCGCAATCCACACGCAAAGGTGGTGCCAGAGCCGCGATCCAAGCACGTGGGGGGGTAGTGGGGGGGTTGATGGGCACAGTGGCTGCATTTGGTGGGCACAGGTGGCTGCGTTTGATGGGCACAATGAAAGCATTTGATGGGAACAATGGCTGCGTTTGGGCACAAGTGGCTGCATTTGATGGGCACAGGTGGCTGCATTTGATGGGCAAGTGGCTGCATTTGATGGGCACAATGGATGCGTTTGATGGGCACAATGGCTGCATTTGATGGGCACAGGTGGCTGCATTTGATGGGCAAGTGGCTGCATTTGATGGGCACAGGTGGCTGCATTTGATGGGCACAAGTGGCTGCGTTTGATGGGCACAATGAAAACATTTGATGGGAACAATGGCTGCGTTTGGGCACAAGTGGCTGCATTTAAAGGGCACAGGTGGCTGCATTTGATGGGCAAGTGGCTGCATTTGATCGGCACAATGGATGCGTTTGATGGGCACAATGGCTGCATTTGATGGGCACAGGTGGCTGCATTTGATGGGGCATGTGGCTGCATTTGATGGGCACAATGGATGCATTTGATGTAAACAATGGCTGCATTTGATGGGCACAATGGCTGCGTTTGATGGGCACAAGTGGCTGCATATGATGGGCACAAGTGGCTGCAATTGGTGGGGGGGTTTCAGTATTTTTCAGTTTGTTTGTGCCCCCCAAAAAAATTTTGAGCACCAGCCGCCACTGATCCCCACCCACGGCCAGCACCATTCATCCCTCCAAATCAGTCTCCACAATGCATCCCCACCCATGCCAAGCACCATCCATCCCTCCAGACCATTTAAATTGGATTTTAATGAGAATAAAGGTATTGTGCTTTAGTCAGTCAAGAGTTGTTATATTGATTGATTCATGTATCACCAAGGAAAGGAAATAAGGGCTAAGGGAGGGTTGTAATCCCTTACTGTTAAATATTGAAAGACCTGATGACTTTGATTTGACTTTAACAAACAGTCACGCATTCAAGTTCCTTATGTATACCACTGAATATACACCTTTTTGATAAAAACCTAGGATTAGCGCAGCACTACCCATTTTCTAGATTTACTTACGAGGTCAGGTGCCTACCTTTAACAGTGCATGCAGCTTTTCTATTTTTAGCCGATTCCATATATGATAGTGCGGGAATAACCCATCTCTTTTATCTGTACACCTTACACACCTCCCATTCCTGCGGCAATCATGGACGTGTTTTCGTACATGGAAAAAAGGCAAATAAACTTAGAGGAAGTATTTAATATCAGCAATACTAAAACCAACAGTAATTTAGACCTTGAAAGCTTAATGCGTAAACTAGGACACAATATGGAAAAGAAAGTGAGCCTCTGGTGGGACATTTGTACATTTGAGACATACCTGAAAGAAGGTATTGTCCCCAGAAGGCTAAGGTGGGATGTTCCCCCAAATGACGGCCTTACTGATCAGGAATCAAATGATGAGTGGTATAAATTCTTCAATGACAAAGGCCTAGAACTATTGGGATTCCTGCTAGACAGGAAACGCAGGAAAAATAAGATAATAGACCAGAACATTGCAAACCTCAAAGAAGAAATAGAACAATATAAAGACACAATTGAACACAAAACCCTAATGACACAATAAACAAAGATCTTGCCAAAAAGGACAAAGAGGTCCAACAAAGGAAAAGCAAGAAACACACAAGAGACACGAATGATTTCCGGAATAACCAAGTTTTCAAATGGCAAAGCCAATTGGGGAAAATAGAACCTCCATCAACATACTCTACACCGGAAAAAACAGTGAAAATGCACCCCCAGCCTCAAAATGAACCATCTAGGATAGTAACGGAGAATACAAGATACCAGGATCAGAGAGAAGAAAACAGAAACATGACCCCTAGACAAAGAGATTACGATGGGAGAACCAATGAATACCGAAACTATACCCCCTACCGGAATGAACGGAGACCCCAATATAATTACAGGACACCCCGGAATGGAGGAAGAAAACCCTATTATGGGAAGAACAATAGAAGACCTTACAATAGGAAATACTGGTACAGACCCCCTTATGAAGAACGCGAACCCAGAGGTGTACCATATGAATATAGAGACCAAAGGAAACCGCCACAAGACTACAGAGATAACAGAGAATCAGACTATTATAGGCCTAGAGAGAGAAGCCCCATACAAGATTATAGAAATGAAGATAGAAGAGGCCCACCACAAAGAAACTACAGACCAGACGAACGTAGTCCAGTCCCCACCCAGAATTACTATGCCCCCCTGGCAAATAGAGAAGAGGAAGATAGACCCAGTAGACCTTACCCCCCACCCTATGGAGAACAAGAATCACATAGATCTTTTTTAGACAGGGGCAGAGAAAATTATCCGGTGAGATACCAAGAAGAAATGCGAGACCTCAGAAAAAGTCCCGAAAGAAGAGAGGACGACGAGCTGGCAAGAGACAACAAAAGAAAGAGACAGTGAGAGGAGAGGGGATATTCAACCTCAGTGGGAAAGAACTTACACATGAAGAAGTGAGGGTGCTCGACAAAGGGTTAAAATATGCACCCACAAAAAATTTGAACAAATTCGAGACCTACATTGGGATACAAAAGTTCGTACGCAAGCTAAACATACAAAAATATATGTTAGGAAATGCCCCATTGCCGAAAGTAGCACAGCCAACAGAGAATGGGTTTTTACATAGTTCACTCAGGAACAAATCGGTTTTTAACCCACCAGCGAAAGACAACAAATACATTGATGTTTTTAAAAAGATTGTTTTAGACTAAATAAAGGAGGGGAAAATCAAGAAAAAAGAAGAACCGAATTTTATTAAAAGTGGGATTCAGAAGCTAATTAAGAGGCAAGATATAGTTATTCGACCAGCTGATAAGGGAGGTGGGATTGTGATCCTCTCCAAAGAACAGTATCACAACACCATGACTCTTATGCTGAATGACACCAATACACATACCAGACTACTTAAAAACCCAGTCTTTAGCTGCCGGAAAGCATTAGAACAAGTGGTACATCTGGGGGTCAAGAGGGCAATACTAAATAAGAAAGAAGCACGCTACCTCATCCCAGACTCCTGCCGGACGCCAATAATTTACTCAATGCCTAAAATACATAAAAATAATTACTTTTGGTACAATAAATCTTATTACCATCAGCAGACTGGGGTAGCCATGGGCGCCAAGTTTGCCCCAAGCATAGCCGGTATATTCATGGCACAGTGGGAAGAATATAGCGTCTTTGGAGACCGCCCCAGCCAGCTTGTCATATACAAAAGGTACATAGACGATATTTTTATACTGTGGGATGGAGAAGAAAAAGACCTAACGGAATTCCTCCTTAAACTTAATAAGAATGACAGAAATATCGCACTAACCTGGGACATCAGTACGGAAAAAATTCACTTCCTCGACTTAGAGATTTCACTGAATGGATCCGCATTTAGTACAAAGACGCACTTCAAAGGAGTAGACAGGAACAGCTACCTTCCAACCACAAGCTGCCACCACAAAAACTGGATTTTCAACATCCCAAAAGGACAATTGATACGTATAAAAAGAAACTGTACCAAAATCAACACATACTTTGAACAAGCTGAAAAATTAGGCAAGAGATTCATATCGAAAGGCTATGAGCATAGATTTATCCAAACCAAAATTACAGAAGTCTCCAAACTGGATCGTAATCTACTGATCGAAGAGAAAACCAAACAGCAGGAGAAGACACCTGAGGGAATACCACTGATCCTGGACTTTAATGTACAATATAAAAAAATTGAAAAAATAATCAAGAACCACTGGCACATTTTACTGGCAGATAAGCATTTACAAGACATCCTTCCCAAAAAACCAAAATTTATATATAAAAAGGCACCTACAATCAGAGATATAGTAGTCAAAAATGTTGTAGACCCACCCAAAAAACCTTTTTCCTTTTTTACTGGGAATGGATTTTATCCATGCAAAAGGTGTTTCGCCTGCCTTAGGACCAAACGCCCAAATAAAAAAATGTTCGACTTCACCTCCACCAGCACGGGGGAAAATTTTGCAATTAAAGATTTCATTTGTTGCAATACCGAAGGGGCTGTATACGCACTGGAATGTAGCTGCGGCCTCCAATATGTAGGCCGCACAAAAAGACCCTTGAGAGTCCGCATTAAGGAACACGTTAAAAACATCCTTAATGGCTACGACAAACACTGTGTGTCCAAACATTTTTTAACCTGTCACAACAGAGACCCCACCCACCTGAGGTTTTGGGGTATCACCCCATACATGAAACACTGGAGGGGAGGCCACAAGGTGAGAACCCTCAGCAAACTAGAATCCAAATGGATCTTCACCCTAGACACATTTTGGCCCCGTGGCCTAAACATAGAATTTGACCTCAACTGCTTCCTGAGTGATTTTTAACTTTCAAGCAATTTTAATTACCAATTTTATCTGTTCTAAAGAACACCCTCTCAATATTTTTATAATATCTATGTTAATATTTTTTATTAATATTTTTTAACGTACACAATGTTGTGTCTCCCATGCCCTTATGGAAATACACACACTGTGATTGATCCATTTCTGTAGTCCGTATAACCTCACCCTCAACGGTGGCATGCAATAGAAACAAAGTCAGCATGCACTGTAAGATAAGAGACCCAGATATAGAGGTACTATTTACATTATTATTAGCCACAATTATTCTAACGCCCTAAGAAAGACACATCATCTGATTTTTCTAGTTTTACATTTTTCAATATATAAATAGACTGTATTATTTTCCCATTCACCCTTGTTTCCGTATTTTATATCCTATATATTTTTTATTTATTTAATAAACAATCAATACACATCACTATTTTTAGGGGTACATATTTATTAATGGCCATTCACCTTATTATTATATACATTGTTTTTATCTAATATGTTTGTGTATATGTCTATGCCACTGGTGTCTGCTGCTTTTCTTCCTCCCGGGCTTCAAATCACAGACTTAACCAATAGCATTGCAGGATGTGTCCCCTGCACTTAATTAGCACTTGATCTGATCACTAGACCCATTTAGGTCTAAATTATTTCCAACACTTGGTCCTTACTACGATTTAATCAGCGCTAGTACTTTTCTATTGTCCCCATCTAAATGCTCCCTCGCCGGTTTCCGGCTAACGGATTAGAAATTGACTCCCTTTGCTGACACTTGGAGACATCATCCATGCCTGAACTGTCTCCATTGGTCGAACGAGTCAGCTGAGGCGTCACACAGACGCATTCCTCAGCGGAAGTAGCGGCGCACAATCCTTGAGAAAATGGCCGCCGCATCCACTTCCTTTAGACTCCAAGAAAATGGCCGCTCCATAACGGCCAATTCTGAACTACTTAAGGACACAATTTCAAGCCTGTAATCATCCCCTGATGAAGTCACGTGTGGTGTGACGTCACGCGTAGGGACGAGACAGGCTGCATTCACCACAGAGGCACACGAGCTCGCCGCTCGTCGGACTACATTCACTGTTGTTCAATTTTAAATGTGAGTACCTATATACTTTTAATAAAAGAGGTTCAATTTACCAAAAACGGGATTACACTATTGGCCTTTTCCTTTTTGCCTATCATTCCTCATACCCCCCGCCCTGGCACTATACCTGAGGGAACCCCATCCCAGGACGTAGGTTGGTGAGGGACGCGCTGGAGCTAATAGGAGGATCCCAAAGAGTTATTTTGGCTACATGCTGTTGCCCTATTACCTAAAGGTAAGGGGCCACTACCTAACCAGAGTGGTGTCACACGAAGAGGCACTGGATGTGTTGCACTTGAGCACTTTAACTGCAACGTGTGCATGCCAAGACGTTGTCGTCACATTTTGTTGAATTTTTATGGACCTTTGTGTTTTTTTTTTTGTTTTTTGTTTTGGTTTTATAAGACTTTCTCCCTGCCAAACCTTTTTCAAGGATTTGAGATACTTTATTATTCATTTTTCTATATCCAATTTTTGCACTTACGCACTGTATGAATTAGCAGTCCACTACTACCTCACTGCCTTAAATAGGCTTGTCACGCTGCACTTTATACTAGCACAATTAGCATTGGCTACCCCCCACTGTGGATGTATTTACCCCCAATGGTTATGCACTATATTTATTTATTATTGACAGTCACTTAAGCTATATATCATCTTTTATTAGTACTGTTTTTATGTTTACTCCCAATTGTTATGCACTATATTTATTATTGACAGTCACTTATGCTATATATTATCTTTTATTAGTACTGTTTTTATATTGTTTATCATCTGATCCCACTCAATCTTATTGATTCCACTCAAAAATTATCGCCGCCCCCTTATGCTGGATATAGACCCCTGCCCAGATCCCAGGGGGTACTCTTATTGTATATTGTATATATTATTATTTTAGTCATCACACCTTTAATCAATACCACCTTACGCTTATTTGACTTTAACAAACAGTCACGCATTCAAGTTCCTCATGTATACCACTGAATATACACCTTTTTGATAAAAACCTAGGATTAGCGCAGCACTACCCATTTTCTTGATGTAAACAATGGCTGCATTTGATGGGCACAATGGCTGCGTTTGATGGGCACAAGTGGCTGCATATGATGGGCACAAGTGGCTGCAATTGGTGGGGGGGTTTCAGTATTTTTCAGTTTGTTTGTGCCCCCCAAAAAAATTTTGAGCACCAGCCGCCACTGATCCCCACCCACGGCCAGCACCATTCATCCCTCCAAATCAGTCTCCACAATGCATCCCCACCCATGCCCAGCACCATCCATCCCTCCAGACCATTTAAATTGGATTTTAATGAGAATAAAGGTATTGTGCTTTAGTCAGTCAAGAGTTGTTATATTGATTGATTCATGTATCACCAAGGAAATAAGGGCTAAGGGAGGGTTGTAATCCCTTACTGTTAAATATTGAAAGACCTGATGACTTGTAATCCACTTTTCATATATTAAGTTAGAAGAGTGTTAAAATAAATGTGGGTGCACCGAAGGATTCTGTGGGATGGCCAGTGGGTGGTTTCAGAGAGACGACCAGTGGGCGGCCCCTGGGGAATGTTAGGGTCGGGCCCCCGGGGGCCCAGGCCTAAAGCTGTGTAAGGGGCCCCCGAATTTCTGATGGCTGCCCTGTCTATACCACAGAAGGTAAGCCCACTAGGGTCCCTTCCGTGGAATAGTCTGAAATGGTTGGACAAACTGTGATGTTTGAATCCCTTTTTGATCCTATTAACATGTTCCCTTAATCTTACTCCCAACGCTCTGGTGGTCCTACCCACATACTGTAGCCCACATGGGCAGGATAAAAGGTACGTGACGTGGGTGGTACCACACGTGATGAATTTGTTAATTTTAAAGGACTCGCCAAAGGACCGGGCTGTGAATTCAGTGGTTTTACTTACCCTATGTTTGGATGTTCTGCACATAACACATCTCCCACAACTGAAAAAAACAACCTGATCCAAGAAAGTACATGTCTTTTTCGGAGGATCAACAACATTCGGTGCCAATTTCAACCGTAAGGTGAGGGGTTTGGTATAAATGAACTGAGGTCTGCTGGGTAGAATTTTAGATAGATCATTGTCTTTTAGCAGAAGATACCAATATTTGGAAATTATTTTTTCCACCTGTCTATATTGGCGGGTATAGCCAGTCATAAAAGTGATACCAAAATCCCTTTCAGTGACCGCCTTTTTCTTGAACAGATCATCTTGATTCATACTTCTTACAGCCTATAAAGTTTTGTTTAACTCCCATGAGGTATAGCCCTTTTCCACGAATCTGTCAAACAAAACTTTGGTCTGTGTGTCAAAATCCTCTATACTGGCGCAATTGCGCCTGACTCTCACAAATTGGCTCTTGGGAATAGCACTGAGCCATCAAGGATGATGACAGCTCCCCGAAGGGATGTAGCCATTTCTGTCAACCTCCTTAAAATAAGTTTTGGTGGACAGTTGATGGTTGTTTTTGAAGACTACTAAATCTGAGAAGTTGATACTGTGATAATCAGAAACTACTGAGAAGGATATTCCATAATTATTCTCACCAATTTTTGACAAAAACTGTAAAAATTACTCATTTGATCCTGCCCAAATGAAGATAATGTTATCGATATAACGCTTATAGAACTTGAGCTGGCTCCAAAAATGGCACCTTTTTCCCAGTAACTCATGAACAAGTTAGCCACTGAAGGGGCATACTTAGCCCCCATGGCTACCCCTTTTTTCTGCTTGAAGAACTGTTTATCGTGCCAGAAAAAATTGTGATTCATAGCCAAATCCAGGGCATGAACAAGAAAATCCTTTTGTTTATTTTTCATTTTTGTATTTTTCAAAGCCCATACCACAGCTTCAACAGCATGTCTTTGCTGGATGTTAGTGTACAAAGAGTTGACATCAATGCTGGCCAATAAATGGCTATCATCCACCTCAACCTGCTGTAATAGTTCCATAAGGTTCTTAGTGTCCTTGAGGCTGGACAACTCTGTGCTAGCGGCTGGAGTAAATGGTCCAGATATTCCCCAATTCTGGCAAACAGAGAGTCTACCCCACTCGCAATGGGTCTCCCTGGTGGTTTAGCCAGATTCTTGTAAATTTTGGGTAGTTGGTAAATAACTGGCACCCTCAGGGCATCAGGTACCAGGTATCTAGCCTCTTTTTTAGTGACAATACCTTCATCCTGGGCACTTTTAACCAGACGTCTTAGCTTAGCTTTAAACTTATTGGTGGGATTACCCCCCAATTTTTCATAGGTTTCAGCATCATGGACCAACCTGTTAAGTTCTGCTAAATAGTCAGATTTATTGAGGATAACAAGACCTCCCCCTTTGTCTGCAATCCTAATGACAATATGATTTTTTTTTTCTAGGGATCTAATACCTCTTTCAATGTCTGCCTTCCACCTAATGGATTTAATAGATAAACCCTCTAGGTCATGTTGGACCAGAGATCTAAATACATCTAAAAAATGACTATTGGGATTTATAGGGTTAAAAACAAATTATTCCTCAAATTGGTGTGACTGTAATCCAATGCTTCCTGTCCTGTATGAGGTGAAACTCTACTATAATGTTTCTTTATATTAACTTTCCTCATAAATTTCTGAAAATCAATAAAAATATCAAAATTATTAAGATCCTTATCAGGGGCAAATTTGAGACCCAACTTCAATACTTTTAACTCGTCTAAATTAAAGGTGGCATCACTCAAATTAAAAATACCCTGCATTAGGTCTCTCTCTTTCTTTTTCCTTTTGCCTCCTCTGCAGCCTCTCCATGTGCTACGCTTGGTTCTCCTCCGTGGGATCTGGGGGTGCCATTGGATACCAAGGTTTCCACTCCCCTGCTCCATTCACCTGAGGATGTTGGCCTCTCCCCCTCCCTCTGGGGTGAGGGGACAGATTGGTCCATGATGCAGAAACCTATGAAAAATTGGGGGTAATCCCACCAATAAGTTCAAAGCTAAGCTAAGACATCTGATTAAAAGTGCCCAGGATGAAGGTATTGTCACTAAAAAAGAGGCTAGATACCTGGTACCCTATGCCCCAAGGGTGCCAGTTATTTACCAACTACCCAAAATTCACAAGAATCTGGCCAAACCACCAGGGAGACCCATTGTGAGTGGGGTAGACTCTATGTTTGCCAGAATTGGTGAATTTTCCTCCAGCCGCTGGCACGGAGTTGTCCAGCCTATCTCAAGGACAGTAAGAACCTTATGGAACTATTACAGCAGGTTGAGGTGGATGATAGCCATTTATTGGCCAGCATTGATGTCATTTCTTTGTACACTAACATCCAGCAAAGAAATGCTGTTGAAACTGTGGTATGGGCTTTAAACAATACAAAAATGAAAAATAAACAAAAGGATTTTCTTGTTCATGCCCAGAATTTGGCTATGAGTCACAATTTTTTCTGGCACGATAAACAGTTCTTCAGTCAGAAAAAAGGGGTATCCATGGGGGCTAAGTATGCCCCTTCAGTGGCTAACTTGTTCATGGGTTACTGGGAAAAAGATTCAATTTTTGGAGCCAATATACCTCAGCTCAATTTCTATAAGTGTTATATCAATGACATTATCGTCATTTGGGCAGGATCAAATGCGTTGTTTTTACAGTTTTTGTCAAAAATTGGTGAGAATAATTATGGAATATCCTTCTCAGCAGTTTCTTGAATATCACAGTATCAACTTCTTAGATTTAGTAGTCTTCAAAAACAACTATCAACTGTCCACCAAAACTTATTTTAAGGAGGTTGACAGAAATGGCTACATCCCTTTGGGGAGCTGTGATAATCCTCGATGGCTCCATGCTATTCCCAAGAGCCAATTTGTGATAGTCAGGTGCAATTGCGCCAGTATAGAGGATTTTGACACACAGGCCAAAGTTTTCTTTGACAGATTCGTGGAAAAGGGCTATACCCCATGGGAGTTAAACAAAACTTTATTGGCTGTAAGAAGTATGAATCGAGATGATCTGTTCAAGAAAAAGGCGGTCACTGAGAGGGATTTTAGTATTGCTTTTATGACTGGATATACCCGCCAATATAGACAAGTGGAAAAAATAATTTCCAAATATTGGCATCTTCTGCTAAAAGACAATGATCTATTTAAAATTCTATGCAGCAGACCTCAGTTCATTTATACCAAACCCCCACCTTACAGTTGAAATTGACACTGAATGTTGTTGATCCTCCGAAAAAGGCATATACTTTCTTCGATCAGGTTGGTTTTTTCAGTTGTGGGGAGATGTGTTATGTGCAGAACATCCAAACATAGGGTAAGGAAAACCAATGAATTCACAGCCCGGTCCTCTGGCGAGTCCTTTAAAATGGACAAGTTCATCACGTGTGGTACCACCCACATCATGTACCTTTTATCCTGCCCATGTGGGTTACAGTATGTGGGTAGGACCACCAGAGCGTTGGGAGTAAGATTAATGGAACATGTTAATAGGATCAAAAAGGGATTCAAACATCAGTTTGTCCAACCATTTCAGACTATTCCACGGAAGGGACCCTAGTGGGCTTACCTTCTGTGGTATAGAGTTGAGGGACACTGGAGAGGTGGGAATCTCAAGCGGACCATATCTCGTAATGAGACCCAGTGGATCCATCGTTTCAAAACGTTGAGCCCCCTGGGGTTAAATATCGAACTAGATCTCAATTGCTTCCTGTCCAATTTTTAGAACAATTTTAAGGAAGAGTTTGCATATATTTTCCCAATTTTAATGTGATACACATTTTATTGTGCTATTGACTTTTCACCATTGCCCTTTTTCCTTTCACTTTTCTACCTATCTTTCTTTTTTCACTTTTTTTCTTTTTTTCTTTTATTTTTTTCTTTTCCTTTTTTAATTTTTATTTTTATTTTCATTTCACTTTATTTTTATTTTTTTATTTTCATTTTTATTTTTACTTTCTTTTTTTTAAATTTTATTTTCATTTTAATTTTTATTTTCAGTTTTAATTTTATTTATATTTCTTTTATTTCTTTTTATATTTTTGTTCATTTTATTTTATTTCTATTTTCTTTTTTCTCTTTCTTTTTTATGTTCGAAGTCTTTAGAAAAGGTTTTTTGTCTATCGTTCCACTATCTAGCCTGAAGTGACGTCCATTGATTTACTGGAAGTACTTGTTTGATTTTATTAAACCAACAAAATGGCATTTTTGTCTCTCCTATGGACTGTACTCTATCCCTAAGAGCGACTCTTTTGTCCCACCAACAAAATGGCCGCTATGCCAATTTTGATTGGTTTCCTAGAGGGGTGTTACTTCTCCGCCCCCTATTTAAGATGGCTCAGCTAGCCGGAAACTAGGTCCTTGATGACGCCCTGTGGGAGGGCGAAATGTTGACGCTATTTCCAGTATCACTGATGTCACTTCCGGTCCTGTGGAACGCATGCCAGCAACTGCGTTTTAACACTCACAGCTCCATTTTGAGGCTTGTTTTGTCTCACTTGTTGTAAGTACCCACTCCCTTTTTCAACAAAACCTTTTTAATGGTACTTCACTATCAGTTTCCTTTTGTTTTTTTTTTGTTTTTTTTACTTCTGGGTACCTGCTGTGTTCTGGCTGAGAAACTCTTTAAAGGATTTCTGGACCTGAAGGCATATCACCTTATCCGCCATCCCAGGATTCTCTACCAAGCTTTTAATGACCCACCAGACTGAAAAGCTGGGGGACGTTGTGATCTAGTGAGTGGGGATACATGAGGGGGTGTTGCACACCTGAATTTCTCTGAAGCACTTTATATTTCTCTCACTTTGGATTGGAGCACCTTCAGTCACCTTATTTGGACTTTATTTTCACTTATTGTATTTTGGACTTTCTTTCTGGTTAACAAATTTTCACTTATTGTGTTTGCGAGCGTTATATTTATTTTTATATGTTTTTCAAATGATTAGCACTTTGTGTATAGCAGCTGCAATTTTTTTTTGAGTTTGATACAACATTAGCATGAGTGTATATATTTAGGTATATATATTTTTCACAGCTGTAGTGTCTGCCAACTATGAGTTTTGTATCTGGATGTTGGGAAGAATGGCCGCAACTCTGATGGAGGAGTAATTATGCAGACAGAGTTCTACAAGCGGCTCCAGAATGGCACCTTAAACTTGCCACCTGCTGAGGATAATGTTGAGGGCCTCGATTTTGTCTTTGTTGCAGATGAGGCCTTTGCTCTGTGGGAACATCTGATGAAGCCATTTCCTATGAGGAACCTCACCCCAGAGCAGAGAATATTCAATTACAGGCTCTCTCGTGCCAGAAGGGTGGTCGAAAATGCCTTTGGCATCTGATCGAGTTGTTTCAGGCTGTTTTTGACTCCAATCAACCTGGCACTCTACAAGATGAACCATGTGGTCCTGTGCTGTTGTATTTTACATATTTATTTAAGGAGGAATGTGACTAGTTACCTTGCTTCACTGCCAATTGACGTGGACCCTTCAGTGGCAGGCCCAACTGAAAAGGCTGCAGCTCGGCTGTCTGTGGGCGTGCTGACGGCTCTTGAAAATGCCTGTGCTGGATTGCCCTCACAAATTGACAGAGATTTATGGCAGAAATACCTAGATTATTTTGTGGGTAGAGGAGCAGTGGCTTGGCAGCAAATTGTAGCTGATTATGCCTAATATAATTTCGAGATCATAAACTCATATTACATTTGAACTACTGTTGTCTGTGTTTCTTATCTGTCTAATAGGGATAAGCTTCGAGTTCGAGTCGAACTCATGTTCGACTCGAACATTGGCTGTTTGCAGGTTCGCCAAACAGCGAACAATTTGGGGTGTTCGTGGAAAATTCGAATGCCGCGGAACACCCTTTAAAAGTCTATGGGAGAAATGAAAAGTGCTAATTTTAAAGGCTTATATGCAAGTTATTGTCATAAAAAGTGTTTGGGGACCCGGGTCCTGCCCTAGGGGACATGGATCAATGCAAAAAAAAGTTTTAAAAACGGCCGTTTTTTCAGGAGCAGTGATTTTAATAATGCTTAAAGTCAAACAATAAAAGTGTAATATCCCTTTAAATTTCCTCGCGGGGGGGTGTCTATAGTATGCCTGTAAAGGGGCACATGTTTCCCGTGTTTAGAACAGTCTGACAGCAAAATGACATTTCGAAGGAAAAAACCCATTTAAAACTACTCGCAGCTATTGCATTGCCGACAATACACATAGAAGTTCATTGATAAAAACGGCATGGGAATTCCCCACAGGGGAACCCCGAACCAAAATTTAAAAAAAAAATGACGTGGGAGTCCCCCTAAATTCCATACCAGGCCCTTAAGGTCTGGTATGGATATTAAGGGGAACCCCGGCCAAAATTAAAAAAAAAAAAACGGTGTGGGGTCCCCCCAAAAATCCATACCAGACCCTTATCCGAGCATGCAACCTGGCAGGCCGCAGGAAAAGAGGGGGGACGAGAGTGCGGCCCCCCTCCTGAACCGTACCAGGCCACATGCCCTCAACATTGGGAGGGTGCTTAAAAAACTGTCAAAAATGTTAAAAATGACAAGAGACAGTTTTTGATAATTCCTTTATTTAAATGCTTCTTCTTTCTTCTATCTTCCTTCATCTTCTTCTGGTTCTTCCTCCGGCGTTCTCGTCCAGCATCTCCTCCGCGGCGTCTTCTATCTTCTTCTCCTCGGGCCGCTCCGCACCCATGGCATGGGGGGAGGCTCCCGCTCTTCTCTTCATCTTCTTCATCATCTTCTCTTCATCCTTCTTCTCTTCTTCTCTTCTTCTCTTCTTCATTTTCTTCTCCGGGCCGCTCCGCATCCATGCAGGCATGGAGGGAGGCTCCCGCTGTGTGACGGCGTCTCCTCGTCTGACGGTTCTTAAATAACGGGGGCGGGGCCACCCGGTGACCCCGCCCCCCTCTGACACATGGGACATGATGGGACTTCCCTGTGGCATTCCCCGTGACGTCACAGGGAAGTCCCATCAAGTCACCGTGCGTCAGAGGGGGGGGCAGGGTCACCGGGTGGCCCCGCCCCCCGTTATTAAGAACCCCGTTATTTAAGAAGAGAAGAAGATGATGAAGAAGATGAAGAGAAGAGCGGGAGCCTCCCCCCATGCCATGGGTGCGGAGCGGCCCGAGGAGAAGAAGATAGAAGACGCTGCGGAGGAGATGCTGGACGAGAACGCCAGAGGAAGAACCAGAAGAAGATGAAGGAAGATAGAAGAAAGAAGAAGCATTTAAATAAAGGAATTGTCAAAAACTGTCTCTTGTCATTTTTAACATTTTTGACAGTTTTTTAGTGAAATGGTAGGGGTAAGTACCCCCTTACCATTTCACACAGGGGGGGGGGCCGGGATCTGGGGGTCCCCTTGTTAAAGGGGGCTTCCAGATTCCGATAAGCCCCCCGCCCGCAGACCCCCACAACCACCGGCCAGGTTTGTGGGGATGAGGCCCTTGTCCTCATCAACATGGGGACAAGGTGTTTTGGGGGGCTACCCCAAAGCACCCTCTCAATGTTGAGGGCATGTGGCCTGGTACGGTTCAGGAGGGGGGGCCGCACTCTCGTCCCCCCTCTTTTCCTGCGGCCTGCCAGGTTGCATGCTCGGATAAGGGTCTGGTATGGATCTTTGGGGGGACCCCACACCGTTTTTTTTTTTTTTGGCGCGGGGTTCCCCTTAAAATCCATACCAGACCTGAAAGGTCTGGTATGGAATTTAGGGGGAACCCTACGTCATTTTTTAAAAAATTTTGGCCGGGGTTCCCCTTAATATCCATACCAGACCTTAAGGGCCTGGTATGGAATTTAGGGGGACTCCCACATCATTTTTTTTTTAAATTTTGGTTCGGGGTTCCCCTTTTTTCCTGTTCGCATGTTCTGGTGCGAACCAAACAGGGGGGTGTTCGGCTCATCCCTACTGTCTAATATGTTTACAAATGGGCCTTATTTTGACTACTTGCTCCAATAGTGCAAATGTACCTTATTTGCTACATGAGGTGACAATATCTTCTTCAGATAACTATTATGGTGTGCTGTGGGTCTGCTACACACACACAATTTTTTTGTTCTTAATGGATCTAATGCATGAAGTTCAAAAACATTATGCCTTTTCAACTCTTCTAATTGTTTAGAGGACTAAAAATTGCAGGGGTTGGCCACATTTAAGAGCACATTGTCACTGTAGCTACAACAACTTAACAAACACACTGGTATTGAGCTTTGAAATAATAAGCCACACATTGTTTAGTAAAAAACTATTTACTCAAAGCACATTCACATGTGCGTTTTAAGGTTATAAAACAAACCAACATCTTGGTGTATAACATGTATGTTTTTCCCATTTTTTGATGTTAAACAGGCATGTTCCAAAACATTAGATACACATCCCAAACTCGGGATCTTACAAAGTTCGATTTTGGTAAAGTGAAGGCCAAATGAGACATCAGTATCCCAAGACCATGTGGATGTTGCCTTCCTCATATGGGGTGATCTCACCACTTTAAAAGACAAAATTTTAAGCCACGTACACGTAGAAACATACCAATTAAATAAGCCTTATGATCCCATGCCGCAATGGTGTGTAGTTACAAAAATCTTTTTTCCTAAACCCACAGTGTGTCAACATGTGCTAGCTCCCAACACGGGGTATCAATGGATATGTTTCAGGGGGTGCAACCCCTTCCTCTGAGCTTCTTTAGTTATGAGGAAGGGGTTGCACCCCTAAAAACACGCCCATTGATACCCAGTGATGGTAGATAGCACATGTTGACACACTGTGTTTTGTGGCTTTTGGCAAACTAGATGCATGGAAATACACACATTTTAGGCATGGGATCATGAGGGAAATAAGAATGTTAAGGCACAATTTGGGAGCAACTTTAACTTTTGGGTTTAATATTCTTAAAAACACTGAAAAATTACAATTCACATTAGTTAGGGCAGTGTTTCCCAACTCTCCTCCTCAAGATACAACCCAGGTCATGTTTTCTATTCTTGTAGAATTTGGCACAGGTGATGTTGTCATGTTTACTGTTATTAATTCGCACAGTTGTTTTTAGACTGAGGAAAATACAGAAAACATGACCTGATGGTGCACCTAAAAGAGTGGAGTGGAGAAACACTGAGTTCTGTCCCTAAACTTTCATATTTCCAAGTCCGAAAAACATGTTAAATAAGAAAAGGGCAAACAGGAGCCAACAAGTGGAATAAAAAACTTCAGAACAGGCAAGAGGGAATTAAAATTTGGCAAGCGTTTCCACAATATCTCAGATTCTTCACTGTAAAGCAGTGGCAGCCTCTTTGATTTGCTCCAGATCCTTCAAACAATGCAACATATCTGCACACAATTCTGCCAATAGTGCATCGTGGAAGATCATGACCTAGTAAGAAGACAAAAAGGATTAGGGTAACAATGATCAAGTGGCTGAGGCCCTACATAGTGAGTTATGGTCAAATTCAGTAAATACTTACCTGCTCAGTCTATTTTTGCTTGCAACCTGGTTGCCCTTCAGACACCTACACTACTAAGAATGTACACACTGCAACTACTCTTTAATCTTGGCCCTGGTGCCTGGGTCTCCTAAACTCTGGTACCTAGCAACACTGCCAGCTCCTTCCACCTCTTCCTTCTCCATGCTAATGTTAATGCACTACATAATCTGCTAATGTGTGGAGTGGGTGTTTGGCTTCAAATGTGTATGCATGTCGAGTGCTTTGTTGTCCAAATAAGAGTCCAACAATACTTACTTGCACAAACAAGAGGCTCCCAAATACTTTCCTCTTCTGGGTCGCTTTGGCCCTCAGGGTGACTCGTGTTAGGGTATTTGCCATCTGTGCCGGGTCCAGGAGTCAGATCCCATGCCTCCAAAACAACATCCTGGGTGAGCTCACCACACTCTCTTTCCTCTAAAAAGAAACAATACACCATTCATTAAGCCACCCCAAGTCCCATCTGTTTCTAGCATCCATTTTACTACATTAGTTGACCAATCTTGCACTTGGTCTGCTGTCAATGTTTGCTGCTGACTTGCTGACTCCACCATGCTGCACTCTGGTTATTTTCCTGTGAAAAATGCATAGAAAATGGGATGGTAATCTAATTTTACAGAGGGCAAACACTGGACAAGTGCCAACATTTAAAAAGTCCAGCAATTGCCCCCCACCCCTCTTGTCTCCTATGGGAAAGAGGATACATGATGACCATCCTAGCAGGCATGACTCTGTGTGACTGTGTTCCCAGGGGCCTCTCCTCTACCCATGTCTACACTGGCAAGGCTGCATTAATGGGCACTGATGAGGCAGGCAGCAGTGTTCTTTACCCCTTTACCTCCTTCTGACCTAAGCTCATGGCCTTTAGCCCACCTAAAAGCACCTCTGGCGGTGGCTAAATGAGTGTGTATGAAGTTGACACTTACATTTTGGGGGGAAGATGCCCTTGTTGCCTCCCCTGTTGGGGCCCGAGCGAGGGTAGCCTCCCTTCACGCGTTGTGGTGGCTTGGCTGGTGCCTCCTTTTTTGGTGCCTTCCTGTTGAAAGAAGATTAAAAAATTAGTTACAAAAATAAATAAATGTCCAAAAACTTGACCAAATAAGAATGTTCATATCTGCTTTATATTTACCTTGATCTTTCAAATACGAAGTCATACAAAGATTTTATATAACCTTATATATAATTCTCTAGGGCTACTTGGAGAAAGAACATATACAGACAGCTAATTTACACATATACATATTGGTTAGATACAAATATTGCTTACTTTTTTATGATCTGATGTATGTACTCCATCTGGTCTTGCTCACGGTGTTTGAGATCAGACCATCGTTTTCAGATTTGGTCCTTTGATCGTTCCACCGAAAAATTACTCTCCAAAACGGCGATGACCTTCTCCAAATTTCTGTCCTTTTGGCTGTTGGGCCTCTCGTAATTGCGCAGCTTGCAGCTGTAATCGTGCTTCTCTAGGATGCGCACCATCTCCACCATCTCATCCTTGCTCATGGGAATTGCTTTGTGCCTCCTATGAGCTCCACTACCGAGGGGCTGCCTGGAATCTGCAAATCCACCATGTTGTCCCTCCCAAATGTTCCGCCATGTGTGTCACATGCAGAAGAGAGATGGTCACGCCCCAGTGTCATGACGCACTGAGAGTGGAGTTTTACGCATGTGCAGTGTATATAAAGCCATAACGCATGGTTGATGGAATGGCTGTAGGAACGATCTTGGAGTGGAGGACGAACAATCACCATCGCTAACACACGCAAGGAGCCAGAAAACTAAGGGACAATTGGAAATTGGGGCATAGGTGGTTAGTGGCCTATACTGCTTAGATTCAGCCTAGATTGGGACCAACTTATGAGTTAAGCCAGACATTATGTTTTGTCTTGAGTTCTGTCTTGCAGGCATCATATCATTTATTATGATGGATACATTTACTGCGCCCGATTTTTTGCCCCAATTTATTGACCTGTACCGGGAGCTGACCTTTTTCTGGAAGGTCAAGAGTCGAGACTACTCAAATAAAATCTTGAGGAAGGCAGCGTTGTAGAAACTGCTTGAGTTGGTGAAGCCTTTGTACCCCAGGGCAGACATCAGCTATGTCAAGAACAAAATATCAAACGTAAGGAATACTTTTCAAAGGGAGCTCAATAAGGTCATGGACTCACAGAGATCTGGAGCATCATCAGATGACATATATGTCCCAGGCTGTGGTATCACCACAGCCTGCAGTTTTTGACCGACCAGACAAAACCCAGGCCATCGCTGTCTATGCTCCCTTTGACATCTGCTGAGGCCACAGCTCCTGAGGTCCACACAGGTCCAGGGCCGTCTTTAAGGCAGGGCAGGGCTGCCCAGCTCTGTTCTATTGTTGTGTACAGATGACTCACCTGCAGACCCTGTGTTTACATGTAAATAACCGGCAATGATATGTACATAGCGGCTGCATTAAGTTGTAAATAGCCGTGGACTGGAGGCATTCATATCTAAATAGAGGTGAAATTCATATGTATATCATGCCCCCCTGAGGTCATATCCACCATCACCTATACTGAATGCTGCCCACTGGGGAGACGAAGAGGCATGCTTGAAAGTCCTGCCAGCAAAGATGGTCTTTCAGCCTAACATCAGCCTGTTCTGCAAAGGCAAGCATATTGGAGGAGAGGAGGGTAGTGTGGGGTGTGCAGAGTTAGGCAGAGAAGGAATTATAGTTTTGGAGCACAGGTGAGCAAGTAGGGGATGTATAGAGGTAAGGAAGGTGGGTGCAAAGATGAGCAGAGGAGGAAGGTAGCATTAAAGGGTGGAGGGTTGGAGTGGAGAGAATGGGGGAGGTTTGGGGTGCAGAGGGCGCTGTAGGGCAGCATAATTATTTCAATGGGCTGCTCTATGCGCTAGAAATGCGGAAGACAGTCCCTAACCCTTTTTTAAAATCACACGTCACATGTCAGCAGATGCGTGAGGGTGTCATTAACAATTAATGGCACTGCTGTGTACCTGCTAAAGGGCAGCACGTGTCTGTGGTGTCAGGAAAGCGATTTTGCATGCGTTCCCGACACACACAAATGTGAACGCAGGCTAAATGTCTCAGTTACATTGGTCAGTGTAAATCTTCTCTTTACATTGGGGTTTGGTGTAGAATCCTTTCATTCATACTAGTGGCCAGTGTGAAGGTCCCCCTTACTCTAGTGGTCAGTGTAAATCGCTCCTTACATTGGTGGTTACTAGGGATGAGCTTCGTGTTCGAGTCGAACCCAAATTCGTGTGGCGCGTCACGGCCCATAATTCACTGCGGCATCGCAGTGCATTACTGGCTGATGATTGGCCAAGCATGCACTATGACCTGCATGCTTGGCCAATCACAGCGCCGTCAGTAGAGAGAGCTGTAATTGGCCAAAGCCAGGGTGGCTTTGGCCAATTATGGCTCAGGGGGTTTAGAACACGCCCCACACTATATAAGGCCGCCTGCAAGGCAGCCCTGTGTAGTGTGTTCCGGGGTGCTTAGAGAGAGAGAGGCAGTGTCATTTCATTTGAGTTAGCTAGATTAGGCAGGACAGTCAGTGAGTTAGCTGCACTTACAATGTATTGTGTATATATGCATCCCAGGTGTTGTGTGTATATATATATATATATATATATATATATATATATATATATATATATATATATATATACACTGTATTCAGTTTAGCTAGATCCGTTCCTGTTATCTTCCTACTGACAGGCATGCTTGTCTTGTTACAGTATTTACAGCTACCTGAAGAAAATTGCTGGTGTTCTTTTGATCCTATTAGTACCACAGTCAGGCAGCTAGACTATTTACAGTTAGCGTACTGCGTCCTTCTCACAGTGTTCAGTTAAAGCTACAAGTTAGTTTAGTGTGACCTCTGCACAGTGTTCAGCTAAAACTACAAGTTAGTGTAGTGCATAGTGTTCAGCTAAAGCTACAAGTTAGGGTAGTGCGTCCTGCTCACAGTGTTCAGATAAAGCTACAAGTTAGTTTAGTGTGACCTCTGCACAGTGTTCAGCTAAAGCTACAAGTTAGGGTAGTGCGTCCTCCTCACAGTGTTCAGCTAAAACTACAAGTTAGTGTAGTGCAACCTCTGCACAGTGTTCAGCTAAAGCTACAAGTTAGTGTAGTGCGTCCTCCTCACAGTGTTCGGTAAAACTACAAGTTAGTGTAGTGAGACCTCTGCACAGTGTTCAGCTAAAGCTACAAGTTAGTGTAGTGCGTCCTCCTCACAGTGTTCAGCTAAAGCTACAAGTTAGGGTAGTGCGTCCTCCTCACAGTGTTCAGCTAAAGCTACAAGTTGGTGTATGTGTCCTCCTCACAGTGTTCAATCAAAACTACAAGTTAGTTTAGTGCGACCTCTGCACAGTGTTCAGCTAAAGCTACAAGTTAGTGTAGTGCGTCCTCCTCACAGTGTTCAGCTAAAACTACAAGTTAGTGTAGTGCGACCTCTGCACAGTGTTCAGCTAAAGCTACAAATTAGTGTAGTGCGTCCTCCTCACAGTCTTTAGCTAAAGCTACAAGTTAGTTTAGTGTGACCTCTGCACAGTGTTCAGCTAAAGCTACAAGTTAGGGTAGTGCGACCTCCTCACAGTGTTCAGCTAAAGCTACAAGTAGGTGTAGTGCGTCCTCCTCACAGTGTTCAGCGAAAACTACAAGTTAGTGTAGTGCGACCTCTGCACAGTGTTCAGCTAAAGCTACAAGTTAGTGTAGTGCGTCCTCCTCACAGTGTTCAGCTAAAACTACAAGTTAGTGTAGTGCGTCCTCCTCACAGTCTTTAGCTAAAGCTACAAGTTAGTTTAGTGTGACCTCTGCACAGTGTTCAGCTAAAGCTACAAGTTAGTGTAGTGCGTCCTCCTCACAGTGTTTCGCTAAACATACAAGTTATTTTTTTGCGAGCTCTGCACAGTGTTCAGCTAAAGCTACCTGTAGAAAGTTGGTGGTGTTTTCCTGATCCTATCACTACCGCAGGCAGCTAAATAAGCTACAAGTTATTTTTTAGCAAGCTCTGCACAGTGTTCAGTTAAAGCTACCTGTAGAAGGTTGGTGGTGTTTTCCTGATCCTATCACTACCACAGGCAGCTAAATAAGCTACAAGTTAGTGTAGTGCGAGCTCTGCACAGTGTTCACCTAAAGCTACCTGTAGAAGGTTGGTGGTGTTTTCCTGATCCTATCACTACCGCAGGCAGCTAAATAATCTACAAGTAAGTGTAGTGCGAGCTCTGCACAGTGTTCACCTAAAGCTACCTGTAGAAGGTTGGTGGTGTTTTCCTGATCCTATCACTACCGCAGGCAGCTAAATAAGCTACAAGTTAGTTTTTTGCAAGCTCTGCACAGTGTTCAGCTAAAGCTACCTGTAGAAGGTTGGTGGTTTTCTCATACTACAGGCAGGCAGTTGATTTTGCTAGCTGCAGTATCAGTACATACATATATATATATATATATATATATATATATATATATATCTCAGCTTAGTGCAGCTACAGGCCATTAGTATGTCTGGAACAACAAGGAGAGGCAGACAGTCACAAGCCAATAAAAGAGGGCAAGCAGGCTCTGTGTCTAGAGGCAACAGTGCTGGTCGTGGAGATGGTGAATCCTCATCAGCATGTGGCCGTGGGGCACGCTTGGCCTTTTTTTCGGCAGCTGGTCGTGTTGAGCCGCAACATGCGGAAGGCTTGGTCGAGTGGATGACCAAGCCATCCTCATCCTCCTCATCCTCTCTCACCCATGCTCAGGGTACTTTGTCTGGCAAAGCAGCTGCCAATATCTCAGCTTAGTGCAGCTACAGGCCATTAGTATGTCTGGAACAACAAGGAGAGGCAGACAGTCACAAGCCAATAAAAGAGGGCAAGCAGGCTCTGTGTCTAGAGGCAACAGTGCTGGTCGTGGAGATGGTGCATCCTCATCAGCATGTGGCCGTGGGACACGCTTGGCCTTTTTTTCGGCAGCTGGTCGTGTTGAGCCGCAACATGCGGAAGGCTTGGTCGAGTGGATGACCAAGCCATCCTCATCCTCCTCATCCTCTCTCACCCATGCTCAGGGTACTTTGTCTGGCAAAGCAGCTGCCAACGCGGCCTCTTCCCTCGGCTCAATGTCATCAGTGACTCCTTCCCTAGCCCCACCATGTCCTCCTGAGGAGTCCCTCGAACTGTTTGACCACAGTGTTTGGTACATGCTCCAGGAGGATGCCCAGCGTTTGGAAGGCTCTGATGATGATACTGAGCTAGATGAAGGCAGTAACGTGAGCATGGACAGAGGGGGTGCCCAAGAAGGACAGCAATCTGGCAGTCATGCTCCCCCTGCTGCAGCATACTGCCAGGTTTGCTCCAGTGATGAGGAGGGAGGGGATGATGAGGTCACTGACTCAACGTGGGTGCCTGATAGGAGTGAGGAGGAGGAGAAGGCACATCACCAACGAGGCAGGATGCCCTCCAGGGGCCAACCTAAGGGCAGCACACTGACTGCATCACACCCCAAAGCTCCGCATGTGCAGGGCGCTGCAGTCTCTGCGCGTTATTCAAAAAGTTCTTATTCACAAAGAGGACCTCTCCTTGCTCCTCATCAGCTGAGATCTCCAACCCCACTATACCTTCAGTCCTCTCTGAGACCTGCACTGAGAGGAATGAAGGTGTAGAATTAGGTGTGCCACAGCCAAGTACTTGTGGGCAATCTGCTTTTGGTACAACGACGTCAGATTGTACCAGGCAAATTTCCCTGCCCCAGCTGCTGCACCGCCGAAAGAAGTTCGCTCCCAGCCATCCACATGCCCAGCGGTTGAATGCTAGCTTGGCAAAATTGCTAGCACTTCAACTGCTACCTTTTCAGTTGGTAGATTCTGCCCCCTTCCATGAGTTTGTGGAATGTGTGGTTCCTCAGTGGCAGGTACCCAAACGCCACTTTTTCTCATGGAAGGCAATTCCGGCTCTCTACCGGCATGTGGAAGGCAATGTCTTGGCCTCACTGGACAGGGCGGTCAGCGGTAAGGTGCATATTACCGCTGACTCATGGTCCAGCAGGCATGGACAGGGACATTACCTAAGTTTCACGGCGCATTGGGTCACTCTGCTGGCAGCTGGGAAGGATGCAGGACAAGGTGCAGTAGTGTTGGAGGTTGTTCCGCCACCACGCCTCCAATATGCCACTACTAATGATTGAAACACACCTCTCTCCTCCACCCCTCCTCTTCTTCTTCCTCCATGGCCTCTTCCTGTGCTTTGTCCTTGGAACCAGCAGTGCTCCGTAGGCATTCAAGGGGCTACGCAAGTACGCAGGCCAAAAGATGCCATGCGGTGCTTGAGCTGGTGTGCTTGGGGGACAGGAGCCACACTGGGGCAGAGGTTCTGTCAGCTCTGCAGGGGCAGGTTCAGAGGTGGTTGACGCCACGCCAACTTAAGGCGGGAATGGTGGTTTGCGACAATGGCACCAACCTCCTCTCTGCCCTCCGACAGGCACAAATGACCCATGTGCCCTGTTTGGCTCACGTCCTTAACTTGGTGGTGCAGCGGTTTTTGGGCAGGGACCCGGGCTTACAGGATGTCCTGAGGCAGGCCAGGAAAGTCTGTGTGCATTTCCGCCGGTCATATAATGCCAGTGCTCGGCTGGCGGACCTCCAAAAGGAGTTTAACCTGCCCAAGAACCGCCTAATCTGTGACATGCCCACCGGGTGGAACTCAACGTTGGCCATGCTGCAGCGGCTGCACATGCAGCAGAGGTCCATCAATGAGTACCTGTGCGACTATGGCACCAGGACAGGGGAGCTTGGTTTTTTTTCCCCATGCCAGTGGGCCATGATCAGGGATGCATGCACTGTCCTGTCACCATTTGAGGAGGCCACGAGGATGGTGAGCAGTGACAGTGCATGCATCAGTGACACTGTCCCCCTTTTCCACCTGTTGGAGCACATGCTGCGTGGAACAATGGACAGGGCACTTGAGGCAGAACAGAGGCAGGAAGAGGAGGACTTCCTTACCTATCAAGGCCCCCTTTATCCAGACAGTGTTCCTGCGTGCCCGCCGATCACACAGGAAGAGGACGAGGAGGAGGAGGAGGATTGTGTCAGTATGGAGGTGGAACCTGGCACTCAGCATCAGCAGCAGTCTTTAAGGGATCAGTCCCAAGAAACACATGGACTTGTACGTGGCTGGGAGGAGGTGGCTGCGGACCATGTCGTCCTTAGTGACCCAGAGGACTCCAGACTGAATGCCTCAGCAAACCTACGCTGCATGGCCTCCCTGATCCTGCAAAGCCTGCGTAAGGATCCTCGTATTCGTGGTATCAAGGAGAAGGACCAATACTGGCTGGCAACCCTCCTTGATCCACGTTACAAGGGTAAGGTTGCGGACCTTATCTTGCCGTCGCAGAGGGAGCAGAGGATGAAACATCTTCGGGAGGCCTTGCAGAAAGGTCTGTGCAACGCGTTCCCAGAGCCTGGGAGGTTACAAACTCCTGTTTCTGGACAACGTGTTGCTGAGGCTTCGGTCAGTCAAAGAAGGAGCGGTGGAGAAGGTGGCCATCTGACCAATGCGTTCAGACAATTTTTTAGTCCACAGCAGCCCCAAGGTATGATCGGTTCCAGCAACCATCGCCAGCGTCTGTTTTACATGGTGCAGGAATACCTAGGGGAAAGATCTGACTTGGACACCTTTCCCACCGAAAATCCTCTGGGTTACTGGGTCTTGAGGATGGATCACTGGCCAGAGCTTGCACAGTATGCAATTGAGCTACTGGCCTGTCCTGCATCCAGCGTTCTTTCGGAACGCACATTCAGTGCTGCTGGAGGCTTTGCACCCGATCACAGGGTGCGTCTGTCCACCGACTCGGTCGATCGACTGACCTTCATAAAAATGAATCAGTCTTGATCACCACCAGCTACCAAGCACCTGATGCTGATGTAACCGAATACTTTTTTTTTAAATCTCAGATCCCTTCAAAGACTGCCTATGCTGATGCTGAGTGACTATCCTGAGTAATTATCCTCTTCCTCCTCAATGATCATGCTGATAGCTTGTAAGAACATTTTTGGTCTGGGCGCCGCCACCAGTGCCTAAGGCCCAATTTTTCAGCCCCCTCACTCTTGGTGGGCTCAGAAACAGGCCCTGCTGTGAAATATTAGATCAAGAATTGTAATTACATGCTCCTGTTGAACAGGGACTGAAAAATTGGGCCTTAGGCACTGGTGCTGGTGCCACGACACTGCAACCCCTCACAGATTGGGGTTGCAGTGTTGTGGCACCAGCACCAGTGCCTAAGGCCCAATTTTTCAGCCCCTGTTTAACAGAGGCGTGCAATTACAATTTTTGATGCAATACTTTGCAGCAGGGCTCGTTCCTGCGTTCCAACTAGAGTTTCTGTAAGAAGTTGCAGTGTTGTGGCACCAGCACCAGTGCCTAAGGCCCAATTTTTCAGCCCCTGTTTAACAGGGGCGTGTAATTACAATTTTTGATGCAATACTTTGCAGCAGGGCTCGCTCCTGCGTTCCAACTAGAGTATCTGTGAGGGGTTGCAGTGTTGTGGCACCAGCACCAGTGCCTAAGGCCTAATTTTTCAGCCCCTGTTTAACAGGGGCATGTAATTACAATTTTTGATGCAATACTTTGCAGGCAGGGCTCGTTCCTGCATTCCAACTAGAGTATCTGTGAGGGGTTGCAGTGTTGTGGCACCAGTGCCTAAGGCCCAATTTTTCAGCCCCTATTCAACAGGGGCATGTAATTACAATTCTTGATCTAATATTTCACAGCAGGGCCTGTTTCTGAGCCCACCAAGAGCGAATGAGGACTTACAGTGTGGTGACACCAGCACCACCAACAAAGGCCCAATTTTTCTGCCCCTGTTCAACAGGGGCATGTAATTACAATTCTTGATCTAATATTTCACAGCAGGAACCTGTGAGGGCTTACAGTGTTGTGGCCACAACAACACCTAAGGCCCAAATTTCTGCTGAGTATATAGGGCAGGCCCCTACTTTCAAACATCCAACTTACAAACGACTCCTACTTGCAAACAGAAGGAGACAACAGGAAGTGAGATGAAATCTACCCCTAGGAAGGGAAATTCTCTCCTGTAAGAGTTAATATGGGAAAAAACATTTCTCCTTTCCACTGATGCTTTCTTTATCACCAATCCTTGTTTCACAAAAAAACCCAAATTTTCAAAAAACGTTTGTCATTGGGACAAAGGGTGAGGTTCAATCTTCTGAAGAGGAGCACAGACAGCAAAACAAATGTCACAGGGGTGATAACCCTTCCCTATGTTTTCCAAAAATCTTAAAAAAGATTTTTTGGCTGGAGCTAAACATGTTAAAAATGTACCAGTTCAAAATTACAAACAAATTCTACTTAACAACAAACCTACAGTCACTGTCTTGTTTGCACCGCCTGTATACTGCTGTTCAGAGTATATAGGGCCTGGTGGCCCCACACCTTTCCTTTTTTTAATTTGGGTGCGGGGTTCCCCTTAATATCCATACAAGACCCAAAGGGCCTGGTAATGGACTGGGGGGTACCCATGCCGTTTGTCTCACTGATTTTCATCCATATTGCCAGGACCCGACATTACATTAAACCCGCAAGCAGTTTTAAATGACTTTTTTTCCTTTAAAAATGTCATTTTGTGCAGGGAATGTTCTAAGCACGGGAAACACGCGCCACTTTACAGGCATACTATAGACACCCCCCAGTTATGATATTTAAAGGAATATTTGACTTTTTTTTTTTACTTTAAGCATCATTAAAATCACTGCTCCCGAAAAAACATCCGTTTTTAAAAGTTTTTTTGGCATTGATACATGTCCCCTGGGGCAGGACCCGGGTCCCCAAACCCTTTTTAGGACAATACCATGCAAATTAGCCTTTAAAATGAGCACTTTTGATTTCGAACGTTCAAGTCCCATAGACGTCAATGGGGTTCTAACGAATTTTCGGTTCGTTCCCAGGTTCTGGTGCGAACTGAACCGGGGGGTGTTCGACTCATCCCTAGTGGTTACTGTGAATGCTCCTATTACATTAGTGGTCAGTGTAAATCCCCTTTACATTGGTGGTCAGTGTAAATCTTCTCATTACATTGGGGCTTGGTGTACAATCCTTTTATTCACACTGAAGGTTCCCCTCCTTACATTGGTGGTTACTGTGAATGCTTCTATTACATTGGTGTCCAGTGTTGAAACTCCTCTTTATATTGGTAGTCGGTAAAAAAAATCAGCATTGCCATTGATCACACCCTCCCCTCCCCCCAGCACTGCCACTGATCCCAGGAGTTCTAGGATCCCTAGGAGTTTTCTGTCTATTGATGGGTCCCCTCACCACCACAGTCCATGGTGTCCAAGAAGGTGGAGAGCGAAATTGCATGGAGGGGGGGTGGGGGCCCAAGAAAATGTTTGCCCAGGGTCCAATCAATATTAAAGATAGCCCTGCACAGGCCCTGCTGCACAGGATGAAAATGTGGAGGTGCCCAGCATGACCCAGGTATAGCATTGTTGAACATATTTGTATCCAAAAATACAATGATGATAACTAGACGTTATTGTTAAAATATTTCTGCTTTAACAAAATGGTTTCCATATCAATAGACAGTAGTGACCAAAAATGATTTGAACAAGAATAAATAATGCTGGGGTCAGAATGATAGTCTTTTCTATTTGTACACATTCAATTTGGAACAGTGAGGAGATCAAAATGGTGTGTGATTGATGACCAAACCCTAACCAAAAATTAAAATGATGTCCCATTTTCTACAAGGGGGGAGGGGCCAAATTTTGGAAAAAATACACATTTTGGATTTTGAGGCCCCACCTCCACCACAGCCACTCCACCTACCACAGCCACCCCACCCACCATAGCAGCATGGCGGTCAGTGGCAATACCAGCCACAAGACGCCCAACAAGCGGGCTGGACTTGGGATTTTCAGCCCTTCACCAATTACTCATTTCCTTTTTTTGTTTTGGAATAATGATTTTATTTGTTATATTTTCTAAATCTTTGTATGCATAGAATGCACTTTTTGGTTAAGTTATTTATATTTGGATGGCAGAAAGCATCTCTAAATTATTTTTTTTGCTTTTTTAATACACAATAAAAAAATTGTGTAGAATAATACTTGGCTATGTGTTTTACTTCAAATGACAGTTTGGGAGTAGAAAGTTACATTTGAAAAAATACAAGGTAAAATTAACAAAGGGACACCAACATAGTTGTATCTTTAAACATAAAAACTACGGGATAATGGTGTTTTGGTAACTTGCCCAAAAAAAAAAAAAAAAAAAAAAAAAGCATAATAGTATTATTCTTGATATCACTAGAAAAAAAAAGCATTTTAAAGTATGTTTGGCAGCACTCCTTTAGCATCACCAGCAAAGCAACTTCATTAATATCCCATTAACCAATTCAGCCCCGGAAGGATTTACCCCCTTCCTGACCAGAGCACTTTTTACAATTTGGCACTGCGTCGCTTTAACTGCTAATTGCGTGGTCATGCAATGCTGTACCCAAACAAAATTTGCGTCCTTTTCTTCCCACAAATAGAGCTTTCTTTTGATGTTATTTGATCACCTCTGCGGTTTTTATTTTTTGCGCTATAAATGGAAAAAGACTGAAAATTTTGAAAAAAAATGAAATTTTCTACTTTTTGTTATAAAAAAAATCCAATAAACTCAATTTTAGTCATACATTTAGGCCAAAATATATTCGGCCACATGTCTTTGGTAAACAAATGTCAATAAGCGTATATTCATTGGTTTGCGCAAAAGTTAAAGCGTCTACAAACTAGGGTACATTTTCTGTAATTTACACAGCTTTTAGTTTATGACTGCCTATGTCATTTCTTGAGGTGCTAAAATGGCAGGGCAGTACAAACCCCCCCCCCAAATGACCCCATTTTGGAAAGTAGACACCCCAAGGAAATTGCTAAGAGGCATGTTAAGCCCATTGAATATTATTTTTTTTTTGTCCCAAGTGATTGAATAATGACAAAAAAAAAAAAATTACAAAAAGTTGTCACTAAATGATATATTGCTCACACAGGCCATGGGCATATGTGGAATTGCACCCCAAAATACATTCAGCTGCTTCTTCTGAGTATGGGGATACCACATGTGTGGGACTTTTTGGGAGCCTAGCCGCGTATGGGGCCCCGAAAACCAATCACCGCCTTCAGGATTTCTAAGGGCGTAAATTTTTTTTCACTCCTCACTACCTATCACAGTTTTTAAGGCCATAAAATGCCCAGATGGCACAAAACCCCCCCAAATGACCCCATTTTGGAAAGTAGACACCCCAAGCTATTTGCTGAGAGGCATGTTGAGTCCATGGAATATTTTATATTTTGACACAAGTTGCGGGAAAGTGACACTTTTTTTTTTTTTTTTTTGCACAAAGTTGTCACTAAATGATATATTGCTCACACAGGCCATGGGCATATGTGGAATTGCACCCCAAAATACATTTAGCTGCTTCTCCTGAGTATGGGGATACCACATGTATGGGACTTTTTGGGAGCCTAGCCGCGTACGGGGCCCCGAAAACCATTCACCGCCTTCAGGATTTCTAAGGGCGTAAATTTTTGATTTCACTCTTCACTGCCTATCACAGTTTCGGAGGCCATGGAATGCCCAGGTGACACAACCCCCCCATGACTCCATTTTGGAAAGTAGACACCCCAAGCTATTTGCTGAGAGGCATGGTGAGTATTTTGCAGCTCTCATTTGTTTTTGAAAATGAAGAAAGACAAGAAAAAACATTTTTTTTTCTTTTTTCAATTTTCAAAACTTTGTGACAAAAAGTGAGGTCTGCAAAATACTCACTATACCTCTCAGCAAATAGATTGGGGTGTCTACTTTCCAAAATAGGGTCATTTGGGGGGGTTTTGTGCCACCTGGGTATTCCATGGCCTCCGAAACCGTGATAGGCAGTGAAGAGTGAAATCAAACATTTACGCCCTTAGAAAGCCTGAAGGCGGTGCTTGATTTTTGGGGTCCCGTGCGCGGCTAGGCTCCCAAAAAGTCTCACACATGTCGTATCCCTGTACTCAGGAGAAGCAACAGAATGTATTTTGGGGTGTAATTTTACATATTCCCAAGGCATGTTTAAGCAATATAGAAGAAGAGAATGTGTGCTGCATTTCGACATTTCATAATTTGAATCGTCACAAATGTTAATTCTCCATTACGAACGCTAGTTTACAAGACTGACTGCTTCTGCCTCGTCCTTGCTTTTGAGCATGCGTGTTTGTACTTTGGACTTTTGTGTGACGGACTTGTGTACAGATGAGAGGAAAATCTGACAACAGACCATTGTCCACTGAAAATTTACTAGCCTGCCATGCAACATTTTTTGGCCGAAAGTTGGACAACAATTGTCTGATGGAGCATACTAACGGTTTGTATTTTAGGCAAACAGTCTCTCACCACACAATTCCCTGCTGAAAATCCAATCGTGTGTACAAGCACAAATGGAACAGGCAGCTACGAAGGCGGTTACATCAGCGCGTAGACTGGGCCACCAGAATTGTTGGGAAATGGTCCAAAAGAGTTGATTCCTCCCAGGGTGGCCAGCAGCCTTTGGAGAATGGTAAGTCTGGAGCACAGCAGTACGGAGACTCTCTGGGACAAAGCAGCGGTCACAAGGTTTCTCAGGAGAAGCATGGACCTAAGCAGCAAGAATTTTGTCACCCAAAGGAGAAGTGAGACTGGTGCGAACCATAGCCAGAATACGATCAGGAGAAATCACAGGAACCGGAACCGACTCCCTCTTGAAAGTGGAGGAAAATTGTTGTGACAAAGTGTCAGCCCTTACATTCTTAGTACCGGGTAAGAATGAGACAATGTAATTGAAACTAGACAAGAAAAGAGCCCACTGCGCCCTTCTGGGAGAAAGGTGTTTAGCCTCAGACAAGAATGTGAGATTCTTATGGTCAGTAAGAATGAGAACTGGCACAGTGGTACCTTCAAAGAGATGTCTCCACTCTTTCAGGGCTAAAATGATCGCTAACAGCTCTCTGTCACAAATCTCGTAATTGCACTCCGCAGGTGACAATTTCTTGGAAAAGTAGCCAGAAGGATGCATAGCGCTCTCAGAGGTAGGACGTTGAGACAGAAGGGCGCTAACTCCAGTCGATAAAAGGTAACGTAGGATCAGGATGTGCCAACACAGGAGCAGAAACAAAGGCAGCCTTGAGACTCTCAAAAACCTTAATGGACTTCGGAGACCAACTCTGCGGGTTACTGTCCTTTCTGGTCATATCAGTCAGGGGCTTGACCAGAGACAAGACGTTATGAATAAGCTTCCGATAATAGTTGGCAAGGCCAAGAAAACGCTGCAGAGGATGTAAACCCCTGGACCGGGGCCACTGTAGGACTGCTGAAAGTTTCTCTGCGTCCATCAAAAAACTAGCAGTGGAAATGACATAACCCAAGAATTTAACCTGTTCACGATGGAATTCGCATTTCTCCAATTTATAATAGAGATTATTCTCTCTTAATTTCTGAAGCACACGACAGACATCTGTGTGGTGGCTCTCCAGGGACTTGGAAAATATGAGGATATCGTCAAGATAAACCACCACACATAACTGCAACAAATCTCAACGGCATTACAAGGTACTCATAGAGGCCTGTTCTTGTTATTAAACGCAGTTTTCCACTCATCGCCCTCCTTAATCCTCACAAGATTGTATGCCCCTCTCAAATCAAGCTTCGTGAAAACCGTTGCTCCCTTGAGGCAGTCAAATAACTCCGTAATCAATGGAATCGTATAGGCATTCTTAATCGTGAAACAATTGGGACCCATATAATCAATACAAGGTCTCAGTTCACCACTCTTCTTCTTTACAAAGAAGAAACCAGAACCAGCAGAAGACAAGGATTTGAGGTTGAAACCTCGAGAAAGTGTGTCTGCAACATACTCCTCTGTGGCCTTATCCTCCAAGACCGACAAAGGGTAAACCCGGCCATGAACGGTATGGCACCAGGTTGAAGGTCAATTGTGCAATCATACGACCGGTGTGGAGGCAAACTACCTTTGTCCTTTGTCAAAGACAACGCTAAAATCGCGGTACTCCTCTGGCAGGGAGGAGAGTGAAGAGATACACAGGACCTTGGCTACTTTCTGGAAGCATGTCTTACTGCATTGTAGCGACCAGGAGAGAACCTCAGCACGGAGTCAATCAAAAGAGGGGTTGTGCCTCTGTAACTAAGGATAACCAATAACCAGCGGAAACTTAGGTGAGGAAATAACTTGTAATTGGATAATCTCATGGTGAAGAGCCCCTATGGCCATGGACAACGGAACAGTCTCATGAGTCACATGGGCAGGCTGTAGAGGTCTCCCATTAAGAGCCTCAATGGCAAGTGGAGTGTCATGCAGCTGCAGCGGAATCGAGTGCTTCGATACAAAGGCAGCATCAAGTTGATTAGAGCCTGTATCTTGATGGAGCAGGGACTTATCCTTCTGGATAATTGGGGACGAAACAACGCCACCTAAGATCTGTCCGTGACAGAACCTCAAGGTTTGGGCGTTGCCTGGACGGGTAGGACAAGACTTCAAAAAGTGACCTGCCTGGCCACAATAAAGGCACAATCTCTCCCTCCTTCTAAAGGTTCTCTCATCCACAGAGAGACGCTTGAAGCCCAAGTGCATGGGTTCATCTTCACTAGGGATGAGCCGAACACCCCCGGTTCGGTTCGCACCAGAACCTGCGAACGGACCGAAAATTTGCACGAACGTTAGAACCCCATTGACGTCCATGGGACTCGAACGTTCGAAATCAAAAGTGCTCATTTTAAAGGCTAATTTGCATGGTATTGTCCTAAAAAGGGTTTGGGGACCTGGGTCCTGCCCCAGGGGACATGAATCAATGCAAAAAAAACTTTTAAAAACGGACGTTTTTTCGGGAGCAGTGATTTTAATGATGCTTAAAGTTAAAAAAAAAAAAGTGAAATATTCCTTTAAATATCATACCTGGGGGGTGTCTATAGTATGCCTGTAAAGTGGCGCGTGTTTCCCGTGCTTAGAACAGTCCCTGCACAAAATGTCATTTTTAAAGGAAAAAGGTCATTTAAAACTGCTTGCGGCTTTAATGTAATGTCGGGTCCTGGCAATATGGATGAAAATCAGTGAGACAAACAGCATGGGTACCCCCCAGTCCATTACCAGGCCCTTTGGGTCTTCTATGGATATTAAGGGGAACCCCGCACCTAAATTTAAAAAAAGAAAGGCGTGGGGCCACCAGGCCCTATATACTCTGAACAGCAGTATACAGGTGGTGCAAACAAGACAGGGACTGTAGGTTAGTTGTTAAGTAGAATCTGTTTGTAATTTTGAACTGGTACATTTTTAACGTGTTTAGCTCCAGCCAAAAAATCTATTTTAAGCTTTTTGGAAAACATAGGGAAGGGTTATCACCCCTGTGACATTTGTTTTGCCGTCTGTGCTCCTCTTCAGAAGATTTCACCTCATTTTTTGTCCCAATGACAAATGTTTTTTGAAAATTTGGGGTTTTTTGTGAAACAAGGATTGGTGATAAAGCATCAGTGGAAAGGAGAAACGTTTTTCCCATATTAACTCTTACAGGAGAGAATTTCCCTTCCTAGGGGTAGATTTCATCTCACTTCCTGTTCTCTCCTTCCGTTTGCAAGTAGGAGTCGTTTGTAAGTTGGATGTTTGAAAGTAGGGGCCTGCCCTATATATTCAGCAGAAATTTGGGCCTTAGGTGTTGTTGTGGTCACAACACTGTAAGCCTTCACAGGGCCCTGCTGTGAAATATTAGATCAAGAATTGTAATTACATGCCCCTGTTGAACAGGGGCAGAAAAATTGGGCCTTTGGTGGTGGTGGTGCTTGTGCCACAACACTGTAAGTCCTCACTCGCTCTTGGTGGGCGCAGAAACAGGCCCTGCTGTGAAATATTAGATCAAGAATTGTAATTACATGCCCCTGTTGAACAGGGGCTGAAAAATTGGGCCTTAGGCACTGGTGCTGGTGCCACAACACTGCAACCCCTCACAGATACTCTAGTTGGAATGCAGAAATGAGCCCTGCTGCAAAGTATTGCATCAAAAATTATAATTACACGCCCCTGTTAAACACTGTGCAGAGGTCGCACTACACTAACTTGTAGTTTTAGCTGAACACTGTGAGCAGGACGCACTACAATAACTTGTAGCTTTAGCTGAACACTGTGCAGAGGTCTCACTACACTAACTTGTAGTTTAAGCTGAACACTGTGAGCAGGATGCACTACACTAACTTGTAGCTTTAGCTGAATACTGTGCAGAGGTCTCACTACACTAACTTGTAGTTTTAGCTGAACACTGTGCAGAGGTCACACTACCCTAACTTGTAGTTTTAGCTGTGAGCACTGTGAGCAGGATGCACTACACTAACTTGTAGCTTTAGCTGAACACTGTGCAGAGGTCTCACTACACTAACTTGTAGTTTTAGCTGAATACTGTGAGCAGGACGCACTACACTAACTTGTAGCTTTAGCTGAACGCTGTGCAGAGGTCTCACTACACTAACTTGTAGTTTTAGCTGAACACTGTGAGCAGGACGCACTACACTAACCTGTAGCTTTAGCTGAACACTGTGCAGAGGTCTCACTACACTAACTTGTAGTTTTAGCTGAACACTGTGAGCAGGACGCACTACAATAACTTGTAGCTTTGGCTGAACACTGTGTGGAGGTCTCACTACACTAACTTGTAGTTGTAGCTGAACGCTGTGAGCAGGACGCACTACACTAACTTGTAGCTTTAGCTGAACACTGTGAGGAGGACGCACTACCCTAACTTGTAGCTTTAGCTAAACACTGTGCACTACACTAACTTGTAGTTTTAGCTGAACACTGTGCAGAGGTCACACTAAACGAACTTGTAGCTTTAACTGAACACTGTGAGGAGGACGCACTACACTAACTGTAAATAGTCTAGCTGCCTGACTGTGGTACTAATAGGATCAAAAGAACACCAGCAATTTACTTCAGGTAGCTGTAAATACTGTAACAAGACAAGCCTGCCTGTGAGTAGGAAGATAATAGGAACGGATCTAGCTAAACTGAATACAGTGTGTATATATATATATATATATATATATATATATATGCGCAACACCTGGGATGCATATATATACACAATACACTATAAGTGCAGCTAACTCACTGACTGTCCTGCCTAATCTAGCTAACTCAAATGAAATGACACTGTCTCTCTCTATCTAAGCACGCCGGAACACACTACACAGGGCTGCCGTGCAGGCGGCACTATATAGTGTGGGGCGTGTTTTAAACCCCCTGAGCCATAATTGGCCAAAGCCACCCTGGCTTTGGCCAATTACAGCTCTCTCTACCGACGGTGCTGTGATTGGCCAAGCATGCGGGTCATAGTGCATGCTTGGCCAATCATCAACCAGCAATGCACTGCGGTGCCGCAGTGAAATATGGGCCGTGACGCGCCACACGAATTTGGCGTGAAGGGCCCATATCATTCGCAATTCGGCGAATGATCGAACAGCCGATGTTTGAGTCGAACATGGGTTCGACTCGAACACGAAACTCATCCCTAATCTTCACAGACTGACTTGGTACAAGGAGGCATAGGAGGTGAGGGAGGCAAGGGTGGGACTGCAAAGTTCTGAGACAAATGTACAGGAGGGTTCCACAAGCGCCCCTTAAAAGGGAGTCTTTCTCTGAATCTGGAGTATATGAGGATGGCAAACGTGATCAACTTCTCCAGCTCAGTGGGTATATCCCGGGCTTCTATCTCATCCTGGTATCCAAGAGACTATGAGCTAAAGCAGCCACCAGGGCCTCATTTTTCCAAGCAACCTCTGCTGCCAGAGTACGGAATTCAATGGAATAATCAGCAACAGTTCTCGTACTCTGTTTGATGGACAAGAGGCACTTGGCAGCAGAAGCAGAGCGTGCAGGAACGTCAAATACCCTTTTAAAAAAAGCCACAAACTTAGGGTAACTCAAGACAACAGGTTTTTGCGTCTCCCATAGAGGGTTTGCCCAGGCCAAGGCTCTCTCAGAAAGCAAAGCTATCACAAAATCTACTTTGCTTCTGTGCGTGGGAAACACCTGGGGCAGCATCTCAAAGTATATCCCAACCTGACAAAAATTGGGAAAAAATCAAACAACTATAGATATCTCTCCCTCAGCCCTCAATATCAACCAAGCTGCTACTATAATAAAAATCAAAATTGTGTCCAAAATAAATATTTAAACACTAATAGCGCTTATATATTCTGAAAGTCTTTCAAACTTGATACACAGTCCACTTTTACAAAATAGGCAGCCAAAATATGAGAAAGATGAAGTAAAATCCGCTCCAAAAGAGAAATGTTCAGGGTAAATTATAATTAATTACTCCAGATGATTAACCATCACCGTGATTCTTGAATGACAATCCTCAAAAGAAATTTACTTACCAGATATTACTGGATTTATTGCATATCTCTGGGTATGTTATCAGCAAGCCTCTGTGAATCTTCATACAATATTAGTGGGAAGGTGTGTGGATGTCAGGTGGCTAAAATCAGCAATCACTGCATTTTTCCATCTGTATGTTGCTCGTGACAAGCAGGAAAATAAGGGTGCACATAGCGTAATCCAATTTTCCCAAAGGTATGTTTATTTAATAAACCCTCATAGATGTTCACTTACAATAAAAACATAAGTTAAAAGCATAAGTAAAATTATACTTGTGAAGTCGCTCCCTCCTGATGTACCTCTTCACCGCTACATCGGTGATCCCGGGTAAGGTAAACTGGAGAGCCGACAGCTTGATTCAATGGCATGGGTTGCTGCCAGGGGCGTAACTAGAAATAGCAGGGCCCCATAGCAAAATGTTGTATGGGGCCCCCCTGCAAACAGCACCCCCCACAGCTGCCCTAGTGTCAATGCAGCGTGACATGTGCCACATATAGCGTGACCTGTGCACAATGCAGCGTGGCCTGTGCCCAATGCAGTGTGACCTGTGCACAATGCAGCGTGACCTGTGCACCATGCAGCGTGACCTGTGCCCAATGCAGCGTGACCTGTGCCCCATGCAGCGAGACCTGTGCCCCATGCAGCGTGACCTGCGCCCAATGCAGCGTGACCTGTGCCCCATACAGCATGACCTGTGCCCCATACAACGTGACCTGTGCCCAATGCAGCGTGACCCGTGCCCCATACAGCGTGACCTGTGCCCAATGCAGCGTGACCTATGCCCAATACAGCATTGCCTGTGCCCAATACAGCCTGGTCTGCCTGTGCCCCATACAGCCTCACCTGTGCAGAGGAAGAGGCAAGCCATCCGGATCAGCAGAGAGCAGGATTGCCCGCTGTAATAGCTTTCATTTTAATTTCCCGTCTTCCCGGGGCTCATCGTCACATAGCCCCACCTCTTGGCCTGACGCCTTTGATGACGTCACACGTCCTGCATTGGATTGGCGTTCTGTCTATCAAAGGCGCCGGGCCAAGAGGTGGAGCTATGTGACGTGAGCCCCGGGAACACTGGAAGTTATAATGAAAGCTATTACATCGGGCAATTCAGCTCTCTGCTCATCCGGGTGGCTTGCCTCTTTCTCTGCACAGGTGAGGCTGTATGGGGCACAGGCAGACCAGGCTGTATTGGGCACAGGTCACGCTGCACTGGGCACAGGCCATAGCTTGCCTCTTCCTCTCCTCTCTCTTCCCCTGGCTGGGAGACTGTGCTGGCGGTGGTCTCATCCTCACTGGGCCCCACTTGGCTGCGGGCCCCATAGCGCCCGCATGGGTCGCTATGGTGGTAGTTACGCCCCTGGTTGCTGCGTGATCAGGCCCTGACTAGTTTCCTCATTGCTTTCGTCAGAGGGCATGGCCAGACAGCGCTGCTCCCAACCTTTTATACACACACAAGCTCATGGGAATTAACCCACTCTTGTATGTTAATTTTGCTATTTGAGCGGCTCTCACCACCTATCCTAGCTGCACTTGCAAACAATCCTTTAATCCTATAGGGCTATAGTGCATTCTATAACTAATATAAACATTTAGAAAAATATCTCAAACATACCTCCTATACTAAAAAAGGAAGTGTGTATTTGTTTAAACATACAGATAGAAAGATGCAGCGATTGCTGATTTTAGCCACTGACATCCACACACCTTCCCACTAATATTGGATGAAGATTCACAGAGGCTTGCTGATAACAACATACCCAGAGATATGCAATAAATCCAGTAATATCTGGTAAGTAAATTTTTTCGTGGAGATTGTCATTCAAGCATTGCGGTGATAGTTAATCGTCTGGAGTAATTAATTATATCTCAACCTGGTTGAGAAACCCTCTGCATTGGACTGGATCACCCCCAAATCGCTGGGAAGCAGAACCAGACATACCTCTTATAGAGGTAATATAAAAGGTGGGTCCCTGCACAGAGACTGGAGCAGCAGCAGGGATGGCCTGCAACACAGGTTGTACCGGAGCAACCACAGTGGGAGATTCCAGGTGAGCCGTGCGACTCAGGAGCGTTTGTAACACCATGGCAAACTGATCCATGGGGTGATCCTGCTTATCCAATCTGAAAAAAAATATTACCAACAAGTAGATTGACTGCATCTTCTGAATTCATGGCCTTCGCCTACTGTCAGAAACCAGGAATCAGACTGAGACAGAAGTACAGTTAAATCACACTTGTTTAATAATAATTAAAAAAAAGGTAAACAGAGTAAAAATAGTCAAAACATAGCTAGAATTCAGGAAAGGAGCGGAGTAGAACAGCAAGCAGGATCTGAAGCCAGAAGGAATGTCAGCCAAGCAAGTCTTTAACAGGAACACAGGAGAGCATCTCTAGAGATGTGACCAAGGCGAAGGCAGAGATCATCTGGACTGGGTGACTTAAGTAGGCAGGACTGACGAGCAGGATATCATCAACAGGTGAGTCACTGTGGAGAGATAGGAGCTGGCAATTAGCCGACAGATGAGCAGCCAGCTTTGAAAAGGAAGGGCTGAGCCCAGCCCTGACACTTATTTCCTGAGGTCCTAAAATGCCAGGACAGAATAAATACCCCCAAAATTACCCCTTTTTGGAAAGTAGACAGCCCAAGGTATTTAGTAAGAGACATGGTGAGTATTTGAAGTTGTAATTTTGTTGCCACAATGTTTTGGATAACAGGAAGGAAGAAATTAAATAAAATGTTTTTTTTCACAATTTTATTTACATACTGTCACCAGTGCAGTATAGCGTCATCATATGAGTGCTGTGGCAGTGATCAGGGATACTGACTGGTGACAGTATGTAAAAAAAATAAGATTAAATGATTTTTTATTACATTTTTTAACATTTTTTTAATTTATTTTTTTACATACTGTCATCAGAGTAGTTTAGTGCCACCATAGAATCACTGTACTACTCTGTGTGGGTGATCAGGGATTTTTTTTACACTGTTATTGCTTGATCACTGTTATAAGCAATAGTATTAACTGTCCTGAATGGCTTTAATTTATGACAGCTTGCTTACTATTGCGATGCTGTGAATGGCTACAGCTAATTGCATGGTACAGGGTTCTGTGTTTGATCCAGGTACCATGTGATAGCTGTGGGCCAATCACAACATCACAACAGTAAGCAAGCTGTCATGAATGGAAGCCATTCATGACAGTATTGCTTATATTTAATCATGTGATCGTTGTGATTGGTCATAGCGATCACATGATACCCTGGCCACTCACAGCAGCCGTGTACTGAGCACCATGATCTGTTGTGTCTACCAGTCCCAGTGATCACAGGATCATGCTGCTCCGTGCCCCAGGGGGGACATCAGTGCACATGTGCTGAGTGATGTATCAAAACAACCCTCAACCTGGAGCTGCCTTCCTGCCGCAGTAAATGTACTGTGGGTAGGCGGCAAGTGGTTAATATCAATAATATGGAATAAAATATCAATAATGTGAAATGAATATGAATGAATTTGTGAGGTTGATTTACTAAAACTGGAGGGTTCAAAATCTGGTGCAGCTCTGCATAAAAACCAATCAGCTTCCATTTTTTTTTTTGTCAAATCCTAATTGAACAAGCTGAAGTTAGAAGCTGATTCGCCTCCATGCACAGCTGCACCAGACTTTGCACTCTCCAGTTTTGTGTGGTCAGAATTTACAAATACAAAACGTATCAATAATATCAAATACAAGTGCCAATGTTGCAAAACAAACTTTAATACTCACTGACCACAACAATTTTAGAACTTAAAAATTGAATGCATACAAAGGTGCTCAAAGTCTATAGAAAAGAAGAGTTCAATGTCCATAGAAACACAGGTAAAACATGAACCAGTTTTAAAAATACAAAAGCATGCTGTGAATAAGTGCAGTTAATCCTCCCCCCCGGGATTTCCTTGTGTTTAATAGTAACAGCTTTGACGTGATTTGTGTGAGCCTATTTCATCTATGTAAATTACTGGGATCTGGTGGTGTGAGCTGTCTCACCAATATGCATTTGCATAAAGTGGAGTTCCACCCACTTTTACAACTCTTCAGCATCCCTCACTAAACTGTGCACTGTAAACGAATTGGATATTTTTAATTTTTTTTTCTCAGCACCTACTGTATATCTGCTGTATTAATTTTTCACTTCCTTCTCCCTGGCCGTTGCTCATCGCATCATTTCCTGTTTGCAATGCCTTCTGGGAAGGGTCCGGCAACTTCCTCTGACACTGCCATTGCTATGGAAACCTGACCTGAAACCTATTACACTGCTTGTGCTGCACTGAGCATGTGCGAGATCTGCAAGGATGAGATGCAGGAAGAAATACAGTCTGGCTTCTGATGCCCACACTTAAGATGGCCACACCTGCTGTAAGTTTATAAAATAACAAACTACTGCTATAAACTAACAAAACAGACCTTAGTTTACAGACTAACTTTACTAGAATACATTAAGCTTGTGTATTATAGGGGTATTTTTATTTAAAAAGTATAATTTCGGCCGGAACACCACTATAAGAATGGGACCAAGCATTCAATTTAAACCTCTCCCTGTTCGATGCTATCCATTCCCTTGATGACATCATTCTGATGCAACGCATAGAGCGGAGCCTATTGACTCAGGAGAGTGAATAAGAGACCTTATAGACGGCATGTTACATGCTAGAGTGGTGTTTGGTCTTTCAGTGGCTGCAGAAGGAAGGCATGTAAATGAGCACAGTAGCAGGTTTGGAAGCGCTTGTTTTTAAATATTCGTATGCATTTGTTTTTTTTAATAAAATCAGTTTGTCAGAGAGAACTATGGATTGCCCTTTGTTTTATTGAGCTCAAGACCTGGATAACTACTGGTGATTGACATCCCAATTGTACACATTTCCCCCATTGATTGGATTTTATGGGCTGTTTTTTATGATTCTGACCTTAGGGTCAGATGGCCAGGTGAGAGCACACCCTTGGGGGACCTGGTAGAGGATTGACAGCACTTATTCACAGCACACTTTTGTAATTTCAACACTGGTTCACATTTTAATTGTGTTTCTATGGACTTTGAACACATCTTTTTTTATGGATTTTTAGCACATCTGTATGCAATACATTTTTTAGTTCTTAATTGTTGTGGTCATTGATTATTGATGTTTGTTCTGCAACATTGACACTTTTTTGATAATATTGGTACTTTGTCTATTTGTGAACTCTGATCACACTATTACATTGTGTGACGGTATGCGAGGTGATGTAGTGGATAATCGCTATATTTCACCTCGCATTCGTTCTGTTGTAAGGGATTGAATCGGAATCCAGCCTGGGTTTTTCCAGCCTTTGTGGCAGGCTAGGTTCTGGTCCAGATGTTCTGGTCCACTTGAGCCTACACTCAGCTGGACTTTAAATGACCAGGAAGAGAGCACAACAGAGCTCTCTGGTTTTGAGACTCAGGAAGGAACCTGAGCGAGAAGAGCCCTGGGTGTTGAACTAAAAAGGTTTGCTTTTCAGCATGTTTTGTGGGTGACGGGGACCAGCCCCGCACTGTATAGAGTGGAGATTATTTGTTTAGTTAGTGCCGGATGGTAAGGATTTAATTTACTGTTTGTTTGTTTGTTTTAATTTTGCAAACCTCCTGCAAATAAACCTGGCATCCGCCAGATTTTGAAGAAAGTGCCCATTTGCTGATTGTCATTCAGAAAAAGGTTATTCCCACGAGCTAATTCCCCACAATTGTTTACCAATTATTATCTGTTGGTAAAACAGAGGAGGAGCTTTACTAAAACAGGTGAACTCAGAAACTAGTACAGCTGTGCATGGTAGCCAATCATAAAGGACAAGAAAGGCGCCTCTAAGTACAGTATTAAAAGATTTATTACAAGCACAGGGGGGATAAAAACACTTACAAGATTGTTGGGAGATAGGCATATAATGGTATGTCTTCATTCAGATCACTGTGTCATTCATATGTCGGGGGGGGAGAGAGAGAGCTGTCCTGCAAGGCCAGATGTATATTAATCCAATGAATCTAATATGTTAAATGTGTTATATTCTCTGCCACAATATTATGGTCCTGGCCAGGGGCGTAACTACCACCATAGTGACCCATGCGGGCGCTATGGGGCCCGCAGCCAAGTGGGGCCCAGTGAGGATGAGAGCACCGCCAGCACAGTCTCCCAGCCAGGGAAAGAGAGAGGAGAGGAAGAGGCAAGCTGTGACCTGTGCCCAGTGCAGCGTGACCTGTGCCCAATACAGCGTTGCCTGTGCCCAATACAGCCTGGTCTGCCTGTGCCCCATACAGCCTCACCTGTGCAGAGGAAGAGGCAAGCCATCCGGATGAGCAGAGAGCTGAATTGCCCAATGTAATAGCTTTCATTATAACTTCCAGTGTTCCCGGGGCTCACGTCACATAGCTCCACCTCTTGGCCCGGCGCCTTTGATAGACAGAACGCCAATCCAATGCGGGACGTGTGACGTCATCAAAGGCGTCAGGCCAAGAGGTGGGGCTATGTAACGATGAGCCCCGGGAAGACGGGAAATTAAAATGAAAGCTATTACAGCGGGCAATCCTGCTCTCTGCTGATCCAGGTGGCTTGCCTCTTCCTCTGCACAGGTGAGGCTGTATGGGGCACAGGCAGACCAGGCTGTATTGGGCACAGGCAACGCTGTATTGGGCACAGGTCACGCTGCATTGGGCACAGGTCACGCTGTATGGGGCACAGGTCACGCTGCATTGGGCACAGGTCACGTTGTATGAGGCACAGGTCACGCTGCATTGGGCACAGGTCACGCTGCATTGGGCACAGGTCATGCTGTATGGGGCACAGGTCACACAGCATTGTGCACAGGTCACGCTGCATTGTGCACAGGTCATGCTGCATTGGGCACAGGCCACGCTGCATTGTGCACAGGTCATGCTGCATTGGGCACAGGCCACGCTGCATTGTGCACAGGTCACGCTATATGTGGCACATGTCACGCTGCATTGACACTAGGGCAGCTGGGGGGGGCTGTTTGCAGGGGGGCCCCATACAACATTTTGCTATGGCGCCCTGCTATTTCTAGTTACGCCCCTGGCCCTGGCCCTTTAAAAAACTGACACATATCGATATACACAACTCTTGTATATCCTGCAAAGTGTACGTGAATCTCATACTCTATGAACATCAGTTCATATATGCTCCCCATCACCATTGCATGCCCCAGAGCTGCACCCAGACTTGTATCATCAATTTCCAGATTTTCTACGATACGATCTTTGAGTATATGCCCAGCACAGATTTGCATTACGAACGGGCCTTAGCTATACACTCCCGGCTCCAGATCCACCCAATCAGCTAGTTTGCACTCCTCCCCTCTCTCTCTCACCCAGTCAGAAGATACACACTCCTCCTCTTTCTCCTCTCCTTCACCTCTTATAAGCCTGTTGGGCAAACATGGGCATAGGTCTGACGAAGGAGCCGCGCATGCTCTGAAATGCATTACCCTCCACCATCCTCACCTGACGTCACATTGGCTGCGTGCACACTAGCTTGGTTCTGGAACCTGGGTTGCCTCACTGACTCTTTGCTTCCTCGTCACTAGGGAATCTGACAGCTGCAGGACGTCTCTCTCTCTCTCCCTGACAGATGAATGACACAGCGATCTGCATGAGGACATACCATTATATACCATTATATACCTATCTCTCCTTACAATCTTGTGGGTGTTTTTATCCCCTTGTGCTTGTAATAAATCTTTTATTACTACACTTAGAGGCACCTTTCTTGTCCTTTATAAACCTCCAGAGTTGCTTCTTCTCATACAAGAGCTGCCCTCAGTGCCATCTTTCCACGGCTACTAAAGGACCGGACACCCATCCTCACCAGAGCACCCTCATCTCTCCCTCTTTCTGCATGGTAGCCTTCTAACTTGGCTGTTCTGGCTTGTTCAGTTAAGCTTTGGCAATAAAACCTACATGCAGATTGGCGTCTTTGCAGAATTGCACCAGATTTTGCACTCCAGTTTTAGTAAATAAACTTCACAATATTGTTTTACATTCATATTATTGATGTTAGGTTTATATTTATTTATCTTTATTATTATTAACCTATGTTTGTAATAACGATGGATGCATCTAAGCTTCTGTTGGTACAGTTTGCTTCTTTTACTGCTTGCTGTTTAATAAATGTTGGTTATGTGTTAATAGTAGGACACTACCACCCCAGAGTATTATTTTATATGATATATAAATAGTAATACAGCTATGGCTCAAGCATCAGGGTATAAATGCACTATATTTGTAATATAGGTGCACATCATTACATCTAGGTTATGAGCATGCCTTTGCATTTAAAAGTGTAAATTCAGACATTTTTTTGTTTTGGATAGATTAGGGATGGGTAAAACCCTGTATCTGTTTTTTACTGCCATCTAGGGTTCGGTTAGAGAGATTTACCTTCACTTCCTGTTCTGCTGACAATGTCACACCAGACAATACATTAGGAGAATACTCTAATGACAATAAAGACAAAAAAATGACTTTCTTTAGGGAAAGGCTAGAACCCCCTTTCAGATAATTCTTTCTGTGCCCCTTTGCAGACCTTCCCTTCCTGCCTTGTAAAACCACTATCACTAGGACAGGAAGTAAGGGTAAATATATCTCTAATAAAGTATAGCAAAAAACCCCAAAAGGAGGTCTAATCCTTCTGCCCTGTATCCCAAACTGGAAAAGAAGTGTTTAACATGACATGCACTTTATTTGAAGCAGAACTAAGCTTTTCTGTTTCTTGAATGCAATTTTTGCTACATATTAGAAGAAAATATGCGTGTTTGCAAATATACATTTATTAATTAATATTACATTTATAATTTATTTTAATGTGCTTTAGAGTTGCTGTTGGAGTAATCTCTGAATGCTGAATTAGGCATCATTGGCAGGTAATAGACCTTTCCCCAGCTCCTCCTAAATATGTCAGACCCTACTGACAAGATAAGAAGGGGTAGTGTACTTTGTTTTGCTGTCCTTTTTTGTCTCCTCCCACACCCTCTATGCAGCATTTGTCTAGTGTGATGAAAGGACCACCCTAATCTTGTACAGGTAGGCTATATAGGGCTACATGATTTCTAATGGTGGTCCTGCATGTGAGTCTTTATTGCTCATTTCCTGTTTTGGAAGAAACCTACAGAAAGCGAAGGAATATCTTCCAACACCAACAAAGGGATGAGAAATACATTTTGGCAGTTAATATTTAATTACTAATAATATATGGAATAACAATCAGCGCAACCACCTTAACCCTCACCCAAATTGCAAGCTGTACACTACAGGTAATCACAATAAAAACCTGAAAAATGACATAAAACAAAATAAGTGCAGCGCATTGATATTTAAGACAATAGATGAAAAAAAGTCCCCAAGAATTCAATTCAAGCAGATGAAATCTGTCAGATCAGATCTTAATGTCAATGGTCAAAGGAGATACAATCCCAGTGTGATATATTCGCTTACCAGATGCTGTGGACCCCTGCACAGCAGAGGTCAAACTCACGTGTTTCCCCTCAGGGATGTTGGTGTCCTGGAAGCTGTCACTGGAGCCGAATCCTGATGTCCACACACAGGCACGAGTCTCCACAGGAAAGGGCCCCCAAGCACTATAGGAATCTGGAGCGGGATATCCTCACAAATATCTCCCCGGTATCCACCAATGAAAGACAGAGAGAAAAGGTTCTCTAAGAGTAGTCCGTTTATTCAGCTTAAAAATGTGGTAACAACCACAAATGAGAAGGCGCTCACAGGCGCTAAAAATCAATTTCACAGTGTACAGTCGGGCTGCGGTGCACGAGCAGACCCGACAAACAGGCGGAGGCAGCGGGTGACGTCCGTGGTTAGGCTCCTCCCCCCGTACACGGCGTTACGTCCTCTTGGACTTCGTCAGCGAGGGGTGGAGCCTGACGTACACCCTTTGCATTTATATGTTACGTTTACGGTGTCCTCACAGGGTCACAGGTACCAGGAAGCAGAAAAGCTTCCTTAGCAACTGTGCCCTAGATACAGCGCGTCTATTGGGGGACAGCAACGTTACATAGATAAATCTATGCTATAAGACAAGATTAAAATTGATCGCTGGATGGAGATACCCGATGCTTTATATTCTAAAATAAGCAAACGGCCCTTAAAAGTAATATATGATATAAAGACATGATAAAGCATCTTATATATCCTCATACAAAGAGCAGGGCGGACATCATCCAATACTAAAATACTCTAAAGAAGTCTCCCGCTGTCTCCTCTGTTTACATAAATCATCCTTAATAAAAAATACTCTAAAACCAATAAGAAAAGGGGGCACATAACACTTAAAGTTACAGCGTATAGAATAATGATGCAGTAAAAAATCACACTATGTATAAAAATGACAAAACTCAAACACTATATTTTATAAAATGTAATACGACTATTTGTTGGAAATAAAACAATTAAGATCGAATTCCACATTCAATCCGTTAGGGAATAGTACCTGGGTCTCATGAATCCACATGGATTCCCACTGGCTTAACTGTCTAATATAGTTACCCCCCCGCCAATGTGGATTAACTCTTTCAATACCCCAAAATTTTAAGTGTCTAGGATTGCGGTCATGACATCTTCTAAAATGTTTGGAGACACTATGAGTAATGAGTCCTTTTTTAATGTTGTTCACATGCTCCGCGATGCGGACTCCCATAGGTCTGGAGGTCCTCCCTACGTATTGGAGCCCGCACTCGCATTCCAGCATGTAAACAACCCCCACCGTGTTACATGTGATGAATTGTTTGATATTGTATTGCTTATTGGTGGTAGACACTATAAACTCTTTCTTTCTTTTCATATTCCCCTTGCATTGCTTACAGGCCGGACACCTACCACATGCGTAAAAACCTGTAAGCAAATTACAAATCCTATTTTCTTCCTTAAATGTTGGGGATCCACAACACTAGGTGCCAAAATATTTCTTAGTGTTGTTGGTTTCCGATATACAAATTTTGGACGGGGAGGCAGTGCTGGGCCCAACACGTTGTCTCTTTTAAGAATTTCCCAGTGTTTAGAAATTATTCTCTCGAACTTTTTATATTGGATGTTATAATCCAGGATAATTTTATACTCAAAATTATCGTGAGATGAGTTGGAGTCAATAGGTTTTTGAGCAATAAGAGAAGTGCGTTGTAAACCACCCACAGTAGCCAGATCACTTCTAATCTGCTCCTCCTTATAACCCTTCTGCAAAAAGCGGTTCGCTAGAATCTCAGCTTGGGTAAAATAGTCGGAGTCAAGAGTACAGTTTCTCCTCAACCGGATAAACTGTCCTCTGGGGATATTATACAGCCAGGAATGGTGGTGACAGCTGTCCAGCGGTATAAAACCATTCCTGTCCGTGGGTTTAAAAAAGTTTTTTTGTGGCATACTTGTCCCCCTGCTTAAATATTTCAAGATCTAGGAAAGAAATACACGTGGGATCTGCATTCCAGGACAGGTGGATCCCCTTATTATTGCCGTTGAGTTTGGACATGAACATTTGCAGGCTTATGAGATCTCCCTCCCAGATCATAATCAGATCGTCAATGTATCTTTGGTAGCAGACCAGCTGAGCCGGTCTACTACCAAAGACCACCTCCTCCTCCCATAGTGCCATGAAGATATTGGCAACGCTGGGCGCAAACCGAGCCCCCATTGCGACTCCAAGCGTTTGGAGAAAAAATCTCCCACCATACCAGAAATAATTTCTGGATAGGCAGAAATCCAGAGCCCTCAATACAAAATCTTTTACAGGGAGGGGGAGACTAGAACCATTAAGAGCCCATTGTACAGACGTAAGGGCATCCCTATGGCCTATAATGGTGTAGAGAGAGCTTACGTCCGCAGTAACTAAAAGACTATTTTCTTTACATATAACATTATCCAGAATCTGAATAATGTGTTTAGTGTCTTTCAGATATGCTTTGGTATTGGACACTAAGGGTTTTAAAAAATAATCTATATATTGACCCAAAATTCATAAGGATGCCAGGTCCCCCCCAGGCCGTCCTATCGTTAACGGTATAGACTCTGTTACTGCTCGCCTGGGTCAATATATAGATTATTTTTTAAAACCCTTAGTGTCTGTACAATGGGCTCTTAATGGTTCTAGTCTCCCCCTCCCTGTAAAAGATTTTGTATTGAGGGCTCTGGATTTCTGCCTATCCAGAAATTATTTCTGGTATGGTGGGAGATTTTTTCTCCAAACGCTTGGAGTCGCAATGGGGGCTCGGTTTGCGCCCAGCGTTGCCAATATCTTCATGGCACTATGGGAGGAGGAGGTGGTCTTTGGTAGTAGACCGGCTCAGCTGGTCTGCTACCAAAGATACATTGACGATCTGATTATGATCTGGGAGGGAGATCTCATAAGCCTGCAAATGTTCATGTCCAAACTCAACGGCAATAATAAGGGGATCCACCTGTCCTGGAATGCAGATCCCACGTGTATTTCTTTCCTAGATCTTGAAATATTTAAGCAGGGGGACAAGTATGCCACAAAAAACTTTTTTAAACCCACGGACAGGAATGGTTTTATACCGCTGGACAGCTGTCACCACCATTCCTGGCTGTATAATATCCCCAGAGGACAGTTTATCCGGTTGAGGAGAAACTGTACTCTTGACTCCGACTATTTTACCCAAGCTGAGATTCTAGCGAACCGCTTTTTGCAGAAGGGTTATAAGGAGGAGCAGATTAGAAGTGATCTGGCTACTGTGGGTGGTTTACAACGCACTTCTCTTATTGCTCAAAAACCTATTGACTCCAACTCATCTCACGATAATTTTGAGTATAAAATTATCCTGGATTATAACATCCAATATAAAAAGTTCGAGAGAATAATTTCTAAACACTGGGAAATTCTTAAAAAAGACAACGTGTTGGGCCCAGCACTGCCTCCCCGTCCAAAATTTGTATATCGGAAACCAACAACACTAAGAAATATTTTGGCACCTAGTGTTGTGGATCCCCCAACATTTAAGGAAGAAAATAGGATTTGTAATTTGCTTACAGGTTTTTATGCATGTGGTAGGTGTCCGGCCTGTAAGCAATGCAAGGGGAATATGAAAAGAAAGAAAGAGTTTATAGTGTCTACCACCAATAAGCAATACAATATCAAACAATTCATCACATGTAACACGGTGGGGGTTGTTTACATGCTGGAATGCGAGTGCGGGCTCCAATATCTAGGGAGGACCTCCAGACCTATGGGAGTCCGCATCGCGGAGCATGTGAACAACATTAAAAAAGGACTCATTACTCATAGTGTCTCCAAACATTTTAGAAGATGTCATGACCGCAATCCTAGACACTTAAAATTTTGGGGTATTGAAAGAGTTAATCCACATTGGCGGGGGGGTAACTATATTAGACAGTTAAGCCAGTGGGAATCCATGTGGATTCATGAGACCCAGGTACTATTCCCTAACGGATTGAATGTGGAATTCGATCTTAATTGTTTTATTTCCAACAAATAGTCGTATTACATTTTATAAAATATAGTGTTTGAGTTTTGTCATTTTTATACATAGTGTGATTTTTTACTGCATCATTATTCTATACGCTGTAACTTTAAGTGTTATGTGCCCCCTTTTCTTATTGGTTTTAGAGTATTTTTTATTAAGGATGATTTATGTAAACAGAGGAGACAGCGGGAGACTTCTTTAGAGTATTTTAGTATTGGATGATGTCCGCCCTGCTCTTTGTATGAGGATATATAAGATGCTTTATCATGTCTTTATATCATATATTACTTTTAAGGGCCGTTTGCTTATTTTAGAATATAAAGCATCGGGTATCTCCATCCAGCGATCAATTTTAATCTTGTCTTATAGCATAGATTTATCTATGTAACGTTGCTGTCCCCCAATAGACGCGCTGTATCTAGGGCACAGTTGCTAAGGAAGCTTTTCTGCTTCCTGGTACCTGTGACCCTGTGAGGACACCGTAAACGTAACATATAAATGCAAAGGGTGTACGTCAGGCTCCACCCCTCGCTGACGAAGTCCAAGAGGACGTAACGCCGTGTACGGGGGGAGGAGCCTAACCACGGACGTCACCCGCTGCCTCCGCCTGTTTGTCGGGTCTGCTCGTGCACCGCAGCCCGACTGTACACTGTGAAATTGATTTTTAGCGCCTGTGAGCGCCTTCTCATTTGTGGTTGTTACCACATTTTTAAGCTGAATAAACGGACTACTTTTAGAGAACCTTTTCTCTCTGTCTTTCATTGGTGGATACCGGGGAGATATTTGTGAGGATATCGCGCTCCAGATTCCTATAGTGCTTGGGGGCCCTTTTCTGTGGAGACTCGTGCCTGTGTGTGGACATCAGGATTCGGCTCCAGTGACAGCTTCCAGGACACCAACATCCCTGAGGGGAAACACGTGAGTTTGACCTCTGCTGTGCAGGGGTCCACAGCATCTGGTAAGCGAATATATCACACTGGGATTGTATCTCCTTTGACCATTGACATTAAGATCTGATCTGACAGATTTCATCTGCTTGAATTGAATTCTTGGGGACTTTTTTTTCATCTATTGTCTTAAATATCAATGCGCTGCACTTATTTTGTTTTATGTAATATTTAATTACTGCAAAACTGATAATGACTCGATTTAATTGATTCACATATTGATTCTTTTTTTTCATTTTGTATAGAGCAAGGGAGGGTTATAAGGCCTTTCAGATTATTTTTTCGCCATCTTTGTCCCATTTTGGAAATTTCCCTTCACTTTCTGTCCCATTGCCAAGACAGTATGTGAGAGGAAATCCCTCCAAATTAAGGGAATTCCTTGGGGACCCCCAGGTCACCAGAACTAGTGTCCCTATTAGAAGATTTCCCCTCTATTACTTTTCTGGGGAAAACCCAAAATATGGGATTTTCTTTTACTTTCACTTTTAATGATAATGGTAAAGGCAAAGAGAGAAGTTGAAGCTCCTTAAAGCGGAGTTCCTCCCATCCCTCAGCAAAAAATTAAAAGTCCCATACTGTAACTGCTGACTTTTAATATTGGGACACTTACCTGTCCAGAAATCCAGCGATGTTGGCACGCCAGCCAATGTTTCCATCGGCGCTCAGGTGCTGCCACTGCTAATCGTAATAAGGGAAACCGGCTGTGAAGTTCCCTACTGCGCATGTACAAAGCGCACTGCGTTTTCTGAATGGCTCGGCAGCGGGGGAAGGAAGAGGGGGGCTGAACTTCTGAGTGACCTCACTGCAACAATATCTCTCGGAAGTGGGGACAAGTAACTGTCAAAAACAGGTACCCGCTCCCCCCTCCCCCCTGAAAGGTGCCAAATGTGGCACCTGAGGGGGGGAGGAAGCAAATAAGTGGAGCTTCCACTTTTGGTTGGAACTCCACTTTAAAGCCCCGTACACATGGGCCAAATATCGGGCAACAATAACCGGTTCAATAAAAACTGTCCAACATTCGGCCCATGTGTAAGGAATCTGGTCTGATAGAAGCCAGGCATTTGGACGAGCATGCGGGAAAACTAGCGGGAAAATTAGCAGTCGTCTGGCTCCCGATCAGCGCTCTCAGCCAATGGCTGAGAGAGCTGACCAGAGTGTTCTGGCGGGGGGGGCATCCCCCTGTCATGACACAAAAGAGCAGCAGGGAAAATCACTGTACTAATGTCTGATCGTTAGTACAGTGGCTCCGACTGGAGCTGTCAGTTTTTTTTTCCGTTAGTTTTAGTTTGCCCATGTAAAAGAAACCTTATTTTTTTCATTTTTTTTTACACATACTGTTCTTTGTTTAAACTTTTTCCTCTAGCAAGGAGAAAAAGATACAGGTGTTGATTTACTAAAGCTGGAGAGTGCAAAATCTGGTGCAGCTCTGCATAGAAACCAGCTTCCAGTTTTTTTTTGGCAAAGCTTAATTGAACAAGCTGCAGTTAGAAGTTGACTGGCTACCATACACAGCTTCACCAGATCTTGCACTCACCAGTCTTAGTAAATCAACCCCACAGTGTATCTTTTCCTCCATTCAAGAGGAGAAAAAAAAGCACAGGTGCAAGCTGTACAATGACTGATCACTGTGATAGCCAATCAGATTCTATCATATCAGGTGATTGGGAACAAGGCCTCCCAATTTCTGACCATTAGTAGGAGAACCTCATTGAAAGATTGGTCTCTGTGCTAGGAGTGCACTGTGGCACAAACTCTCAGCACAAACACAGAGGTGCATATACTGTTTATGGCCAGATGGAAGAAGACCCACTTTCGTAAAGATGCATATATGCATAGGCTCATCGGGAAGGAGTTAATTTAGAGGTTCTACAATACATTCTATAATGAACAAAGTATTGATACTATGTAGGGCTTGATTTACAATTTTCAGCTACTCAATAATAGTGTGAAAAAATATGCAATCATAGCAGAAACAAAAACAAACATTCACACAGTAGCATAATCAGAGATTGTGCATACTTAATTTTCATCTCAGCAAACTCTATAATGGATGATAATGGAAGTGATAGAAATGCTACCTTCTATAGTAGATGAATACATTTTTAAAAAATTCAAATCAAATTGATTATATCTTTGTTTCCCGAGTGTATTACCTGTTAAGTTATGAGTAACAGTAGCATATTTTAGTGCCTGCAGCCACAAATTACCTTTTAGTGGCAGAATATAATATCCACTAGTCTTAATTAAAACTTCTTTATATAAAATACCAGGTTTGGGTTTTTCTAAGAGAGTTAAATTAAGTTAATAGGTTAATGACCAGAGGCTATCCTAAGAGGTATGACAGTATGGGTGAAAATGCATTACACTAATTTCACAGGAGACATATGCAGTTTTTCTCATATCTGTAGTTGTAACAATTCATTTCGTTACAATTGTAGAGTTTTATTGGTGGTTTTGTGACTTAGTGCAAGAAAATGTAGCAGTAAAAAGTCTATTATTATTTCAAGGTTTAATAGATGCAGTAAGAGTAACAAGGCAGCTGTGATGAAGCTATGATTTTTAGCAGCTTAGAATTGAGCAAAAATAGAATCAAGGGATTAGATGTTATTAGAAAGGGTAATTGTAGCTATGTAATGGACGTTCAAATATTTACATATTCTTAAAGCAGAACTTCGTTCAGTTCACCTTGCATTGTACACGAGGAAACCAAAGGTCTGCTCACATAACAAGAGCATCAGAAAATGGACAAAATGTTGCTCTGGAGCAAGGAACAAAGTATTTTGCCTTCATTACCCTCTAAATGAAGCAAACAATAAACACTCGCAGTGCTCCCCCATTTCAGCTGTATTGTACTGAATTGTAAAACAGAGCAGGTACTCTGGCAGGAGGTGAGCAGAGTTATTGAGAGAATGACTTGAACTTCTGATGTAAACTTTGAGGATGAACCGCTTCACAATGTCTGCAGCTACAAAGGTCAGTGAGGGATTTAAAGCTCATTTACTACTCTTTAAAAATTAGTGAGTATTCATAGCCTGGCCACAGTTGCACGTTAAAGTATTGTGAATTAAATCCCAACTTTAACCCTTTCACACTAGTATGTTGTAGTAAGGCACATTCACTTAACTTTCTCATGGCAACACATGAAACATAATGCATTGTGTTGCAGTACCATTCATTTTGAATGGTACTTGGATGCACTTAGGCAATGCACCAAAGTCAAATGCTGAGGTAAGCCTAGTTAATAAAAACACAAAGATCCAGCGCTCAATGGATTGAGGAAGCAGTCCGCAACAGATAAAAAATGATGAATAATGAATAATTTTATTCAAAATTGCAGGTGGTAAAAAACACTCCTGTTTGATCACAAGAAAATAAAAGAAAAAAACATAGTCACCTCCAGTCCGCTGAGCAACGAGGAGCTGAACAGTGTCCCAGTCAGATCCATTCTCCCATAACGGGGGGGAGAAAAGGAGAGGGGAATCGAGGAAGAGGCGGCCGCCTAAGCCCCTGCTGAGTTGTAATGTAATCACAGAAGGACGTGCTCACCGGCGTGTGGGTGGTGATCCAGGGTGTAGGGGATGAAAACCGCAACAGGATACAACAGGAAGATGAAAAAGAGCTCCGTCCCATGTGTGTCAGTGATGTCAGACCAGCTGAGACACTGACGCGGGAATAGGGAAAAACCCAGCGGTGCTGTGATGGATCTGTTGTAAGTCTCTCCTTTGCACGTGGTGTGGTCCACTGCTTAGACACTACTGTGGGAATGTGTGACCCACTACTGGAAGGTCTGAGCTGACAGGCTAGGTTAACTGTCCAAGCTGCCAATGGTTGCCGGAGATGGAAGTCCCAAATGATGGTGGATAATAGGACGTGGTGACTACCCCATAAGCTATATTAATGTTGCCTTGACAACGCGTTTCGTGCACATTTGCTTTGTCACAGTCAAGAAGGAGGGCAACCAAGGGGGTTTAAAAAGTCTAAAATGGGTGGGAAATTAACCGAGCTAGGGGGTGGGATGAATCAAAACACTATCGTTAACCCCCCATTGCTCAGTGGATTTACAAATAAATACACAATACTGATCAAAACAATCCATAATTGAGTCCAGTTTAACACATGCCTAATAATTAAAACAAAAACTATAACAACTTCAATGTTGATAATAAATAGTACTGCTACAACCAAATACAATATTATGTCAAAAAATACTATGACCAAAAATACATATTACCAAATTTTATATTTAGAAAATTAAGTGCCATTAAACTGCACATTTCTAATTCTTTGTTTAACCCTTTGGGGGCAAGCGAATCAAACATATATATCCAGAACACTTCCCTCTTACATAAAAGGGAAAATTAAGTACCACTATATAAAACTGCATGTTTCTAATTCTTCGTTTAACCCTTTGGGAGAAAGCAAATCAAACAGAACACTTCCCTCTTACATAAAAGGGAAAATCTCTCGTTTGTAGTTAGTGTTCCTTTGGGGATAGTTTCTATAACAAAGAGATCCAGGCATTTAATATCTTTATTGTGAAAGCGATGAAAATGCCAGAGAACGCTATGCTCATCACACCCCATTGTAATGAATCTACGGTGATCGCCTATTCTTGCACGTAATGCACGAATAGTATACCCCACGTAGAAGAGGCCGCACGGACACTGTAAAACATAGATCACAAAATCAGTAGAGCACGTGATGAACTGCCTAATTTCATCATTTTTACCTAAATTAGTGGTAATTATCTTTGTCCCATGGGTAATAAATTGGCAGGTCAGGAATCCTCTATTTTTGCACTGCAAAATGCCTTTCCTGTCATCAAAATACGACCTAATATCCAGAGGGGAGCTAGTTGACTTCTTCGATATTTTACTAGGTGCCAATAAATTTTTTATAGTGCGAGCTCTTGTGAAGGTGACTTGTGGAACCTCTGGTAGTTCTGGGGCTAGACGTTTATCTAACAATAAAGTATTGTAGTTTTTTTTATTATTTTCGAAACGGATTTAAATTTATAATTAAAAGTTGAAACAAAGCTCACAGTATGATTATTGTTTGATTCCTCTCTAGAAACCTTCTTTCTGGTGGGAGGATTCATATTGGACAGAAAAGCTTCTTTAATTAGCTCTCTTGGGTATTCTTTTTCTATAAACTTTTTTGTCATCAGGGCACCTTGTTCTGTGTAGTCTTCTACCCTCGAACAGTTCCTTCTCAGTCTATTAAATTGTCCACTAGGAATATTACATTTCCATGTGGGGTGATGACAGCTTTTAAAATGGAGATAGGAATTGCCACTAGTGGGCTTAACATAATTTTTTGTAATGATCCTATTCTGATCATGAGACAATACTAGATCCAAGAATACAAGTTCGTGGGGATCAAGTACATGCGTAAAGAACAGGCCAAAGTGGTTGGCACTGCAGTGGGCCAGAAAGGAGAACAGCTCCGGACCCCCACTCCATATGAGAACAATGTCATCAATATATCGGCCAAAATACACAATGTGTTCAGCAAATGGATTGTTGGCCCAGATGCTGTCCTCTTCCCAGTGACCCATGGTTAAGTTGGCATACACCGGGGCAAAATTTGCCCCCATGGCTGTACCCCCCTACATTGTAAATAAAGCGCTGGATCTTTGTGTTTTTATTGTCTGATCCGTATCTACCAGTTATGGTTTGTATCCAGCTGTGCTGGGTATAGACCCCTCTCCAATGACTTTCACTTCCCCTTTTTTGTTTGTTTCACATGTTTCCACTTTTTAGCGCTGGTGTTTCTTTGTTTTTATTGGTTGCTTCTCTGGTCTCTCACTAGCAGCTTAATGTTGGTCATCTGTATATATGCCAATAGGGGAGTTTTTTTATATATAGAGAGGGGAGCAGTATACCTGTCAGTTCCCATCATCATTGTATTTTCATGTTTTGTATTCCCTTAGGGGCAGTATGATATATACCATTTTCAAGCAATTATTATCATCATACTGTTCCTATTTTTAAAGTCAGTATCACATATGCTTTTTTAAAGTATTTTTAGTATGATTATTTAAATTCTTTTTGGTTTTCTTTTATTGGTGTTATTATTATTTTTATTTTATAGATATTTTTGTTTTGTTTTGATTGCCTACAGAGATTTAAATCATGAGTGCGGAGAGGGCCAATCGGCTGCAAGCCATATTTGATAATATTAATATTAGTAAAAGTAATTTAATACAACAAGATAAAACAGCTAAAGGCATTGCTAACAATTTGCCACATACTGAAGGTTTTGAAATCCGCATGAGGAAAGCTTCCTTGCATTTGCAGGATGCTAAACAGTATGAACAGACCCAATAGTGGGATTTAGCATTCCTTAAAAAGTATTTAGAACTAGGGATCACACCAAGAGGTCTTCGTATCAAGAAGCAGTGCAGTTTCTTGGATGAGGACCTCCACAAAGAATGGAGATCATTAGCAGAATTTTGCATGATTAAATGGGTCAAAATCCTTATTATCCAAAGGGAGAGAAATTTCAGGAATTTAGCACTTCCTGTTTATATCCTAAATGGCTACAAGTCCTAAATAAAAATGTAAAAAAGGATGAAGATAATTTGATCCTTAATAAAAACTAATGGCCAAGATTGGAGACATCCCAAACAGGAAGACACGGACACAATAATACATAAAACACAAATAAAAAACAAAAAATAAATCCAAATCCAAGGGTAATAAACCAAATAAACACAAACAAAATAGACCAAAGTATCCACCACCACCTCCCCAGAGGGCTACTGTTCACTCTTCAGATAGATCTATCTCGAGATCCATGATTCCTACTACATCTGTACCGAATCCAGTTATACTGATTGAGGAAGCACCAGCTATTACTCTTCTAGATTCCACTCCTTCTTTATCCTTATGCCCTCCTTCTCTGTTAGAACCATTAATCCCATCAATTGTCAATTCTGCATCGCCTCCTCTTACTCAATCTCAATTATCATATAACATACCAACCCATAATAGTTACAGTCCTTTATCTTGAGACCTAGAGGATTATATCCTACTAGGAGCCAGGCCCAACCTTCAAGATAATACTGGTGGTCAACACTCACAAGATTTGAATAGTCAAATAATGCCTACCAATAGCCAAAATTTTCAGACACTGCCTCCAAAGGGAGCCCACAAAGAAAAAAGAAAACTAGACGAGGACGAAGAGGAGGAATCATTAGGAAGAACCAACAAGAAAGAGAGGACAGAGTTAATACAGGAGCTAGTACAATAAAAATGTACAATCTGTTCACCTATACCCTCACCCCTTCTGAATATTTACTGTTCCAAAAGGGTCTAGGTTTTTCTCCCTCCATAGGACCAAACAAATTTGGCCTATTCAAGGATCTACACCATTTTATACATTCCTTGACACTAAAACACCACTATGCACCCAATCCTCGAGTTAGTCATAAAACTAAGAGTGGTAATAAGTCCCTTTTGGTTCCCACATCAGAGACCATACCTTCCACTGAACTTAATGAGGAGGCACTACAGATTCTTGAGGATCTATGGGCAGAGGGTCATACAGAGGGTTATGTTCCAACATCTGGATTGGAACCACCTGTTACACATACAACATTCAGACCCAAATCAACATTTGTACCAAGCCATTTACAAAGATCTTTTTTCACTGTGTAATACACCCCATACTCAGAAACATCAAAATTTAACTGAAGCGGAGAGTCAGTCTCTAAAAAATCTTATGGCTAATACGGACATCACCATCAGGCAAGCCGATAAGGGAGGCAGCCTGGTGGTACAAAATCATGTAGACTATATTTAAGAAGCCAGTCGACTGTTAGCCGATACAGATACATACTTGAAGTTATGAACTGACCCTTTACCTGAAAGCCAGTTGGAACTTAAGACTTTGGTACATGATGCATGGGAAAATGGGGTGTTTACTAAAAAAGAAAGACAATTTATACTGCCATCAGAATGTAGCACTCCGTATTTCTACCATCTTCCCAAAGTTCATAAATCGTTGGTCAACCCAATTGTTGTCAAACCCAATAAATCATTGGTCAAGACCAATTGTGGCCAGTACTAATAGTTTTATTAATGGTCTATCTAAATATATATTGATTTTTGTTTACAACCCCTGGTTTGTCAATTGCCATCGTACATTAGGGATTCAAGTGAAGTGATTGATGCTCTTCAACCCTATATGTGGGAGGAGGATTATTGGTGGGCATCTCCTGATGTTACCTCCCTGTACACATTACAGTCACAATTTTTGATCCAGGCTACTGAATTTTGTTTAAAACATAACTATTTCCCATTTTGTGAACAGTTTTATTTACAACGTAGGAGTACAGCCATGGGGGCAAATTTTGCCCCAGTTTATGCCAACTTAACCATGGGTCACTGGGAGGAGGACAGCATCTGGGCCAACAATCCATTTGCTGAACACATTGTATGTTTTGGCCGATACATTGATGACATTGTTCTCATATGGAGTGGGGGTCTGGAGCTGTTCTGCTCATTTCTGGCCCACTGCAATGCCAACCCCTTTGGCCTGTCCTTTACGCATGTACTTGATCCCCATGAACTTGTATTCTTGGATCTAGTATTGTCTCACAATCAGAATAGGATCATTACAAAAAATCATGTTAAGCCCACTAGTGGCAATTCCTATCTCCATTTTAAAAGCTGTCATCACCCCACATGGAACGGTAATATCTCTAGTGAACAATTTAATAGACTGAGAAGGAACTGTTCGATGGTAGAAGACTACACAGAGCAAGGTGCCCTGGTGACAAAAAAGTTTGAAGAAAAAGAATACCCAAGAGAGCTAATTAAAGAAGCTTTTCTGTCCAATATGAATCCTCCCCCCAGAAAGAAGGTTTCTAGAGAGGAATCAAACAATAATCATACTGTAAGATTTGTTTCAACTTTTAATGATAAATTGAAATCCGTTTTGAAAATAATAAAAAAACACTATAATATTTTATTGTTAAATCAACGTCTAGCCCCAGAACTACCAGAGGTTCCACAAGTCACCTTCAGAAGAGCTTGCACTATAAAAAATGTATTGGCACCTAGTAAAGTATCAAACAAGTCAACTAGATCCCCTCTGGATATTAGGTCGTATTATTATGACAGGAAAGGCATTTTCCAGTGCAAAAAAAGAGGATGCCTGACCTGCCAATTTATTACCCATGGGACCAAGATAATTACCACTAATTTAAGTAAAAATTATGAAATTAGGCAGTTCATCACGTGCTCTACTGATTTTGTGATCTACGTTTTACAGTGTCCGTACGGCCTCTTCTACGTGGGGCGTACTATTCATGGATTACGTGCAAGAATAGGCGATCACCGTAGATTCATTACAAAGGGGTGTGATGAGCATAGCATTCCCCGGCATTTTCATCACTTTCACAATAAAGATATTAAATACCTGGAGGTCTTTGTTATAGAAACTATCCCCAAAGGAACACTAACTACAAACAAGAGATTTTCCCTTTTATGTAAGAGGGAAGTGTTCCGGATATATATGTTTGATTCGCTTGCCCCCAAAGGGTTAAACAAAGAATTAGAAACGTGCAGTTTAATGGCACTTAATTTTCTAAATATAAAATTTGGTAATATGTATTTTTGGACATAGTATTTTTTGACATAATATTGTATTTGGTTGTAGCAGTACTATTTATTATCAACATTGAAGTTGTTATAGTTTTTGTTTTAATTATTAAGCATGTGTTAAACTGGACTCAATTATGGATTGTTTTTATCAGTATTGTGTATTTATTTGTAAATCCACTGAGCAATGGGGGGTTAACTATAGCGGTTTGATTCATCCTGCCCCCTAACTCGGTTAATTTGGTTGCCCTCCTTCTTGACTGTGACAAAGTGCATGCGCGCGAAACATGTAATCAAGGCAACATTAATATAGCTTACGGGGTAGTCACCACGTCCCATTATTCACCATCATTTGGGACTTCCATCTCCGGCAACCATTCGTAGCTTGGACAGTTACCCTAGCCTGTTAGCTCAGACCTTCCAGTAGTGGGTCACACATTCCCACAGTAGTGTCTAAGCAGTGGACTGCACCACGTGCAAAGGAGAGACTTACAGCAGATCCATCACAGCACCACCGGGTTTTTCCCTATTCCCGCCTCAGTGTCTCAGCTGGACGGACGTCACTGACACACGCGGGACAGAGCTCTTTTCCATCTTCCCTCTGTATGCTGTTGTGGTTTTCATCCCCTATATGCTGGATCACCACCCACACGCCGGTGAGCACGTCCTTCTGTGATTACACTACAACCCAGCAGGGGCTTAGGCGGCCACCTCTTCCTTTATTCCCCACTCCTTTTCACCCCTCCCTCCCCCCCCTGTTATGGGTGAATGGAACTGACTGGGATACTGTTCTGCTCCTCGTTGCTCAGCGGACTGGAGGTGACTATGGAAGCTTTTTTCTTTTGATTTTCTTGTAATCGAACAGGATTGTTTTTTTACCATCTGCAATTTTGAATAAAATTATTATTAAATTATTAAATTATTTAATAAAATTATTCATCATTCATCATTTTTTATCTGTTGCGGACTGCTTCCTCAACCCATTGAGCGCTGGATCTTTGTGTTTTTATTGTCTGATCCATATCTACCAGTTATGGTTTGTATCCAGCCGCGCTGGGTATAGACCCCTCTCCAATGACTTTCACTCCCCCTTTTTTGTTTGTTTCACATGTTTCCACTTTTTAGCGCTGGTGTTTCTTTTTAGAGGTAAGCCTAGTTAGTCACCTGCTTTTGGCAAACAGTTCAATCCTCAACATAACAAACAGAGAGCAAACAGGGGTGATCAAGTTCCTCACTTATAATAATACAAATCCAGTAGTTTCCATTTTCCCATCTGCATCAAAAATGTTGATGGACCACTCCTGATCCACGTGTTCAGCTTTTTTATCACCAGCTTATCCCTAAAGATGTATCTGCCCAGACTCCAGTTCTGCTGTCACCCGAGAAACTATCCTAATACACAGCAAAACGTGGATTACAATACTTATGCCAGGGTACTCCCACATCTGATCACACCAAGCCTGCTGTTTGCTCTCTATCCCCTTAATATTGTGTTTAGTCACACAGGAATATTCATATCCCTATATACAAGGTATCTCCATCACATTCCTTTTTCCCCAGTGGGAGATATCTATCTGGAGCACTTTTAATAAGTTGACATGTGCTTGCTTAGGATCTAAGGCTTGTGCTAAAGTGCATTGTGGAGAAAATTCTGGTCTAAGCTCCCGATTATTTTTATCCAAGTACAGTCCTCCAGAGTTTTCTAGCATTTGTACAGCAGCTTCTACTTTCCTGTAGTTCTGAAATTCTGTAGTTCTGTCCTCTACAATCTCTTCCCATGACCTTTCAGAGCAAGATATCTATGACGTCTCCCCCACCTCTGACTCTGTTAGGCTATATGGCACTGCTGGCTACCTCCTTCTGTTTCTGACATGGGTGATTCTACCTCTGACTTTCCACTAAAACCTCAAAGGTTTCAATTTCCTTTAGAGCGGGACGTTCAGTAAAAATGGTCTTACCTCTTATTCAGTATAAATACAGTTTTTCAGTCAAGGTCCCTCTATGGTGGCTGTGTAATTAGCTGACTGATCTCTGGGTCAAGGCGAGCTATCTTGTAAACCTCTGAGGTCCAAGTTCAGCTGCACTGGTGGACATGATTTAGTTTGCAGGCAAATCTACAACAATGAGGCAGGTGTCCAGTTGATTCCATGAAATATTGTCAGAGAGATTAGGCAGCATCTCCAGTAAAATTCCTCAAAACTGTCAATGACATCAGGCCTAGATTGTTGCTGCCATTTTCCAAACTTCCTGCAGGCTATCAACATATGTATGTATGGGGCAAAGTGGGAAAATCCCTCTTGGTGCTATTATTACTTCAGTGTCCTTAAGTTGATTGTTTTTGGTATTGGGCATCTAAGTCAAAATACTCAATACTTTTGATGCTAAGACTTCCTGCTATAAAGTCTATAGTCAAACCTACAAAAATGAACCCTCAGATCACTGGTCAAAGCAACAAATGTTGGCAATCTTTTCTCTACAGCAAAAATAGATGTGTTGTCCCTGTAAGTGCTCACAAATCAATCAAATAAAATAATTTACAAAAAATAATTCAAGTGAAATAGTTAAATACGTGAACAAATAAAAATATATAAGAAGACACAACTCATGTGCTCTCAAATAATAAAAAAGTGAATATATAACACCTGGAAAATAAATAATCAAATTAATATTTAAAGTCCAAGAATGTTCCCAAGTTAGTGCTATGAAATTACTGCCAAACATGTGTTCCTCAATGTGTTCCACCACCTCCAAGTGCTCAAACTTCTTACCAGAGATGGAGGACCTCTATGCTATAGGAAGTCAAAACAGCATATATAAGATAAACCAATGATCTCAGCAGCATCAGCTTTAAGTGGGCAGATCCACCACAACGTGGTTCCAATTATATCAGGAAGACTCACAACATTGCATCAGCTCAGCTGACTGTTAGGCCCCTTTCACACATTCGGACCGTTCGCTTAATCAGTTCAGTCACATTTTTTTAAAGAAAAAGCTAATAAAGTTTACATCAGTTTTTTCATCAGTTTGTCATGTTTTTTACATTTTTTTTACTCTGCCAGCTAGATTCCTTAACCACTTGTGTCCCAGAGCCATGTTTTCATGCAAAAACGGACTGTTTGTCCACTTACATCCGTTTTTCATCTGATTGTTTGGTGTCTTCAAAACAAGGAGTTTATTTGAGTAATAAAGTTACTCACAGAATCAACAAGAACAACGAGTACAAGTTTTTTCTATTTATTTTAATTTATTTTATGCAATACTTTTTGTAAATTCCTATATTCTTTTGTATTTACAAAGTGCAAAATCAGTATCATTATAAAACAATTTAAGTCCAGCTCTATATTTAACCCATAGGGTGTAAGACTTTTCATTAAAAAAATTCACTTAGTTTCCCTTTGGGACAGATCTCTTACTCGATACTTACCAAGATGGGTACACCCATAGGTTGTAAGACTTTTCATTAAAAAAATTCACTTAGTTTCCCTTTGGGACAGATCTATTACTCGATACTTACCAAGATGGGTACACCCAATCTATTCCTCGAAATTGTAACCCCGTTGGGTCTTTATTATGTTTCTCCCTAAAATGTAAGGAAACACTATGTTTTTTAAAACCTTTTTTAATATTGGTTACATGTTCTGCTATACGCATCTTAAGTAATCTTTTTGTCCTTCCTATATAAAATAGGCCCCATGGGCACCACAACAGGTAAACAATATGGGACGTATTGCATGTAATAAATTCATCAATAGTGAAGGTTCTACCCTCCATATTGGTGAAGCAAGTATGTCCCCTGTTGCTAGTCTGTACTGTCCTGCATGAGATACACTTCCTACATGCACAAAAAAACTTTTTATCAAAATGTATTTTTTATGACCTGATGCGTCAAGGATTTTTTTTACCACCCCATCTCCAAAATTAGGTGCTTTCCTATAGACCGGTCGCAAGTCCCTATCCATACACAGAATATGCCAATATTTTTTGAAAACATTCTCCACATCTCTATATTGGCAATGGAAGTTCAAGATAAATCCCCATTGCTGCTGACCTTTCTATGTTGAATGATCTTTATTAGTGAGACATTGATCTCTCGAAATAGCTCCAACCTCATAAATGGTTCTATCAAGGGTCTCAGCATTACACGCCTTTTTGTATAATTTTTTTTTTTTTTTTTAGCTGATTAAGTGATTAGCTTGCATATAATAGTCCTCCTGTTTACTACAATTATGCTTCACCCGCTGTGACAGACTCACCTGGGATAGAGGCTTTTGGAGGGGACTGAATGTGAGCCTCTTGCCTACAGATTATGGGCCCTGGCATTTGGGGTACCCTTGAGGTGTTGTTACTTTGGCTCTGGGTCCTTGTCCCCCAGGACACACAGACTCTGGGGACCCTGTATTTGCCATAGTAGCAATAGTGACTGAGTCATACTGTTGGGACTCATACTGTGAAAAGATGCTAATGTCATCAACTCCACTCACCTGTCTGATGTCAGCTATAATGTGTTTAATGTAAATGAGTTTAGTCTGGATTACCACAGGTTCTAAGGGTATTCAACTCATTGTTGTTTGTTCTAATTAACCCTGTGTTGATGTTTATGGTAATGTGTGTTGAATAGTCAATGAGCTAGGAGACGTAGTCACTTAGTCTGGGTAAAATGATTAATTAGCTCATGTTAATTAGGTTAGGTTTTAGTCATTCTGCTGTGTATATATTTGTGTGAGATCTCAAATAAAGAGTCAGTCCATGTTAGCAACAAGCAAGTGTCGCCTTGTTTTGTGCTCAGAGAGGTTGGAATATCTGATATCTGTATCCAGACTAAAAGGAAGTGGTATACTGACGGAAGCACTCAAGCGGAGTGTGGGACGTTCCGTGACATTGGTGGCAAGCAGTGGGAAAGCTTCCTGCAGTCTGGGAAATCTAAACCTCCACCTGGATCCAAGATCAGGATAGCAGACTTCAGTCACCCCAGCAGAGATATGGACCTGGCATCAGAGTTCCCGGGGCTGCTGCAGATCATCCTTTCAACGTATACCAGGACTGTGTCTGAGGATGAATACCTGGAGCTCAGGCAGCAAATTCGGGTGGATCTCTGGATTGAAGCCCTCCAGTTCGCTGGTATAAAACAGGGCAAGTGCTTTCCAACCCAAGAGCAACGGGCCAGTGACCAACGGGCATTGCGGATGACATTCCTGGGAGAGCGGCCCCAGGAGCAATGGGTGACTGAGTTGGACAGGCTGGTCCAGGAGGAGATAGAGCTGGACAATCATTATCGGGCTCTGCAATGGCACGCAGAGCAGGGATATTTAGGGGAGACAACAGAATGCTTTCTGGAGGGATATGACTTTGGAGGCCCTGGATTGCTGTGGGAGAGCCTTACAGATCATTTTGTGTTTGGCGATGAAGGGGAACCTGACCTTGAGGAGATGCATGAATATAGAGAGGCTATGTTCGGTCTTGCAGGGGTCTCAGAGCTCAAACCTGATCTGGACCATTTGCTAAGGAAGGAACAGCATCTGGAAAGAGCATACAGGAAACTGCTAGAACACATTCAGCAGCATGCCAGAGAATCGGCAGTGGAAAATCCGGAGATTGCCAGCCCCAAACCTGAATTGCTGACAACAGGGCAGAGCTCTGCTAACCTCTGCCCAGCAATGATAGCATCTTCTGTGTTCCATGGACAGGAGATAAAACACAATATAAACCCAGCGCCAATGATGGGCTACCTGGAGTGTTCTGTATAGAACGTGTGAAGCATGACTCAACTGGATCTAACATGCCAGGTGTCGGACATTATGTAAATAGACACCATAATCTATACAGAAAAGTGGAGGGGAAAAAAAAAAAAAAAGAGAAAAAAGAAACAGGACACCCCGTGCAGCTGGACCAACCGTAGCTGGTGGATACAGATCATAACAAGAAAAGAACAAATACAGCCCAGCGCTCAGGATGTGTTAAAAAACTAACTACTACAACAGAACATAAAATATGTATAATTTTAATTAACCAAAATATAATTAAATAGTGGTAACTAGTGGATAATAAAACCACCATGTGTACAAAAATATAGAAAAACTGTTGTAGAAAGCACCACAGTAACACAGAATTAAAAAACAATGATAATTGTGAAACAATAACCAAAAATTAAAAATAGTGCATTAAAATAATAACATATAAAAGGCACTAGCAATAACGGACAGACAGCCCTCTAATGACAGAAGACCAGCACAGGAGATATAGTCCAGAAAAGGACTTAATATAAAACAATGGGTAGAATTACACAGTTGAAGTGTAGTACTTGGAGTAGATGGCAATGGGTAAAGTGATGGAAGTGGGAGAACGTGGAGAGAAGACACTGACAGCCTACCCGTGGTGAAGGGAGTCTAACCTCATGTGGGGGAGCTCGCCGGCTCCAATGAGCTGTCGGGTGGCTGTAATGTCCAGGGGGATGGGAGGAATGTAGACTCGTGCAGGGGGGCTCGCCGGCTCCAGTACGCTGTCGGATGGCTGTGGAACTCAATGAGCGGACGATCTGTCATGGGGAGAACAGCCCGGCTGGAGCTCCAGGGCGACGGCTGATGACGTCAGCACGGGGAGAGCCGCCGGGATGTCAGCAGGTAAAGCACTGAACCGCTGTGTCTCCGGATGGTGTCTCCACGAGGGTAAAACGCTCCTCAGTAAAACTTGGTGTCACTGCTCAACAGCCAATACTGGACCTGAAGAACTTGATGGGGGGAGAGTGGACGAACAGGCAAGCTGATGGAGCTCACATCAGCCTGGGGGACCTCACACTCCCCAAAGAAGTGCAGAGGCAGTGAAAAAAATTGTATGAAATAATAAAAAAAAAAAAAATAAAAAAACCAGTATTGGCTGTTGAGCAGTGACACCAAGTTTTACTGAGGAGCGTTTTACCCTCGTGGAGACACCATCCGGAGACACAGCGGTTCAGTGCTTTACCTGCTGACATCCCGGCGGCTCTCCCCATGCTGACGTCATCAGCCGTCGCCCTGGAGCTCCAGCCGGGCTGTTCTCCCCATGACAGATCGTCCGCTCATTGAGTTCCACAGCCATCCGACAGCGTACTGGAGCCGGCGAGCCCCCCTGCACGAGTCTACATTCCTCCCATCCCCCTGGACATTACAGCCACCCGACAGCTCATTGGAGCCGGCGAGCTCCCCCACATGAGGTTAGACTCCCTTCACCACGGGTAGGCTGTCAGTGTCTTCTCTCCACGTTCTCCCACTTCCATCACTTTACCCATTGCCATCTACTCCAAGTACTACACTTCAACTGTGTAATTCTACCCATTGTTTTATATTAAGTCCTTTTCTGGACTATATCTCCTGTGCTGGTCTTCTGTCATTAGAGGGCTGTCTGTCCGTTATTGCTAGTGCCTTTTATATGTTATTATTTTAATGCACTATTTTTAATTTTTGGTTATTGTTTCACAATTATCATTGTTTTTTAATTCTGTGTTACTGTGGTGCTTTCTACAACAGTTTTTCTATATTTTTGTACACATGGTGGTTTTATTATCCACTAGTTACCACTATTTAATTATATTTTGGTTAATTAAAATTATACATATTTTATGTTCTGTTGTAGTAGTTAGTTTTTTAACACATCCTGAGCGCTGGGCTGTATTTGTTCTTTTCCATGGACAGGAGATGGTGAACCTATATCCCTAGACATCAGTTGCAGAGACTGGGGATTTAATAGACGTTTCTGTAGAGGAGGAACCACCTAGCAAACCCCCAGGAGAAGTGCTGGCAACCGGACAGAGGGTCCAAGACCTCTGCCCCACACCTGTGGCAGTTTCGGAGGCTCAGGGTGAGAAGGTGGCAATCACTTCCCAGCAGCAGATTCAGGGGGAGAAGGGAGAGGAGGTGTGTGTTGTCCCTCCCCAACAGTTGGCCAGGGTGGAGGAAGCGGACTTTTCTCCCCAGCAAAGATCCCTGCACCTGGGAGACAGTACCATAGACATGTCATCCCAGCAGCCAGATGAGGGAATGGAAAAGGAAGCAACCGGCTCACCTCCCCAATGGCAGCTACACAGTTTGGGAGTGGAGGAAGCCAGCCTCCTGCCCCAACGGTTAGCCGGAGCAGAGGATGCGGAGTCCCCAGCAGAAGTGCTGGCAACAGGGCAGAGTGCTACCAACCTCTTCCCAGCACCAGCAACAACTGTGGAGTCCCAGGGAGCCGGGGCAGTCGGCCCCTCTCTCCAGCGACAAGCAGATGTAGTGGAGATGCTACTCCCAGCTGAATCGCTGGCAACAGGGCAGAGCACTGCTGGCCTCTGCCTAGCACCTACAGTTTCTTCTCAGCTTCAGGGAACTGGGACAGTGGGCCCCTCTGCCCAGCAACAGGCCAAGCCATGGAATGGTAAACACCACCCAGATGAAGCGCTGACAGACGGACAGAGAGTCAATGACCTCTGCCTCACACCTACTGAGGTCAACTATTCCTTGCAACCAAGAAAGGAGATCATGCGGACAGACTTTGTGAGTTCACTCTGCCTGACTAACGCATGTCCAGACCAGGTGGAGGTCTGGGACCTTGTTAGTCAACTTTTGATGGGGGAGAAATGTGACAGACTCACCCGGGATAGAGGCTTTTGGAGGGGACTGAATGTGAGCCTCTTGCCTACAGATTATGGGCCCTGGCATTTGGGGTACCCATGAGGTGTTGTTACTTTGGCTTCGGGTTCTTGTCCCCCAGGACACACAGACTCTGGGAACCCTGTATTTGCCATAGTAGCAATAGTGACTGAGTCATACTGTTGGGACTCATACTGTGAGAAGATGCTAATGTCATCAACTCCACTCACCTGTCTGATGTCAGCTATAATGTGTTTAATGTAAATGAGTTTAGTCTGGATTACCACAGGTTCTAATGGTATTCAACTCATGGTTGTTTGTTCTAATTAACCCTGTGTTGATGTTTATGGTAATGTGTGTTGAATAGTCAATGAGCTAGGAGACGTAGTCACTTAGTCTGGGTAAAAGGATTAATTAGCTCATGTTAATTAGGTTAGGTTTAGTCATTCTGCTGTGTATATATTTGTGTGAGATCTCAAATAAAGAGTCAGTCCATGTTAGCAACAAGCAAGTGTCGCCTTGTTTTGTGCTCAGAGAGGTTGGAATATCTGATATCTGTATCCAGACTACAAGGAAGTGGTATACTGACGGAAGCACTCAAGCTGAGTGTGGGACATTCCGTGACACCCGCATCATCTGACTTTTTGGTATATTTTTAATCCACAAGGGACAATGCCCACTATTGACTGATAAATAACTGTTCCGGTCCGAAGGCTTACAATAAGCCTTTGTTTACAATATAGAGCCAAACCATTAAATATTAACCTCCAAAAAGTGTATAGTAGTATCACTAACCTGACAGTCCAGTTTAATGTTATTACCATTATCATTGAGGTACAACAGAAACTCATCAACAGAAGTTTTAGATCCCTCCCATATAACTAAAACTTCTAGCTAGACACACACTATTTACCTAGTTCTTTTTTTATGGTAGATGTGTTTTATGTTAATTTGTTTAAAGTGGCAGCTATATTTGGAATTTTCTAGCATTATTTATTCACGTACATTATTTGGTGCAGGGATAAGATCTGGGGTAATGTGAGTAGTTTGAGATCTTTTTGAGTCTTACAAAAAATTACAGCTTTAAAAAAACTCACCATGCATTTTACTAAATACCTTGGACTGACACGTACCTCGAATGTGGGACTGACACGTACCTCGAATGTGAGCCTGACGTGCAGAGGGAGACCACTCGTACAGCCCTGGTTCCTAGGTCACTAGAGTTGAGGACAGTGACTGTAGGAGCACAGTGGGGTATGAGTGCCTGGTGGATTCCCTGGAACTGGAGATCATGTCCACTGGGAGGCACTGGAACCGGCTGGAGTGCCAGGTGCAGGTAAGCTGGATGCAGGTCAGCAGGGTGCAGGTAAGCTGGATGCAGGTCAGCAGGGTGCAGGCAAGCTGGATGCAGGTCAGCAGGGTGCAGGTAAGCTGGATGCAGGTCAGCAGGCTGCAGGTGCGCCGAGAAGCAGCAAGCGCACGTGGGTGCGCACAGCAGGCAGAAGCAAGGTCAGACAAGCCGGGTCATACACAGCGGATCAGTTAAACAGAATCGGCAGGCAAGGAATGGTCAAGTTCAGGCTGGTTCTGGCAGCAGGAGATCAGGCAGGCAGGTAAACAGGATCAGGTCAAGGAAAGCCAAGGTTCAGGATTGGAGACAGCAGCATAGTCAGGGAGCCAGGACGGAAGGTGATCAGATGCAGATTACAGTAACAGGTCACAGGTGAAGCTGCAGATCAGAGAGCAAGAGCTCAGTGGTGGAAGCCCCTCTTAAAGGCCACTGTGATCGGCGCATGCGCATTGACGCACGCTTGACCGCTACTGGGGACCTGTTGGCGGGGATGCGCCTGAGCCCTGTTGCAGGTCTGGAAGTAGTATGTCCATGACATTCCCCCCCCCCCTTAAGGGCAACCTCCGGGTGCCCAAAAGAGCTCTTTTCTGAGGATGTCTGCGGAAGAAGGCCTGAATCAGTTTTTGGGCATGCACATTTTGCTTAGGTTCCCATGAGTTCTCCTCTGGTCCATACCCCTTCCACTTGAATAAGAATTGAAGTTGGTTACCTCTCTTCCTGCAGTCTACGACAGCCTCCACTTCATATTCCTCATCCTTATTAATAATAACGGGTTCGGGTGGCCCCGATCCTCTGTCCGGGAAAGGGTCAGGTACTGTGGGTTTAAGCAGAGACGCGTGAAACACTGGGTGCACTTTGAGCGACTCAGGCAAGGTAAGTTCATAGGAGACCTCATTCAATTTCCTTTTAACTGGGAAAGGGCCAATGAATCTGGGTGCCAGCTTCTTTGAAGGGAAAGCCATCTTGAGGTTGGTGGTAGATAACCACACCTGATCACCTGGTTGTAGACGTAATTCACCTCTTCTCTTCCTGTCATAAAGCCTCTTGTTGGTTGCCTGCGCTTTGGCCATAGCTTCTTGCAACAACTTGTTGTTGCGACCCAGGAACTCGACAGTGCCTTGTACTGCAGGAACTGGAGATTCCGGGATAATGTTAGGCAGGAAGACAGGATGAAACCCATAGTTTGCAAAGAATGGTGACTGACCTGTGGCTGAATGGCTGGCATTGTTGAAAGCAAATTCCGCTAGAGGCAAAAGTGCTACCCAGTCGTCTTGGACAAACAAGGTAAAACAACGGATGTACTGTTCCAGGGTTTGGTTCGTCCTCTCAGTTTGTCCATTAGTCTGGGGGTGGAAAGAAGATGACATGGAAAGTTCAATTTTCAGGATTTGGCATAGTGACCTCCAGAAGCGGGAGGTGAACTGGACTCCCCTGTCAGATACAATGTTGGTTGGTACCCCATGCAGCCTTACGATCTCCCTGACGAACACCCGAGCGGTTGCCAAAGCAGACAGCGTACTCTTTAGGGGTATGAAGTGGGCCATCTTGGACAAACGGTCAACCACTACAAAGATAGCTGTATGTCCTTCAGAAGGGGGTAGTTCCACTACAAAGTCCATGGCAATCATGCTCCAGGGTCTGTCAGGAATTGGTAGTGGTCTGAGGAGACCCCAGGACTTGGTCCTGGCAGACTTGCTTTGGGTACAGATGACACATGACTTGATATAGTCCTTACAATCTTTCTCAAGCTTCGGCCACCAAAACAAGCGCTGGATTAGTTCATGAGTAGGAATGAGCCGAAAACCCCCCTGTTCGGTTCGCACCAGAACATGCGAACAGTCAAAAAATTTGTTCGAACATGTGAGCACCGTTAAAGTCTATGGGACACAAACATGAATAATCAAAAGTGCTAATTTTAAAGGCTTATATGCAAGTTATTGTCATAAAAAGTGTTTGGGGACCTGGGTCCTGCCCCAGGGGACATGGATCAATGCAAAAAAAAGTTTTAAAAATGGCCGTTTTTTCGGGAGCAGTGATTTTAATAATGCTTAAAGTGAAACAATAAAAGTGTAATATCCCTTTTAATTTCGTACCTGGGGGGTGTATATAGTATGCCTGTAAAGGGACGCATGTTTCCTGTGTTTAGAACAGTCTGACAGCAAAATGACATTTCAAAGGAAAAAAAGTCATTTAAAACTACTCGCGGCTATTAATGCATTGCCGGTCCGACAATACACGTAGAAGTTCATTGATAAAAACGGCATGGGAATTCCCCACAGGGGAACCCCGAACCAAAATTTTAAAAAAAAATGACGTGGGGGTCCCCCTAAATTCCATACCAGGCCCTTCAGGTCTGGTATGGATATTAAGGGGAACCCCGGCCAAAATTTAAAAAAAAAAACGGCATGGGTTCCCCCTAAGAATCCATACCAGACCCTTATCCGAGCACGCAACTTGGCAGGCTGCAGGAAAAGAGGGGGGGATGGAAGAGAGCCCCCCTCCTGAACCGTACCAGGCCACATGCCCTCAACATTGGGAGGGTGCTTTGGAGTAGCCCCCCAAAACACCTTGTCCCCATGTTGATGAGGACAAGGGCCTCATCCCCACAACCCTGGCCGGTGGTTGTGCGGGTCTGCGGGCGGGGGGCTTATCGGAATCTGGAAGCCCCCTTTAACAAGGGGACCCCCAGATCCTGGCCCTCCCCCCTGTGTGAAATGGTAAGGGGGTGCAAAAGTACCCCTACCATTTCACTAAAAAACTGTCAATTAATGTTAAAAATGACAAGAGACAGTTTTTGACAATTCCTTTATTTAAATGCTTCTTCTTTCTTCTATCTTCTCTCTTCCTTTGGTTTCTTCCTCCATATTGTTCTTCTTCTGGTTCTTCTGGTTCTTCCCCTGGTGTTCTCGCCTGGCATCTTCCTCCGCGGCGTCAGCGTCTTCTTCCCTTCTTCTCCTCGGGCCGCTCCGCATCCATGATGGCATGGAGGGAGGCTCCCGCTCTTCTCTTCATCTTCTTCTCTTCATCTTCTTCTCTTCATCTTCTTTTCAGGCTGCTCTGCATCCATGATGGCATGGAGGGAGGCTCCCGCTGTGTGACGCTTCTCCTCTTCTGACGGTCCTTAAATAATGGGGGGGTGGGACCACCCAGTGACCCCGCCCCCCCCCTCTGACGCACGGTGACTTGACGGGACTTCCCTGTGGCGTCACGGGGAAAACCACAGGGAAGTCCCGTCAAGTCCCCGTGTGTCACAGGGGGGCAGGGTCACCGGGTGGCCCCGCCCCCGTTATTTAAGAACAGTCAGAAGAGGAGAAGCGTCACACAGCGGGAGCCTCCCTCCATGCAGACAAGACAAGAAGATGAAGAGAAGAAGATGAAGAGAAGAGCGGGAGCCTCCCTCCAAGCCATCATGGATGTGGAGTAGCCAAAGGAGAAGAAGGGAAGAAGACGCCAACGCCGCGGAGGAAGATGCCGGATGAGAACACCGGAGGAAGAACCAGAAGAACCAGAAGAAAAAGAAGATGGAGGAAGAAACCGAAGGAAGATAGAAGATAGAAGAAAGAAGAAGCATTTAAATAAAGAATTGTCAAAAACTGTCTCTTGTCATTTTTAACATTTTTTTAGTGAAATGGTAGGACAGGGGGGAGGGCCGGGATCTGGGGGTCCCCTTGTTAAAGGGGGCTTCCAGATTCCGATAAGCCCTCCGCCCGCAGACCCCCACAACCACTGGCCAGGGTTGTGGGGATGAGGCTCTTGTCCTCAGCAACATGGGGACAAGGTGTTTTGGGGGGCTACCCCAAAGCACCCTCCCAATGTTGAGGGCATGTGGCCTGGTACGGTTCAGGAGGGGGGGCGCTCTCTCATCCCCCCTCTTTTCCTGCGGCCTGCCAGGTTGCGTGCTTGGATAAGGGTCTGGTGTGGATTTTTGGGGGGACCCCACGCCATTTTTTTTTTTTAAATTTTGGCGCAGGGTTCCCCTTAAAATCCATACCAGACCCTTCCATCTGGTATAGATTTTGAGGGGGACCCCACGCCATTTTTTTTTTAAAATTTTGGCCGGGTTCCCCTTAATAACCATACCAGGGTTCCCCCGTGGGGAATTCCCATGCCATTTTTATCAATGAAATTTTATGTGTATTGTCGGACCGGCAATTCATTAATAGCTGCGAGTAGTTTAATTGACTTTTTTTCCTTTGAAATGTCATTTTGCTGTCAGACTGTTCTAAACACGGGAAACATGCGCCCCTTTACAGGCATACTATAGACACCCCCCTGGTACAAATTTTAAAGGGATATTACACTTTTATTGTTTCACTTAAAGCATTATTAAAATCACTGCTCCCGAAAAAACGGCCGTTTTTAAAACTTTTTTTGCATTGATCCATGTCCCCTGGGGCAGGACCCAGGTCCCCAAACACTTTTTATGACAATACCATGAATATAAGCCTTTAAAATTAGCACTTTTGATTTCTCCCATAGACTTGTAAAGGGTGTTCCGCGGCATTCGAATTTGCGGCGAACTTTCGAACAGCCGATGTTCGAGTCAAACATGAGTTTGACTCGAACTCGAAGCTCATCCCTATTCACGAGTCTTGTGAACCCCAAAATGTCCGGCCAGTGGGTGGTTGTGACACAGGCTCAGTACTTCTGTCCGGAACCTTTCTGGCACAAAAATGTTGCTGTCCTTCCAAAGCATCCCATCCCTGGGTATCAAGGTTGATCCTGGTGGACTGGACACCCCCTCTGAGGCTTTTTTTAGACAGGACATCAGGTCTGTCTGGAAAAGCAGAAAGTTGCCCTCAGATAAAATGGTGTCCGGGACTGAAGTTTCGTTGGGGTCATCGTACATCCGAGAGAGAGCGTCAGGCCCAGGAATTGGATACTCTGAAGCTTGAACTCGCACTTTTCTGGTTTGGCGTATAGCCCATGCTGATGGAGTCGGCAGAGTACCATCTTGACGTGTTTCCGGTGCTGATCCAAGGATGAGGAAAAGATCAGGATATCATTTAAGTAGGCTATGACGAAGATGTCCAGATAGTCTCTGAAGATATCATTTATCAGGTACTGGAAGGTAGCAGGGGCATTACACATGCCGAAGGGCATCACTAGGTATTCATAGTGGCCAAATCTGGTACGGAAGGCCGTTTTCCACTCGTCCCCTGCACGAATGTGAACCAAATTGTAGGCCCCACGAAGATCGAGTTTGGTGAACACAACAGTAGTTCTTAGTCTTTGAAAAAGCTCAGGCACCAGGGGTAAGGGATACCGGTTCTTGACCGTGACCTTGTTCAGCTCCCGGTAGTCCACACAAGGACGCAATGAGTGGTCCTTCTTCTCCACAAAAAAGATCCCTGCCCCAGCTGGAGAGGTGGATGGCCAGATAAACCCCCTCTTAAGGTTTTCATCAACATATTCCTTTAAAACCTCCAACTCCCGCTCACACAGAGGGAAAATCTGCCCGAAGGGGATTTCAGCTCCTTGCAGCAACTCAATCGGGCAATCGTAGGAATGATGAGGAGGAAGTGTCTCTGCCCCTCATTCACTAAAAACGTCTAAGAACTCATGGTACTGTTCAGGTATCGCTGAGCGTAATTCTGAGTCAGCTTCCAGGCACAGCAGAGGGCCAGATATCTTTGGAGGTAAGGGCAGACATTGTCCTTGACAGTAGAGGGACTGAAACTTGATTTCCCCCAGTCAATTTGCGGGTTGTGGGCCTGAAGCCACGGTAGACCCAAGATGACCGGGAACAGAGGGGAAGCAATTGCATCAAAGCAGTTCCTTGTCGTTTGCGACAGTAACTACAGGCAGTGGGGGAGTCTCCTGAGTCACCTGGCCAGATTTAATACAGGATCCATCTGCCAAGAAAACGGAAAGTCCTTGAGCCCTGTGCTGGAGTGGAATGCGTTGTTGGTGGGCAAAGTTCAAATCAATAAAACAACTGCATGCACCAGAGTCTATTATTGCAGTAACAGACACAGTCTTTCCGAAAAACTGAAGGGTGATGGGAATAGCCAGGTGAGTAGAGGGAGCTGGGTGACTGTGTGATGGGATGGGTGAAGATCTACGATACTTGGCAGGACACGAATGTACATAATGGCCAGTTCCCCCACAGTACAGACAAAGGTTGAGCTGTAGACATTCCTCGGCGGACAATGCGGGTCTCATTAGTCCGACCTGCCCAGATTTATGAAAGTCCGGTATTAGTTTGGTTGGTGCAGGATTAACTGGGACCTGTCTGAAGGGAACAGGACGAGAGGTTGTAGGCATTTGGGGTAACATCCAAGCTGGTTGAGTCTGCTGGGTCACCCTCAACATCCTGCGTTCCCGAAGACGACGGTCTATCTGAATAGTTAGGGTAATCAAGGATTCCAGAGAATTTGGTACACTGACCCAAGCCAATTCATCCTTTAATTCTTCTGACAAGCCTAGGCGAAACTAGTGCCGTAAAGCTGCATGATTCCACTGGGTATCTGCGCTCCAGCGCCTAAAGTCTGTTATATAGTCTTCGACCACTCTGCGGCCTTGCTGGAGCGTGCTAAGAGCAGCTTCGGCAGTGGAAGTTTGTCGGGGGTCATCATATAAGAGTGACATTGCGTCGAAGAAGGATGACAAAGAGTCCAGAGAAACATGGTGTTCTTCCAGCAGGTGATGAGCCCAGGCTTGTGGTTCTCCTAGCAGAAGTGAGACAACAAACCCCACCTTGGTGTTTTCCTGCGAAAAGGTTAAGGGTAGTAAGGAAAAGTACAGCTCACATGCATTGCGGGAAGTCCGAAACTTGCTTCGATCCCCAGAAAACTTCTCCGGGAATTGGGACCCTAGGTTCTGGAGATAACATCATTACAGGGAGTGTGGGGGAAGCCTCTGATGACAACCCGCTGGAAGGAAGTTTTGTAATAATCGTCCGGGACTGCACTTGTCTCTCAAGGTGTTCATAGCTGTCCTGGAGGGATTCCACCTCTTGAATGAGGACAGAGAGCAATTGGCAGATTTCATCAGTAGCAGAGGTCCCTCTTGCAGGCTCAGGCATGGCTGTCTGATACTGATACTTACCTCGTATGTGAGTCTGACGTGCGGAGTGAAGTAGAATAGTAAAGTATCGAACCAGGCAGAACTTCAGCAATGCAGGTTTATTAACAGCTGATAACATACAGGTTTATGTTCAAAATATTACAATATACAGGTCTAATTTATACAGTTTCTTACAATGCATGCATATTAGATATAAATATTCTTATCCTCTAACCAAATTTAAACAATTGTGAATTGTTCTCACCTTGAACCAGAATGGGTCTTTACTGCCAATTCTTGGGAACCTCTCACCTGATAGGGACCAGCCGATCTGCCGGTCATCTGGTCCCCTCACAGAGTTCTGGGTTCCAGCTCGACCAAGTTCTTGAGGGAAATTCACCTGAGACCACATTCTGGAACAAGTTAAGAAGTCTTCTCTGACTCGTACGAGGAGACAAGTTAGGACAGATACTTGCCAATTGGTTCTGACCTCTATGACCCGTGCAATAGGGCAGCATACATAGAGTTCAGCCTTATGAGCTCCTATCTGACTTGTCCGTCTAACAATTGCAGAGCTTGCATTTATATACCATTTCACAAGTCTTATCTCAACTATCTTTCTTACCTATGATTGGTCGCTAAGATCTACATCAAAGTAACCAACCATAAATCTGACACCTGTTCTACAACCAGACAAACTTAATTATTCCCAAAATTCCTATATGTTCATTAAAGTGATTTATAACTGTTTTTGTCCAATTAAAAACACCTGTATAGAGACAGTCTGGCACCCAGCTGTGTTATCAAACTCTCCTTATCTTGATAAGATTTAACTAGCTTTAAGGATTTGCAGATTTACAACTTTGAGACAATTAACTTTCAATAACCCCACCAGATGTTTTATATGTTTCACTATATGCATGTATTTTAACAGTTTTAATGAGGGCACAAGCAGACCTTTGTTTGACACTGTCAAACTTAATTAATGTTCTGTACATAACTTTCCTGTATTCCACCTAATTGTTTTAACCACCTGTTTTCTTATCTGTCTGAGACCATTCTACATAACTTGAATCTATTCTAATGAACTTTCACCCAGTAGACTATCTTAATACATTTTCGAGAACACCTGTTTACAAGTACTTGTCATAAAGCAGAGGTCATTTAAAGTTCATCACTTAAAAATGAAGACTTTCTAAATCTGGAAAATACAGTATACATTATTAAAGATTAATAATTGTTGCTTTACTTATTGAATAATAATATTGATAAAACCACTACTATATAATAATATGAATAATAATAATAATAATTAACAATAAAATATATGCAAATCAATATATATAATATGAAATACATTGGCTAATATGAGATTCCACAACAGGAGGGAGACCTCTTGTACAGCCCTGGTTCCTAGGTCACTGGAGTTGAGGACAGTGACCGTAGGAGCACAGTGAGGTATGAGTGCCTGGTGGATTCTCTGGAACTGGAGATGATGTCCACTGGGAGGCACTGGAACCGGCTGGAGTGCCGGGTGCAGGTAAGCTGGATGCAGGTCAGCAGGGTGCAGGTAAGCTGGATGCAGGTCAGAAGGGTGCAGGTAAGCTGGATGCAGGTCAGCAGGCTGCAGGTGCACCGAGAAGCAGCAAGTGCACGTGGGTGCCCACAGCAGGCAGAAGCAAGGTCAGACAAGCCGGGTCATACACAGCGGATCAGTTCAACAGAATCGGCAGGCGAGGAATGGTTAAGTTCAGGCTGGTTCTGGCAGCAGGAGATCAGGCAGGCAGGTAAACAGGATCAGGTCAAGGAAAGCCAAGGTTCAGGATTGGAGACAGCAGCGTAGTCAGGGAGCCAGGTCGGAAGGTGATCAGATGCAGATTACAGGAACAGGTCACAGGTGAAGCTGCAGATCAGAGAGCAAGAGCTGAATGGTGGAAGCCCCTCTTAAAGGCCCCTGTGCACCAAAGCTGCATCACTGTGGGCGCACGCTCGATCTCCGCGATCGGTGCTCTATCTCCGCGATCGGCGCACGATCTCTGCGAACAGCACACGCGCATTGGCACATGCCTGTTCGCTACTGGGGACCTGTTGGCAGGGATGTGCCTGAGCCCTGTTGCAGGTCTGGAAGTAGTATGTCCATGACATGGACTGTCTAGTTTCCAAAAGGGGTCATTTGGGAGGTATTTGTACTGTCCTGGCAATGTAGGGCCTCAGTACATCAGGAGTGACCAATTTTCAAATGTATTTCCCATAGTTTGTAGACTCTATAACTATAGCGCACGCCGATTTACGTAGGCAGAATGGCACTGGTGGGCAAAAGGGCGTACAGGTACATTCCCTTTAAGAAGCGGTGTTGCGGGCGCATTTGTTTGGGTACACAGTCGCACGACCGTGCAATTGTCAGTTAAAGCGACGCAGTGCCGAATCGCAAAAAGTGCTCTGGTCAGGAAGGGGGTAAATCCTTCCGGGGCTGAAGTGGTTAACAAAGAAATGTAGCAAAATACATTTAGGCCCACTGAATTTACGAAGAAAGATTATTTATTTGCAAAATTTTATAAAAGAAACTGAAATACAAAACATGTTTTTTCAAGGTTTTCGGGATGTTTTCATTTATATTGCAAACAACCCAGTGGTGATTAAATACCACTAAAAGGTCTCAAAATAATGATAGAATTTTAATTTGGGTACAGTGTTGCATGAGTAGTTGTCATTCAAAGTGTGGCAGCGCTGATACCTGAAAATTGGCCTGGGCTGAAAGGGGTTAAAGTGTCCAGTATGGAGGTGGTTAAAACTACAAAATCTCATATGAGGTCTGCTGCTTAACCACTACAACTGCAAAGCCTTTCCCCTTTTCAACATTTTTTCCATTCAGAGATGTGTCATGTTCATAACTCAGTTTAAGTTTTGTAGTTTACTCTAACATTATACATCTATTCTGTGGGGCAGAGAGTGCTTTACTTTGGAAGCAGATTTTGATGCCCTGTACACACGGTCGGATTTTCCAACGGAAAATGTGTGATAAGACCTTGTTGTCGGAAATTCCGACCGTGTGTGGGCTCCATCACACATTTTCCATCGGAATTTCCGACACACAAAATTTGAGAGCTTGCTATAACATTTTTGGACAACAGAATACGTTGTCGGAAATTCCGATCGTGTGTACACAAATCCGACGCACAAAGTGCCATGCATGCTCAGAATAAATTAAGAGACGAAAGCTATTGGCTACTGCCCCGTTTATAGTCCCGATGTACGTGTTTTACGTCACCGCGTTCAGAACGATCGGATTTTCCGACAACTTTGTGCAGCCGTGTGTATGCAAGACAAGTTTGAGCCAACATCCGTCCGAAAAAATCCATGGATTTTGTTGTCGGAATGTCCGATCAATGTCCGACCGTGTGTACAGGGTATGATGCTAAATTTTTCCCTAGGTTTTAATTCGGAAATAACAGTGGGAGGTTAGAATAGGACATTTTCTTATAAATCAATAATACTTTCAATATTACTCTTACATAATTTTCACAGCGCCATATATTTACCCCAAGTAAATGTATATATATGTACAGTATATATATATATAAATATATATATATATATATATATATATATATATATATATATATATATATATATATATTTATATATATATACATATATATATATATATATATATATATATATATATATATATATATATATATATATATATATATATATATATATATATATATATACACATATGATGTTTTTTTTTGTTTTTTTTTATAATGCTTTTTTTTTGGTGGGGGAGGAGTGGACGGTGTCAGTGTTTTATTTTACCTTTTAAATATTTATTATTATTATTATTTTTGTATTATTATTTTTTTTTAATCAGCTCTGTTGTTGGGGGCTTTGGTGAGATATCAGGGGTCTAAACAGTCCCCTGACATCTCCCCTTTGAGACAGGAAAAAGGACTAAGGACACAGATTTCCCAGTCCCTTTCTCACTGAAGATGAATGGACAGAAGACAGAGTCTTCTCCCCACTAATAAGCTCAGAAATCGTAAACACAGTTTACGATGCTCAGTTATGAATGTACAGAGTCAGTGATCACTGACTCTGCTCATTCAGAAAAGGAAGGAGGCGGTAAATGACAGATTTAGTCCCGGTTCACACAGGGGCAACATGTCAGGGGACTTAGCTGCCTGATAAGTCACGCTCCATGCAGTGCAATGGAACCGTTCTAATGGGAGTGACTTAAGTCGCTCTGACTTACAAAAAGGTTCCTGCACTAATCTGGGATGACTTTGGAGCGGCTTTCATTGACTTATATTAAAGAAGTCGTTTGCAAGCCGCACTGAGGTCGCAATGTGCAGGCCGGCTTCAGAGTCAGACGATTTAGGGGGGACCAGAGGAAGAGCACAGAGGACATGGAGGGGGACTGGAGGAGCACGGAGAGGGACCGGAAGAGCACAGAGGGGGGCTTGTGCCAATGCTCAGTATTGGCACTGATACCGATACTAGTATCGGTATCGGTGCAGCCCTATCTAAAGCTAAACTTTTTTCAGTATACTATTTTAATAATTGGGACAAACTAATATAAAATCAGAAAAATTGTTCTTTGCACTCAAATAGTTTTTCCAGAAGGGTGAGGGGATGGGTTGGGAAGTTATAATTTTATTCTTCCTTTAAATAACAGAGAAGCAAAATTTGCAATATCTCCTACCTCCTTCAGTTTAACACATTCCAATAAATATTTAACAGCCAAAAGGAGGACACCTATCCGTATTTAAAATTTAAAACTTAAAGTAGGCTATGGACTAAGCTATTTAAATACTTAGGCATTCTTAACAAAGAGTAAATACACAACAAGGCCTCACTTACCTAATTATCTGCAAGCATTCTGGAGTAAGTAATCCTCTAAATTTACAGAAAAAAACATGCTTAGTTTTTCCTATTTTGCTTCCCCCCTCCCAGTACTGACCTGGCAGGCTTCAAGTCCTCTAATGTCTAAGATAAACACAGAGTAGGTGGATGCACAGGAAGTGGAGTGCTGAAACTGGACTATAACAACTTCACTGTTACTATTGTAAGCTTTGAGGATTATCGGCTCCACAGTGTCTGCAGCTACAGAGGTCATTGAATACTTGTTTTAAAGCCAAATTGTGCTTTCAGTTTAAATCAGCTAAATACATTCCAGACGCAAAAAAAAACAAATGGTGCTTAAAATCTTTCAGTTTGTCTTTTTTACATTGTAGCCACAGACTGTGTAGAAACGTCTGCCACCTGTCAACATGCTGTGGAGAAGGACCCTTGCACTCTGTGTGGAATTAGTGGTCTATTAGCAGGCATTCCACACTTTTTGCTGAGTCTGAAGCTGGCCATACACATATTCATTTTTTTCAATCCAGCAGGATGAATGAGAAAAATATATTGCCCTGTACACACAATCGGACATTGATAGGACATTCCGACAACAAAATCCATTGTTTTTTTCCAACGGATTTTGGCTCAAACTTGTCTTGCATACACACGGTCGCACAAAGTTGTCGGAATTTCCGAATGTCAAGAAAGCGGTGACGTACAACACGTACATCGGGACTATAAAAGGGCAGTTCAATACCAAGCGTGCCACCCTTTGGGCTCCTTTTGCTAATCTCGTGTTAGTAAAAGTTTGGTGAGAGACAATTCGCGCTTTTTCAGACTCGTGGTTTTCCGTTCGTTTTTCTGCTGTTCGGTTTGTGCTTGTGGGTTTGTATCTGTTCTTCAGCACGTGCAGTGAGTTCCCATTGATTTATCAGTGTGTTCTTGTCCATTCGTTACTGATTTTCAGGTCGCTCTTCACAGGCCTTGCTATTCTTCAGTGCGTTCTGTTACTTCGTTCTGACCATCCAACCATTTTCTAGCCATGTTGCGTGTACGTACTCATCGTCGAGTTCGTGCTGTGTGGGGGCTTGGTGTTGGGGTTCTTACTTTGACACAAGCCCAGTCCATGAACAGGGTGAGGAGGAGTTCATGGACGAAGAATTGGTTGCTCCAGCGTGACCAATTCTGTCACATGCCTTTGCTCCGTGAGATCCGTGAGAATAATCCTGACGATTTCAGGAACTTTCTCCGGATGACGGACCCCGTATTTCACCGTTTGTTGGCTTTTCTGACCCCTTATATCAGCAGGCAGGATACCTGCATGAGGCAAGCCATCACTCCGGAGCAGAGGTTAGTCGCCACATTGTGGTACTTGGTGACGGGGAGAAGCCTGCAGGACCTCAAGTTTTCGACAGGCATCTCCCCCCAGGCTCTGGGGATCATTATCCCAGAGACCTGTTCTGCCATTATACAGGTCCTGTAGAAGCACTATATTTCAGGTAAGATTTTTATCCTTTAACATCACATTTTATTGTATTTAATGTTTACGAATGTATTGTATTTCTTTCCTTATTCCCTAATTACCATGATTGTATTATGCTGTGAATGCCCCCTTTGTCCTCATGCATGCTGGATTTAAAAAAAAAAAAAATTTTGTCCTTCATGCATATTTGCCTTCACTTACCTCCCCAGCATGCTCTCCTGGGCCTATATTCACCTTGTCTAGTCACTTAACAATGTATTTTGTCAGCTCCATAGTAGTGCTTTACCCTAAACAACCCCTAAAATGTGTAAAATGTTATTTGTGCTTTAAATTCAGGCAGAGTGCCAGAGGCTTTTTTTTGGGTCCCAAAATTATTTGGAACCCTCCCTCCCCCCAACTGCTAAGTCAGCTGATGCCAATCCTCTATCTGCTGACTTTGCCAAACCCATACACACTATACCCACCTCTTTTGTGGTCAGATTTATGGATGAATTCCCCAAAGCATGTAGTGCAAGGGCCTGCCTGAATACTTTCAAATGGTAATGTTAAAAGTTTTTGTATCCTATTATTATCTTGATAGATAATAACAGAATGTAAAAATGTGCTAAAATGTGTACAGTGTGTATTTATATCTTTGTATCATGACACTTCTTACCTGTCCAGTGGGCTGCCAATAGTGTAAGTAAGGAGGGGCTGGCCAAAGTAATACACATTATTTAGGCATTCATATCTCAATGAACATCTCTCCCTCCTAAAATTTTTAAAATGGGCCATCAGAGGGGGGGAGGAATCTGATAGGTGGACCTTATACCTTTGTCTTTAAATACTCCCTAAAATAAATGTTATACTGATGTTGGCCAATAATGTTTGTGTCTAATCTGCTTTCAATATTTATGTGCAAAATGAATATTTTTTTTCTTGTTTGACTCCACAATTTCCTTCCAACCCACAGGAATGGCAGTCTATGGCCTCCCACTTTGCCCAGCGGTGGGACTTTCCCAACTGCGTAGGGGCAATTGAAGGGAAACACATCCACATAGTCCCACCCCCAACTCGGGGTCATACTATTACAACTACAAGGGGTTCAATAGTATTGTGATGTTGGCGGTGGTGTCGGCTACTTACGAGTTCCTGTATGTGGACGTGGGGAAGAATGGCCGGATGTCGGATGGTGGAGTCATCACTCAGACGGAGTTCTACAGGTGACTCCAGAATGGCAGTTTGGGATTGCCACCTCCAGAAGACAATGCGGAAGGACTCCCATTCGTCTTCGTTGCGGATGAAGCGTTTGCGCTGGGGGACCATCTTATACGGCCATTCCCTATGAGGACCCTCACCCCAAGCCAGAGGGTTTTTAATTACCGGCTGGCCAGAATCAGAAGAGTGGTGGAGAACACGTTTGGAATAATGGTGAGCCGGTTCCGCCTATTTCTTACACCGATACACATGGCGGAATATAAACTCAATCACATCATCCTGTCTTGCTGTGTTCTCCACAACTTTTTAAGGAGAAATTCTTTGAACTATGCTGACTCAGTTGGGCCTGAGGCCAGAGTATTAATGAACCAACCCTGACAGCGCTTGAAGCTGGCCGTCCTGGCTTGCCCCCCCCAGAGTGCCCGCGAGGTCTGTATAAGATACATGGAATACTTTGCGGGGCCATCGATATGCCAGACAACGTCTGAGACATTTTTTAAATAAAAATATATTTTAAACTGAACAAATATTTGCTTTGATTTACTGCTTGGCTTTCTTTTAACAGTGCAAACTAAATTTCGTTGACTCATGAGGTGACAATCTCTTCTTCAGCTAACTATTATTATTATGTTGTGGGTCTGCTACACACACACCTTTTTTTTTGTGAATGTATGTAATGCATTACTGACAAAAATATTAATAATTTTCAACACCATGACTGAAATTTGGGAGTCCTGAAAATGGCGTGATTGTGTAAAATTAGAAAGCACTGTGGGTGTTATTTACTAAAGGAAAATTCACTTTGCACTACAAGTGCACTTGAGACTGCACTGAAACTGCACTTGTAGTGCAAAGTGGATTTGCCTTTAGTAAATAACCCCCATTGCCACTGAACACACCAACTTTATTCCAAAAACTGCTTTTGAGCATTGAAAGAAGAAGCCACACATTGTTGATTATCAATCTTTTTAATCAAAACACAATCACATGTGTGTTTCTAAAAGGGTTTTTGAACAAACCAACATGTTTGTTGTATAACAATTTTTTAGGTCACATTAAAAGTAGAAATTGCCTTTTAAGGTAAAACAGGCATGTTTAAAACCATAAAAAATACACAACTCTGGAACTTACAAAGTTCAACTTTTATAGAAAGTGAAGGCAATATCAGACATGAGTATTTATAAACTGTGTTTGATATTGCGTTCAGCAGATTGGGTGATGTCACCCCTGGAAAAGCCAAATTTTGAAGATGCACACGAATTGCCTAATGTCAACACGTGCTAGCTGCCATCATGGGGGGATCAAAGGATGTGTTTTGTGGGTGCAACCCCTTCCTCTCAGCTACTTTATTATTGAGGAAGGGGTTGCACTCACAAAACGCGTACATTGATTTCCCGTGATGCAGATAGCACATGTTGACACAGTGTGTGCATCTTCTAAATTTGGCTTTTCTATAATATGTCAAAAATTAGTCATAAAAACAAAAAAAAAAACCTGCAGTAAGTTAGGGATTTCTGGGTGTTTTATATTCTCCCTAAAACATCAATGATGTTCTTCATTTTTTTTTAACATCATTGATGTTTTTCTTTAGGGTTTCTAAATCCCTATTACACCCCATTATCTCCCCGATGAGGATCTGGGCACTTTCACTTGTGAAATGACATTCCTCTTCCACAACATCACTATCACCTAAAACAAAAAAACAAAATAAACACCATGTATTATAAATATGCAGGCATCCATCTCTTACCTGAGGCTGTGGTCGCAGACACTCACCTGTTGTGGTGACAAGTTCTATAACGTCTCCCTCCTCCTCCTCTGGTTGGATTTGGGGGATTTCCCCTTCTTCCTGAGGTGGGGGGTCCCTGGTGTCCTCCGATGAGTGGTGTCCTCCGAGTCTTTTCTCCCCTATGTGAACAAAAATAGGTAGACTTAGCACACAGATATTTGAGGCAAGAATAGGAATATGAAACATTGCTTAGAAGTGGGGTACAATTATCTGTTTTGGTAGAGTTCCAAGATGAAGAAATATTTTTGTCCTTTGTCAAGCTTGAATACTTACCTGTTGTGTGCAAGCTTCACAGATGGAGACACCCCTATAGTATTCACTGGAGCACCTGTGTGGGCCCCCTAATAAAAAGGGTGTTTTTTTGTCCCACACTAGTGCTCCAGCATCCAGATGTGTAAACAGCTGCTGAGTGTCCTCTCCTTACACAGAATCTACTTTGCATTTCATTCTGGTTACAAACCCATCTAGCCAACAAACTTATTTTAAGAGAAGTAGTCCAGAAAAAATGTATTGAACTGCATCTGCATCTCATTTGTATCTGGCCAAAACATGGTGTTTTAGTGGCCGAACGAACAATGTTTCCTACGAACGAATAATGTGTCCATGAACATGAAAGTTGCCATTTTAAACTGAACAACAGTAAAGAAAAGCACATGGAGCAGCTCAAACGTAATAAAAAGAAATAGTAGTAACACAGGATAACTACTTACTTTTTTGCAGCACTCTCCTGATCCTTCTTTATTGATCGTGCTCCCTTAATTTGAGGTCCGACCACCGTTTCCTGAGTTGATCCTTGGATCGCCATACCCCAAAATTCTTCTGCAGACTCTTCACAACTTTAGCCATGATCTTGGCCTTTCTGACATTTGGGTTGGGGTAAGGTCCATACTTCCCGTCATAGTTGGCCCTCTTCAATATGTCCACTATCTCCACCATCTCTACAAAGGCCATATTTGAGGCCTTAAATCTTCTCCTCCGGGATCGTGATGTTTCTGGCCTCGGGCTTTCCTCCTCCTCCTCGTTGCTGGAATTATCATGCACCTGTTGTGTCTCTGCCATGTGCCCTCCCACTGCGCCGAAAGAGAATAGACTAGAAAGAACGTCAGGGGCGGGCGGAGTTTAACACATGCGCAGTGTATATAAAGCGTAACACGCGTGCGTTGTACGTACGATCTGTGAGCGGAGAAAGGAGTATCAGAAGCGCCGATCGTGATAATGAAGGTACCATTTAAACTTGGGCCTATACTGCTTATAGATTGAGGCCTATATAGGGACAAGATTAGGAGACTTTAGCCTGACATCAGGGTTTGTCTTGTGTATTGCAGATAAAATGGATGGCTTCGATGACCACAACTTCCTCCCCCTGTTCATAGACAAATACAGGGAGCTGCCCTGTCTATGGCAGGTCAAACACCCGCAATATAATCATAAACAAAAGAGGCAGGCAGTGCTGGAGAAACTGCTGGAGTTGGTAAAGCCGGTGGTCCCCACGGAAACCATCCTCTATTTAAAAGCCAAAATTGGTGGCCTGAGGAGCACTTATCTTAGGGAGCGCAAGAAGGTCCAGGATTCCCAGAGATCTGAAGCTGCAGCATATGACATTTATGTCCCCAGGCTGTGGTACTATGAGAGACTGCGATTTCTGTCAGACCAGACTGAAGTCAGGGAATCCCTCTCAACCCTTCCTTCCACTCTTCCTTCCACCCCAGCTGAGGCTTCCGATGTGCAGCCTGGGACTTCCAGTCAGGAAGAAGTGGAGGAGCCCAGCTTGAGTCAGGTATAGCATTCTTCTACAGATTTCTGGTCAGTAAATAAATTATGTTTACTAGATGTTATTATTGATCACTAATTGCTGATTTAATAAAGTGTTTTACATATCAATGGACATTAGTGGGCAAAAATAATAGGGACAAGAATATAAAATGCTGGGCTCAGAATGATAATCTGTTATATTTGTTAACATTCAATTTGCAACAGTCATGAGATGAAAATTGTGTGTGATTGATGAAGAAAAAACTAAAACTATGTCCCTTTTTCATACACAGGAAGACCTCAGCCAGGAGGAGGCTGTGGAATGTGACACACAGGAGGAGGCTGTGGAATGTGGCAGCCAGGAGGAGGTGGGGGTTAGTGGCAGCCAGGAGGAGGTGGGGGTAAGTGGCAGCCAGGAGGTGGCCAGGCCCAGTAGGAGCCTCACACAATCACAGGTTCCTCCTCTCCGCCTGCCAAATAAAAGACCCAGGAAGGGGAGTAACGTGGAGGAGTCAGCGCTCAGGCTGATTCAGGAGGCTTCTGCGTCCCTCAGAGCCACCCCCACTCGTGAAGAGGCCTTTGCCTGCATGGCTGCCACCAAACTGCAGGACATGCAGGAGGGCCAACACCTCGTGTGTGAGGAAATCCTTTATAAAACATTAACTAAGGGGGTAAGGGGCGAAATCACACCCAATACCCACCTGTGTGAGTTGCATCATCCTCTTCCTCCTCCTCCTGCCACAACTCCAACACCACAGACACAGCCTGGAAGGAAGAGTGGAAGGAAGACAAGAAAGTGATGGCCTGGGTTCAGTCTGGTCTGACAAAAGATGCAGGCTCTTGTATGACCACAGCCTGGGGACATACATGTCATCTGCTGCTGTTCATGATCTCTTGGACTTCTGGACCAGATTGTACTCACTTATATATGGACTCCTCAGGCCACCAATTTTGCATTAAAATAGTTGATGTGCCCTGGGGGGCAAAGGCTTCGCCAATTTCTGCAGTTAATGTGAAATTAACAAGAGACACCAACAACAACCAACTTCCTTGAGATTAAATAATACAAGGTAATTATGGTGTTGTGGTAACTTGACACACAAAACACACCCAAAACTATTCTGGAGTTAAAAAAAATTAATTAAAAAAATAACAAGAGATCAGGATTTAAAAAACTAAAAAAAAGTACAAAATCTAAAAACATTTAAAAAAAATATTTTCGGGAGATGTGACAAATCAAGATATTATATTCATGAAATCACAATAAATAATAAAGAAAGAAGTTTGTGAGAACTCTGTGTGAATATAAGCAGCAAAACAACTTCATTCTTCTAGCATTATAAAGAAGAAGAGAATGCGCTGAATTAAACTATTTAAAACATTGCAGCATGACGAAAGTGCTATATCCATTACGAACGCTAATTTTACCAGACCGAGCAGTTCCATCTCAGAATTTATTCTGAGCATGCATGGCACTTTTTGCATCGGAATTGTCCACACACAGTCAGAATTTACGCAAACGGATTTTGTTGTCGGAAAATTTTATAGCCTGCTCTCAAACTTTGTGTGTCGGAAATTCCGATCGAAAATGTCCGATGGACCCCACACACGGTCGGAATTTCCGACAACAAGCTCCGATCGCACATTTTCCATCGGAAAATCCGACCGTATGTACAGGGCATATTCCCCCAGCTGCACTAAATCGCATGGGTAGAGGACTCTCTCCTGCTGGCTATTGTATTCTGCCAGCCAAAATCTGTGACTCAAAATGCTGGAACACTGGCTGCATCTGAGTGGATGGAGTCGCTGTTAAGAAGACAGTTTTCCACCCACCTCCCTCAATTTTCAGATTGAGGAATGTCAGGTGGGAGGGCGACAACAGGACCATCCACAGCTCAAACTTCAGATGGCTCATCAGGAACTAGATGACATTTCTTCTGTGCATGAACAGCTTTACTCATAGCTCTACAATCAACAAAGTTCATGCTCTGTAATGCTTAAAGAGCATTAGCTCAGGCATAGCAGCTTAGGGACTAGCCACCATCATTATACTGCGGCAGTTTGGCTCTCCTAGGCAAATCGCCGTAGGTGTACATCGGCTGCTTCAAGATCGATAGGGGTGCACACACACCGCCGGAGTGACGCTGGTGGTGATGCGCGTGGTCGGCGGCTGCGATGTCCACTGGCCACCCTTGATTACTCCACAGAGAGCCAGAATGGGGATCTGTCAATGTAAACAGACAGATTCCCGTTTTGACAGGGGACAGACAGATCTGATGTTCCTAGTGATTAGGAACAGCGATCTCCAGTCAGTCCCATCCCCCCACAGTTGGAAACACCTCTCAGGGAACACATTTAACCCCTTGATTGCCCCCTAGTGTTAACCCCTTCCCTGCCAGTGACATTTACACAGTAGTCAGTGCATTTTTATAGCACTGATTGCTGAAAAAATGTCAGTGGTTCCAAAAATGTGTCAGAAGTGTCCGATCTGTCCGCCGCAATGTCGCAGTCCCGCTAAAAATTGCAGATCGCAGCCATTACTAGTAAAAAGAAAAAAATTCTAAAAATGACATAAATCTATCCCCTATTTTGTAGAAGCTATAACTTTTGCACAAACCAATCATGTTTTACCAAAAATATGTAGAAGAATACATATTGGCCTAAACTGATGAAGAAATTATTATAATTTTTTTGCATATTTGTTATAGCAAATATATTATTAGATATTTAGATAGATATTTATTATAGCACCGCATACTAGCACATTATGACAGCCTTACCTAGAAGACAGATCCCTCCAGTGGTGCACTGTCACAGCTGACAGGGATTCCATCTTCACCCAGTCTCCCTTTCCAAGTTCACGGGCTTTGGCTATTTGAATGACCGAGCCATGGTGATGTCTGTCACATACCTGTAGCGGAGCCTGACGTGTAGAAGGAGACCTCTCGTACAGCCCCGGTTCAAGGACCACTGGAGTTTCGACAGTGGCTGCGAGACCACGGTGAGGAAGAAGTGCTTACAAGATCTTCCGTTGGTAGCGGAGATGTGTGACTGGTATGTAACCAGAGCGGTGCTGGATGGCTGAAGCAGCGGATGGCCACAGGAACAGAATATGGAGAGAACACAGCGGATGGAGGGCCAGTGACACCAGGCACTATGCAGAGCAAAGCAGATGGATAACTGGGTGCAGAATCAGACAAGCCAGGTCAGCAATAGAGGATCAGACATCAGCATAAACGGTAGGCAGAGAATGGTCAAGATGCAGGCAAGGTTTGGCAACAGGATATCAAGCAGAGGAGAGAGAGGTTAAGCAAGGCCAACAAGGCAAGCCGGGGTCAGGATAATAGATAGCAAGCATAGTCAGAGTAAGCCGGGTCAACCACAGGAATTAAGCAAGGATCACAGGAACAGGTATACAGGTACAAGCTGCAGATCAGACAGCAAATTACTAGTAAACCTGCTGCACTTATAAATGGCATTTGAGCACTAGTTATTGGCGCGCACATGCGAATAGTCGTGTGCACGAACACATTTGTGTGCCTGGCAGGACGGACACTTGTGGAATCACGCATTTGGGCAGCTGCTGCGCCATAGCCAGCACATCCCTGACAATGTCCCTCCCACATATGCACGCCAGAGCCACAATCACAACACAGCACTCTCAATGGAGGGCACATTCAAGTGTGCCATCCAATTGGAGCGCAGTGCGCATGTGCCAGTGATGTCACTGGCAGCTGCACATGTGAATATCTCCTAAACACTTTACGCTTAGGAGATATTAACTGTACCTATAGGTAGGCCAAGGCTTGCCTGTAGGTACAAGTTAAAAAGCAAAGTTTACCAACACTTTAAAATAATGTATATATTTAATTGTCCATAGCGTGCCTAAAGTTTAAAGGATAAGTTTACCTTTAGGAGCATGTTACATGTTACACCCATATTTAGGGTATAACATGTAACATGCTCAAATACACCCATCACCTGCCCCAACACTCGCTGCTCTACAACAGAAGATGGGGGATCTTCTCCCGGCAACTGCTATCACAATTTGAAAATAGTGCAGCTGTGTGGGGCTCCTCCGACACAGCTGTGCCATTCATTCACAGTTTCCTGGCAATTAATGAACTACAAGTATTGTCAGTCACTGTGGCAGATGACTTGTAGTCTCAAAGAACTGTAAGGGAACTTGTGAGCACTCTCGCAGTTCATTGATTCTTCCTGAAGTTTAGTAACTGTCTGCCCGTATGGGAGGTATGAGTAGACAGCTAACTCAGAGTCTGCAGGAGCCTGCCATTACTCCTGCGATCTGCTGATTGCTGCAATGTAAAAAAAATAATAAATGCACATTTTTTACCTACAAAAATATGTGCATTTATTATTATTATTTTTTTTTAATAGAAAATATGCTTTAAATGTCAATGTACACGGTACATGCATTTGCATTTTTTTTTTTTTATGTTTACTCGTTTTTATTTTAAAAAATTGTACGCAATTGTCAGTGCTCATCAAGATCATGACATTGCTACGTTTGAATATATTTAACTGTATAAAAATAAGGTTTTCATGTTACTTTTAATAAACAAGACATGGCACTAAAATATAACTATCTCTAGCATTGTCTGTTATTTATATGTTGTAGACACTGGGTGGAAGATTAAACAAGGCAGTTTATATAGGTCTTACCATCTATTCTTCCATAATTGTTAGATTCTGTCATATGCTAGTATGTCTTACAATGTGGATTTATGACATATAAAATCACAGAAGAATAACAACATGAGGAGGAAAGTGGGGGAATGAGAGGAAGAAGGGGGGGGGTGGAATTTGTGCAACTGGGAATGTACTATTCTCAGGAGGTTATCAAGCACAACTGTACCATCATACAGTAAGAAAGCAAACAACTAAGTTAGAAGATAACTAATATTTAAACCAAGGTTCTTGTATTTTCATAAATTTAGGTATAGTATTATTTATTTTTGCAGTCAGTTTTGCATTTATCATCATCCTAGATATGCATCTGCACACTGCATAGCAGCTGTCTTCTGTACACACAATAATAATCAGTACTTGCGCTCATGCCAAGAGGGTTCAATGTGAAGAAGTCCAAAGTTGTTGTCCTTCCTAGAAAGGGTTAATGCTTTTCAGAACGCACCACCTTGCAGCTCTCTGGATCAGTGGGCACTAAAGACTGTAAACATAAACCAAAAAATATGAAAAAATGGGAATCCCGTCAGGATAGAAATTTAGTAGTACTCACCACATATATTAAAGGGGGTGTGATAAAAAAACTATATATGAAGAAAAAATAAAAAATAAAAAACTAAATGACCAAGGCACACCAAAGAGAGTAAACTACAAAAAGGTTTTATTAGCTATACAAAGCTGAACACAGAAAAATGTGTACACAACCACCCCTAAATGACAGATATGGTGGGAATACCGGTAAAGGGAATCCCACCAATCTGTCTAAACCCTCCCTGTAAACAGTATATGATCCCTCATAGAAAAGCGAGGAAGCCCGCAGACGGGGGAGGTTTCTCCCTACCCCAATAAGTAGCACACCCCTATAGCACTTATGAAACCCCCTACTACCTGAAATTACAGGATAACCATACAGTCATGACTGACTGATGGACTGCTGATACCATGGCTAGCCATTGAGCTGTTTGTGTCTGGGAACAGCGTGAACACTTGCATTATTACACGTGCATTTGCATTATCACGCTGTCCCCTCAGGAACTGTATGGTTTAGTCTGTAATCTCAGGTAGTAGGGGGTTTCATAGGTGCTATAGGGGTGTGCTACTTATTGGAATAGGGAGGGACCTCCCCCATCTGCGGGCTTCCTCGCTTTTCTATGAGGGATCATATACTGTTTACAGGGAGGGTTTAGACAGATTGGTGGGATTCCCTTTACCGGTATTTCAACCATATCTGTCTTTTAGGGGTGGTTGTGTACACATTTTTCTGTGTTCAGCTTTGTATAGCTAATAAAACCTTTTTGTAGTTTACTCTGTTTGGTGTGCCTTGGTTATTTAGTTTGTTATTTTTTATTTTTTCTTCAGACTGTAAACATAAACAAAGAAGAAGAGCACACAGGCTCTGGTGCAAAACCTTTTATTAAATAGACTAAAAAAGGCAAAGGTAATACACTCACAAGCGTATATAAATATAGGCATGTCATCTACAGTAACCCTTTGATCTACAGCTCTATAAGCCAGATGCCTCCCCAATTAAACCTCCAGGTAGTTGGATGGGGGACTGGATCAGCCAAGTGTGTGGGTGCCCACGGAACCATGTGGCTAAGAGAGCTGGCCGCTGATTGGATGTGTGGATCATTGCCATGATCCACACAACGCGTTTCAGAGGATGTGGCCTCGATTTTCAAGTCAGTTGTCTTCAATGATTTTTCTATTACTTTTTTAGTTGCTGTAAAAATATGTGTACGCAGTTTAGGTTGATGTTGTGTAATTCTTTCTTTTTTATTTCATTTAATAGTGCTTCACTAGAATTTTAGCACAAAGGTCACTCAAGACAAGTTCACTAATTGGACAAGTTCACTAATTGTGGGAAAAGAGGTCAGCATGTGGACAACCACTATAAGTCTTGGGTAAATAGTTTGGAACAAATTAAGAAAAACGGGTACTAATTACCTTTGAAATAAACTTTTGTAATTTATTTCCAGGGCATTTGTTGTGAACATGTTTTAGCTGTATTTCGCACTTCTCCCAGAGACACACCCGGGTATTGTTCCCATTTACCGATATAATTCTGAGTAGTTGATGATGAGCTATTGGTTATAGTATTGTAAAATTAATAAACAATGCTAGATTTATGTAAATTGTTAATGCATTTCAGTTCAAATGAAATGAAGCACTTTCCATCATTCGTTATCATTTGCTAAATGTAATTTTTAGTTTGCAGATATCAGAATGTTTATATTATTTAAAATTTTAAACTGCAGTAGTTTTACCAACTGAAGAATTCAATTTTCAAAACAGTAACTTGCAGCTGAGGTAAGTCTGTAATTGCTGATCAAGATGTTTTGTTGGGTGGAAACGTATCTTACACTATGACTATTTTGTTGTACAAAAGATAAAGGAAGTGGTTGTTGTGTGAGACAACCCCCCCCAAAAAATCTATATATATATATATATTTTTTTTTTTCAGTAACTCCTTAACTCTTCATCTTAATTTTATTACAAATGCTTCCAGTGTTTCTGGTCCTATTTGAAAAATAAAGGATTTTTCTTTGGCTGTTTATTGCACTTTATTTTATGTTTTATATTCTAACAAATTTTTCTTCTAAATAATCTCATGTAATAATCTATGGTATGTGTTTAGCACACGCACTGTTTAAGATTATATTTTAGAGACAAATAGCATGGTTGCTTTAATAACTATAATTACTTCCAGGACACAAGTCTAACCAATGGAGAGAAATACAATCCACTACATACTTTTGTAGATAACAGGATATTGTTATTAATTATGGTATATTATTGATTTGAGATAGGGATGTCTAGTTGTTCTGAGGGTAGTTAAAGTGGCATTAAACCTGGTATTAAACCAAAAAAAAAAACATTTATTATATGCAGTTTACAATTTCTGTGCAGATGTGGTGTCTGCATTAGTTTTCTTTTTTAGGCTTTCTTCGTTTTCACCTGGGGATCTAGCCAGTAAGTCTGTTGTTTTTGAACTGAACAAACTGTCTCGTAGATGTAGCGGTTAGATGGTTAAGATAAATCATTTAATACTTACAGGGGTGCTTACAATGATAAAATGATCAACTTTTATTTATTTATGTAAAATCTTTATTTCAAAATAAAAAAAAAAAAATGTTTGCTGTAACTGCTTAAAAAAGTGTTAACTGGAGTTTGGCTTCATTTTATTAGTGTATCTAAATCTGTTAGCACATAGAACACTCCCTTCCTCCAAAACTGATAATGTTGCCATCCAAACGTGTCTGTTGCTTCAACCAGAGTATAGGCATCCTAATACAGGAAGTGTGTTACGGGAAAAATCACCTGGTGAAAACAGAGGGAAAAAAAGTGAA